>NC_134573.1:164778727-165139352 GCF_050947875.1 Dermacentor variabilis | reverse complement strand
TTTCTTTCTTTTTTGCTCAGCGCCTCGAATACATTATTTTAGCTCATCTGACGTCGTTATGCATGCAAAAACGCTTGAAGAGCGGCTGAACGTACAGTGCTACTATAGCCGACTCACAGCAACGTGGGGTTAGACGGACACCACATGTCGCATAATGTTGCCGACAATTTAGTAAACAAATTAACGCGAGCATGCTAATGAAGAGGAAAAACGTACTTTTCTGAACGCTCGCAAAATGAATAACGGGGCTAAACTGCTGTCAAGGACTTTATGAAATTGCGCCTAACTTGTTTACTGCATCTGCTTTAGAATATCCCCATCCACACACCAGGGAAGAAAGTCCACAGAATATTATGCATTCAAGAATACCAGTATATTAAGCTGGCTACCTGGTTGGCCTGTGGCTTGGTTGGCTCGCTTGCTGGCTGGCTGACTAACTGTGAGATAAATGAGTAACGCAAAGATGCGTTTCTTCGCTACACATCATTCATGCATGTTGCACAAAAGTTCCGTTTGGAATATGGAACTTCCCGTAAGCATTTGACCTCACTCCGTCATTTTGCTCACGCTTGTGTACTGACATATAATAAAACAGTCTGCTACTCGCCGCCTATAATTTTTTCTTTTGTTTCTCTCATTAAAAAAAGAAAAGAAACAATTTCGGCGGTGCTTCCGAAGCCGGCGCAGAAACGAAACGGGGACCCGAAGACAGAGTGGAGAGAGATGGCCGGGGCATCTCGAGACGAGGAAGCAATGCGCCGGCAACTTCTCAAACCTGTTCATTCGTCTCCGAAGCCAGACGGGTCAGCGGATTCTCCTGGGGCGTCCGGTCGGTCGGACACACACGATCCCGACGACGACTCGAGACAAAAGAAGAAGAAGAAGAAAAAAAAAGTTGCGCCGCACGGAGGTCTTCAATGAAAGTTGTTTGGTGAACCTGGTTTCTTTATTGTTCGTGCGTAGCTTAGCCATTCTCCGCAGCCTCCTTCCTCCCTCTTCGCTGCTCGCTTCCTGTGACTGCGATGCCCGCTCTTTACAACCTGCACGCTAGCTTCGCGACAATTCGCGTTAGCAAAACCACGCCCCCTCCCCTTGTGTCGTTGCTTTCGAGCGCGCAAGGATCGAGCATGCTGTGGTGACGATGGACACTTGCGAACAGTGCCACAAATTGTTTTTTTATGTGCCGTCTTCACCATCAGTTCTTTCATGACATTTTATGGTCTCTACTTCTCACTCGCGTAAGTAGAATGCGACGGCTGAAAGCGTGGCCGAGTCGGAATAATAGAGAGCCGGCTTTCGCTCAGGCTACGCGTGATTTTCGAAACACGGCGAGACTCAAGGTTTCCGCTGTTTGGCTCTCGCCTGCGATTTGTACAGAACGTTGAAGTTAATCTCGAAGGTTGTCTTCTCCACGATACCCGCATGTCTGCTCTTTTGCTTCGCGTCCGCATTCGCGAGTGTGAACAGGCGCTAAGAATCTACACTCGTCTCCTCCACTGCCTGACGCGAACGTGGCTCGCAGGTCCGCAAGATACCGGAGAGTCGTGTCTGCGGCCACTTCTTGTTCACCGCGACTCAAAGCTGGTATCACAGATAGTCAACGTGAGCAGCCGAAGACGTAGCTGTGCTGCCGCTTCTTGCCGATGAGAACGCCGTTTGTTGTTTTGTGTACCCCTTGTTTTGCGCGTTGATTTAACGAAATGATGTTCGCCATTTTTTGTTAGTACTACCGGCGCATGCGCACCGCGTAAAGTTTACGGCGGCAAAGGATTGGTCTCTATACTAACTGCCAGCCATTAACTCAAACAGACTTCTAGCGAAGTTCTAGCGAACTTGAAGCTCCCGTATAACTGCATCGAGGAGAGAGAGAAGACACTGGCTAAATTAAAAGGTCCGGCGTGGCGACCATCCCCCTGCACGCCCCCTTTATCCTCCCTGACTTTTTTACAGGACAGGACAGTGCTGGCATCCTCCCAGACAGGCTCGACGCGCCAGACCTGTGCGACGACCTCGGCCGCTTAGTAACCGTACACACACGCGGGCGCGCGCGCACGCCAACTCCATAGGCGTCCGGAAAAGGCGCGACGTTTCGGGCCACGGCGGACGGGACGACCCCGCTCCGGCTGCACAGCGCTCCTGGGCGCTTGCTCATCTTCTTGGTTCCCCTGCCGCCGCTCGCTGCCTGCGATCCGCCGTGCGCGCCGCACGGCCGAGTAAAATTGGTCTCGCCGCCCGCACGAAGGACAACGGGCGGCGAGCTCGGACGCACCGCTCTCGGGGGTAGCAGGTGAAGGGAGGAGAAGAATACGAGACCGGGGACGGAGGCAGGGCCACGCTCGTTCATTATGGTTGTGTGCGCGCGTGTGTGTGTTTGCGGCAGCGTTGCTTTGGGGTCGCGCGGCGCTCGCGCGCATCGCGTTGCGGCTCAGGGACAAGGCGAGACCGCGGGAGTGTATCGCCGCGCGCTCGCTGCAACACTCGGGCGCGGAATTCTGGGTCAGTCCTCCGACGACGACGACGTCGACGAGGAGACGTGGGTGTATGGGAGTAGACCCTCGACGAGCGCGCGCTTCTTTTTCTCTGCCGCTCTTAGCTTTGCTTTCTCGCTGTTGTTCTCGTTTCGTTCTGTTGCTGTCGTTTGTTTCTTCCTGTCGCGCCTCCTTATACTGGCCTGCGGCAGGCCGGCGCGTTGTTAGCGACGTTGCGTGCGCGAAGCTTCTTGCGGCGACCGAACGCGATTAGCCGCCGCGCTATATGGCAGGAAGGGACAGGTGATGGGGGAGGGCGGATGAATGGCGGTGCGCGTGTGTACGATGATCGAAACTTCGCCCGCGGGCACGTGCTTTATGGAAAGCGAGCGTGAAGCGAAGCAAGCGGCTTCCTCCGCGTAGACGGAGAGATTTTAGAGCGCTCGCAGCTCGCCCACAAGCGTGGCGGCTCAGCCGGTCAAGAGTAGCATGCAGAATAACGCTTTCGCGTATGAAGCCTCCATTGCTTTGTCTCAACAACAACTACCGCAGCCAAAAACAACGACATCAACAACAACAACAACCGGAATACCGCAAGAGAAAAGTTCCACACGAGAATCAAAACAACAATACAAAATACTGCTGTCGCAGTGTTGTATTTATTGTATTTAACAACGTAAACAAGAAAAAAAAGAAATCAGCACACTCACGTTTGTATAATGATGGTTAATTTTTAGAGCCAAGTTTTCTCCCGGATTTGGTGCGGCTGCGGCTGTTGCCCTCTACTACTTGATCGGTCGGCGTGTCGGTCGATATATCGAATCGGGTGTATATGCGAACTTCATAGGGGCGCCAAATGCAAAAGCACCAGTAAACGGGGTTATATAACACCTGTGTGCTGACAGGCAGCTAGCTATAGTGCCAGTGAGAACGCTATATCCTGCGTGATCAAGAAAACAAACACCGACATAAAGCCACTGCATATAATGTCGGCTCATGGATATCCCTATAGCACACGGACCTTTCAATGGAACAGCGTGCTATATTCGACGCATTTATTGATTTGCTTGAGCTTTGTTGACTTATTCGTTTGGTGTGTGCCACTGGGTTTGGACCCATTCTTGGCCAATGTGACAATGCGACATACGCCTTGTTGTGACGTTGGAACTTCCAGAAGCTCAAAAAAAAAGAATATCCGCAGTACGCTATAGGAGCAAAGCTTCTCATGCTCCAGCAAGTGCATCAGCTTCGGCATGGTTACGCAGTCGTACTCACGGGCTGTTATATGTCAAATGACAGCTCGAGTGCAACTTTCAATATTCCTGCATATTAATCATACAGAAGTTACCGACTATCCCACAAGACATCGTATACGGTAGCAGAGCTCTGGGACATTGATTGATTAATGGTGTTTCTCGGCGCAAGAGCCAGGTGTGGCCAAAGAGCGCCATATCTGGAATATGGTGTACTCCGACTCCAAAGGAGCCCTATAGAAGCGATACAGAAATGTTGTATTGACGCAGATGAGCTCCATGATCTGTAAATGATTTAAACATTGACCATCGCTTCTCTTGCTCGTCATCAGATCTGTTTTCAGTGCCTACCCAGCCACGTCGAAATCCTAGGGCATTAGGTGGCAGACAGATCAGTCTACTACAGCACACGCACCCTGACGCCCATGAGACATTTCCGCACCAGATGCCAAGATATTCTTCGAACCTTGCTGCACAATCTTTGCAAAGACGCTTGGTTCGACGAACAAGCAAAGTCTTTACTCCTGTGCCAAGTTGATCGATTCCTGTGATTTGAGCCCAATAAAAGGATTCATCGCACGTTCGAAAAGCTTCTGCATCGTCTGCGCTTAGACGTTGCCAACATGCATCCATTCTTGTGTCGCATCGATAGAAGAACGTCCCCATATTGTAGCTTCCTATACTAATAATAATTCCGACTCTTCAGTGGAGCATATTAGTTAAAACATGTCCTCAATATTGCCAAAACGCGGATTCGACCATTTCAACATCCTTGACGAACGTGCCCTCACAGTAAGCAGGGTTCTCGGAACGTAATCACACCTAGATAAGTAGAGGCGTGGTGTGAGTGCCCTTCGCGATTTTTCAGAAGACACTAATCGTGTGATCAACCTATAAGTGGCATTACATGTGTTATCGTCTCTACATTGTGTTTCTTTTTAGCGTACTGAGGTCGCGACCATGTAGTTATATAAGTATACTTGAAAAGACGGGTACGGACTGTTTCACTCCTGTTTAATGGGTGACCGTCCTATAAGTACTGGACTGCGCTTTCGGTGCTGGTGCCCGTAGAGAAACTCATAGTGTGCTTGAGCTTGGGTGGGCATAAGTGCTTCTTGAAATTTTCTCATTGCTTTTCTTTTTTATTGTTCCTTGAGTAAGGATCTTCGGATAGCCGGCTCTAAGTAGCCTATCTTTCAGTGTTTCTAAGTCTTAAAAAACAAAGAAGAAGAAACAGTGATACGAAGGAAGCTCTTCAATATAGCGAGATATGCACCATATTTTTCTATGCATGCGTATGCACCTGTCATTGCCATTATTCCCTCGAAAAGCATCATACGTTCATCAAGTCCGTTCTCGTGGCATCGCTGCGAAGTCGTCTCACCCCGCGCATTCGCCTGATTCGGCGTTTGCATAGCTTGGGAGAGAGGTAGTGCATAATCATATAAATTGTATTAGATTCAAGTTTTGACCTTTGTGACATCGCACCTCGAGCAGGATGAAAGTTAAAACATTTGTACGCACCACGGTTAGTTCTATAACAGTTATTTAACCGCTTCTTTAAATATTCGCTTCACATTCGTTTGAACATGTCACGTGGCTTTGAGTTATTAGGATCTGTTATACTGCATAACACGATTAGAAGCGAGAGTGTGTGTATAGTTTGCGCATTTCGGGAATCTTGCGGTGGGGCTCCTCTCTGTCACAGTAACACCGCGGCTACACCGCACAGCGTGGAACGGACGCGGCAACGCTTGCCGTGCGCTACAACGCCGAAAATGCGTATGACAGGCGTTCCATGTGGTTACGACGATGTCGCGACCCCTAGCCGACGCGACCGCGGGGCCACCGCTGTGAAAGCGTGGTCGTGACTGGTCACCTTCTATTGGAGGATTGCACGTGCCACGAAGCTTAAGTCCTCCTGCTGCCATGGCTTGAGGATGGTGGCAAGAAAGGCGGACGCAATTACTCGCGACCTCGCGACCCGTTCGACGGGAAATGTCGATGGCGCACGATTTCACTTCGGTCTCCCATCTTACGACAGACCAGTGGAGCGTGTGTAGGCTAGGTGTACCACGTTACTGGAAGAAATGGCTCCCGCGTCCTGAAAAACAGGCCGCTGCAATGGGAGTTCGCCTCCTTTTCCTTTTTTCTCACTGCATGTTGCTCACGAATTGAGCGCTGATCATTAATTAGGTGCCCATAGCTATAGCATCACGATGGTAATAACGAGCCCCACGGCGTTTTCGCGAGGCCCTCTAAGGTCAACGAAGCGGCAGCGCCAGAATTTATGGGCTATGCTTTGCGCGCCGTGTTACAATTAATCTAGCTTTCTGCGACACGTCGCTGAGGCTAGGCGCAGCCGCACTTACCTCGGCCGAATTCTGAAATATATCGTAAAATTTTTATTCCGGTTTCATACTTTACCACTTCCAGAGCCATCGTAGAAGCCCCGCACTGTCAATAAGATATTGTTGACGGACACACGCGTTCGTGTGTGTGCACAGTACCCATGTGCGCGTGTTATTTGCGCGCGAGCTGTAGCGCAACTTCCTCGATATTGCTCAAAGAATCCCACACAAAGATACGTCTAGTCAAACGATAACTGCAGGCGTTTGATCTGGCCTCGCAAGGTTTCTTTCTTTCTGCTTTCGTTCGCTCGTCAGTAATCGCACCTCCTCCACCCCCCCCCCCCTTCCGCACACACACACACCGTCGCTTAGGCCATCTTTCTTCAACCGCCTTTCCCAGCTGCCAGGAACGCTTCACACCGGAACGTTCTTAGCTCTATTGCCTGAACAGGCCCAGCTTGTGCTTGTGCAACCCTGCTCCTGCCTTGCACATAGTTTTTTCGTTCCACTCCGGAAGCCCACACGCACGTATTGCACGCTGGTACGCTCTCGGAAAATCGTGGGAAAACAAGAAGCGAGCGGGAAAGGTCAGCAGAAGCAGCAGCAGCCGCCGCGCTGGTGGCGCGAAATTGATGCGCCTCCACCATCTCGTCGCCTGTAGCCTCTCCGGCCCGTAAAACCAGTTCCTCAAAAACAAAGTTGACCCGCGGACGCTGGCGCATCGGCATCTCATCCCGTTCGGTTTATATGCTTTCTGAACGCATTTTTCTCATCAGTTTGGTCCCGACGCGCCACCCGCCGAGTGGCTTGATATCTGCCGAAAATCCGTTCCCTGGCGCACTGGCTAGAGATAAGTAAAAGTACCGTTGGCCACAGCTTTCATCAGTGGCGTTGAGCAGTCGTATTCCGTATACTTGCGGCAGGACGCGACCTATATAGTGGCCGTACGGAACGTATTCGAGTCTCCAAGAAAGCATCGCAAGAGCTGACTGCCCGCATGATCCGCATTAAGCTATCCTCGGTTATCTGTGCTGACGTCATCGTCGCGGCTGTCGCTGTTGTTGTTTATTCCGCCAATCCATTCAGCCCCGCGGTCGTCTCGCCTCCAATGTGGCAAAGCTGGCGAAAAGCGCCGCAGTGTCGTGATGGATGGTCTCATTCTTTTAACGGGGCGCTCGCGCGGGGGTTCGCAAGGTTATCGCGTGCAGTGCGCTGCCCGCTTCGACGGCAATTCCATCACGAGCGGAGCAGCGCCGTTGCATAAGCAAGTGCGTATACGCGCCGCGTCCGATGATGAATGCGAGGAGCACATTCCTGGGTTTGTACGCAACCTGTTTCCGGCGAGTATGTATTTCGATGCCTCTTGGCCTTTGCTTCGGCAGTGTATACTACAGCGTTTGCACTGCTTCAGCTTTGCGCTGCGTGTGTAATTGTTAAATTGCCCACTCATGTTTTTAATTGGGGGGTTACAATGGCGTAATTTTAAGCGAGCCCGTAGATATACGCTTACGTCTTGCTGGTAAGCTTCCCATCTTTTGCATGGACGCGAGGTGCAGTCACGTACTGGTTTATGCGGGCGTCTCTTGCGTTTCCTGTCGTAGTACACCACGTTGCAGTTCGTGGGACGTATAGACAAATCCGTGTGGGACTGGGAATGTCTAGAACACTGTTGCGCAGACGCCGCATCCATTTCTTTTCCTCCTACGTGGCAGGGGGGGCGAACGACTTCCCGAGCCATTCCTCCGGAAGCACCGCCCTACTACACGATGCGGACCGCACACAAGCGTAGACGGGTTTTCGGCGTGAATTCTCAAAAAGAAAAAAAAAACATTATTTTTCTTCACGGTCCCACGTCTGTCGGAAGACAAATGTCTCACGAGGCACTTCTGAAGTTCTCGTAGGGTGCGAGTTGTTTTCTTTCTTTTATTTATCCGCATCTGAAGCGCGTTTGCAGATTTTATCTGTCACGGTAAAGACACGTTACAATTGTCGTCACTGAGTCCGCATTCTTTTTCTTTTTTTTTTGCGCCCTCAGTTCACGCAGAACAGATCAGACAAGACGATTCCTAGTCGGTGGAGTTCGCAACTAATTGTTGATACGCTTTTATCTTCCACTACTACGCCAGAAGACGCCGTAGTGATAGGGCTCCGGTTGATACTTCGACTATAACGTGCACGACAGTCTGACCACAAGGACGTTTTAAACCAAATAGCTTTCTTTGCCTCTTTCAGCTGTTTTCCTAGTGGTCGCAGGTCGGTGGTCGGACTCAGTAAGAAAAACTTTCGTTCGTTCCGTTTCGTTTCGTTCGTTTGTCCCGTTCTGTTCTTTTCAACCGCATTGACCATCATCATCCATGGTTTCTGCACAATTGTTTTTTTCTGCTACACCTTCTGAGTCTAAATAAGGCCGGCGACAGAAGTCGTTACTCGCGGGATAGCTTCGGACTTTAGAACAAAGACTGTACCATCGCGGATGAGCACAACACGGACGAAAGGGTATAAATTAGACGGCCCCGTACGAGTGGCCACTCGAGAGTGCCATTCTGAAGAGCTATGTGTATCCGGCAGCTAAAGTTAATGAAAGTCTTAACCAAGCATACGCTAACCGAAATCGACAGTATGCGAAGTGGCAAAAGATGAAGCGAAATAGTGCATTCTGGTCGCACTTACTCGATCGTATTTTATTTGACCACGATAAGTGACGTACGTACATTTCTGCTGTTCGTGCAGACGAGCGCGTAGTTTCTAAATTTAAACTTATTCCTTTTTGTTCAGACGATTCAGCAGGCACCCAGCCTACTTCATTTTGCCAACCAGACTATTGACTGGTTAACATCCCTGCCTTCCTGTATTCTCTCTCTCTCTCTCTCTCTCTCTCTCTTGCACAGCGTAATGTTTTTCAGCACGCAATCTTTTTCTTCTTATTCTTATTTTTCCACTAATATTTTGCAGCATAGTCTCCTTCTTTCCTTTACATTGTCTTGCAGTGTAGTCCAACCATCGTGCCTTATTTTATTTATATTGAATAAAGTTTCTGTCTCTCTCTCTTCATCCTCCATTTGCACAGTGCAGTGCCTTGCAGTACGCAATATTCTTGCACAGTGTAGTGATGATGATGATGATGACGAGGACGACGATGACGATGACAACGAGTTTAATGTCATTAGCATATACAGTGTAGTGTTTCGCAGTGCACGATCTTTTTACTTTTTCAAAGTGCAATGCTTTGCGACACATTGTTTTTTTTTTTGTCCTTTTCTACGGTAGGGCAATATTCTGCAACACATCGTCTTTTTTTCTTCGCCATTCGCGGAGTGTTGTGGTTCCTGTGCTTCACGCCACGGGTCATGGCTTGGCTGCACATTATTCAAGGCGTAGGGTGTCCCAACTACCACTTGTACCAAGCAATTTTCAGCGCCTTCTACAACGTTGGTGGTCCGCCGATTGTTCTTCCCGTCGCTCCATCTGTACGAACGCGCTTCTCACGGTTTCTCATATGTGAACGTAAAGCTCTCACCTTTGTTCAAACGCTCTCGTTCGCATTTTCGCATTTGCCCGCAGACTTAAGTGGTTCGATGATTGTGGAAAAAGTACTGCGCAAGCACCACAGTACGTCAAACATTGTAGGGCAAAAGATGTATCTCACTTCTGCTCTGATCGGTTCAACGTCACACTGAAAAGTTATTATTTAAGGAAAAGCTAAGTGGTGGCTGCACCTTTAGTAATGAAAAAAATCTTATATAGATAGCCATTCTTTAGAAACGAGAGAAACAGTGTGCACTTCTTTTTTTAATGGAAGGACAAAATTAACGTGTGGGTTACAAATACGGCAGAACAAAGCTGATGTAAAAGCCGGTCTGACCTGCGAAATCCGAGCCTAGTACACCATCATGTTGCCTGTTGCTGCGTACGAGCTTGCGGGCGGTTTCAGAGAACAAGGAGGACACGCAGAAGCAGGCAGACAAGGCGATCAACAGATGCTTTGTGATCGTTTTGACGTCTTTCCGCCTGTCACTTTTGTTCTCTGGCGCCGTTTGCGAAACCATGACAAGCCAGCTAACCCAACAATATATCTTGTACAACTTGACTGTGTGTTGTACTAAATAAGTTAGGGCCGGAGCTGTCCGATTGCTGCTTGCATGATCTCCGCACAAATACGTAACCAAGGTTTTCACTCTTTCCGAAGCAAATTAAATTTCCATGTTTAACTCATTACAGGAATTACCTTTTCCCTTTGCTCTCAGATGTTCATAGGTGAAGTCATCTTGCAGAAATTTGAATACGCTCGTGGTATTCACGAACGGCGAAAGTCCTGTGTTACGTACCACTGACAAAACTATGAATGTATGAAAACTAAAACTCCGTGAACATTTCTTAACGTCTTTAAAGCAGGCTGAGCACGAGAACGCCGTACGCCCACTCTGGTTCATCGGCGCTCCGAGCTGATAATGAGCTGGTGTCCAAAAAAGGCACTGCAAACGAGAGCCCGTATTCACCAGAAGCCCTTATGCTAGAAGTCATACTAAGAGCCAATTCCAGCCGATCCTGATGCTGTGCATATTGTTAGGGAAGGCGACCAGACAGTGGCGAAAAGTAGTTGTGTAACTATCTTGTTCGTGGTCAGAATGTAATAGGGATGAGTGTGAGAAAACGGTTTCCTTGAAATTATGCGATGCTTAGTTAACAAAGCACGTAGCTTGCTCGTCTGCATTACGGGCGTCAGTGAGTGCTCAAACAAGGAGCAACGTGATCAAGGCTGCTATTCAGTGTACTAAGAGAACATCTCATGGCCGCTAATTCAAACGGCGCTTGACGGCGCCTCTCCCCATCTCGTTGCATGCTCTTCACCTTTCTGTAACTCTATACAACGCTCTTGCAGGTAATACACATCGATACGCTCAGTCAACCCGTGCACTCCAAGTTGTGCAATTTCAGTACTTGTGACACTACAACAGCTGTGCCTGCCTACAACACTCAAGTCTGTGGCCACGCTTTTACTAAAGCAGACGCGGGATTAGCGCTGTCCATCTGGTGAACGCTGGCGCCGCAACACAAAGCAGAGATATTAAAGTAGAAAATAAAGTCGAAGTTTTTTGCATAGCTTAAATCCCGAGGCAGTGTTACAGGGAAAAAGTGGCACGGATTGAGTGCACTGAAATATACTCAACCTCACGCAAGTACGACGTCCACTCTTGTTTACTTTTTTCCCGTTTATTTGGATATGACTGCATCATTCCTAGTGGTAAAAAAAATGGAAGCAATCGAGGATGATCGTAAAGTTCCGTTTGTATCATAATTCGGGATCTAAGGCCTTTTAGGATGATTTAGTCGGCAACAAAGGAAGAACGCACTTAGGTCTGGAGCCCTGACGTTCTCATGTACAAGAATACGGCTAATAGGTCTGAAATGTTGACTGAACCGTGTATTTAGTACAATCTAAATGATACTAAACCATCTAGTACCGAATTTCTAAAACCCAAATGTTGCGAAAATTTGGTATTCGATTTTCTTACCACGGTTTTCCGTTCAGTGACACCAGACACGGCTAGCTATATTAGCTATATAGTCAATGGCTGCAAATTGGAAGCTGTGACTTCATGCTCTGGGGTGAACGCCCATATATACGAATGATAGTTCAAGAAAGTGAGCGACACGCCCCCTCTCCCCCTCCTCCCTTACCACTTTCTTGCTTTCTTCAATGCGTGCTTTACATGCAATGCAAAAATCGGCCAACTAACATCACGTCTAGACATCGCGAGTTACCAGGACTTTTGTCTCCCGAGGAGGTGTTAGCTAGGCCAGCGGCTCTCCACCGGCGTCTCCCTTTCACCGTGGCGTCAACGCAAACGTGCCTGCAGGTGTTCATTGCGCAACTGGCGGATGAGACGCTGCGTCAGTCGTCATCTTCGAGAAGAAAAAAAAATTCCGTAGCGGGCCAAGCACTTCCTTTTGGCGCTAGCTTCTGGCGTTGGCGATGTGGCAGCGCGTCAGGAGTGGTCACAGCGGCCGTTGAAGTTCATTAGGGCCCGGCGGTGCACACGCGCCGAACTCGCGCGTCGCACCTGTCTCGGCATCGGCACGACATGCGAGCACGAGATATATACGCCGAGAGGGCGCCAACCGGGAAGCGACGTGGTCGTCAGGGCTCGCCGCACCGTGCCGCTGATGTGCGAACCGGGCGAAGAACAAGGCTGCCCTCACCGCGTTAAACCAGCAGTGCTCGCGTGGTAGCTGGGCGGCAGCTAAACTCGGGCACGACTTTCATGTACATTCATGTGCATTATTTTTTTTTTTTGGTCGTAAACAAATGTAAGCATCGGTGTACTCATTCAGACGGTAGCCCCGTGGCAAATAGCTGAAAGGGGACCTCCTTTTAGAAATTAGGTGGAGATAAGTGCAACGACAACAACAACAAAAAAGGCAACATAAAAATTTTTGCGTAATTAGCTTTAACAGTGGGAACACAGCAAGTATACGTAAGTAATGTACGCCATAAGAATTTAAACGCAATGAATAATGCAAAAGAACAAGACAACTTGAAAATGAATACAAAACAACAACAGAGCTTAGCAATGCAGAATTATTTACACAACGTATAAGTATATATAATAAACAAAAAAAAAGAATAGCTGCACAACATGAAGGGATACTTACAGAGGCGAAGCGCGCGCAAGTAAGATGGCTCCTGGAAAAAGTCACACCTTCTCATCCGCGTTAGTTTTACCTGGGGAGCTGAAAACGTAAGCATTTTATCTACAACAGCAAAATAGGAGAAAATACACCATTGAGTGCTAAATTGAACTTGTTCTTTTTGTTTGCTTTTCTTTATACCGTTTTGGTGAACGGAAACCGCCGCTCGCGCAAACTACGCCCCGATTCCAGAATATCGTCCCAGAAACCGAAAACGCTGTCAAATGCTGCAGGAGTCCTTGGAGCAAGCACACGTGTGCAAAAGCTCCGCCCCTGTAGCTTTCCCTCCATTGCCAGAGAAAGTTGTCCACTGGTATACCCGAGTTGGGGGTGGCGTATCAGGAATCGCGTGTCTCTACACGAGAAATTTTTATCGTAATATTAGGCGGGATATAATGTAACGTTTCCTTTCGCTCGATCTTATTCTTTTCTTACCATCCGCATTTCACGATCAGCCGATCCTTGTGATAATGCAGGCGGATCGCCGCTAGGACGACTGACGTGTCAAGCGCGAAAAAGAATGTAATTGCGATATAATTATTAAACATTGTCCAGGGCTCGTCTTCGCTTCCGCCTGTATTTAAGCTAACGTTGCGTTCAGAAGTAAGTGGGTCACAACGGCTGCCATTGACTATGAGCACTCAAGTTGGCAACGATGGTTGTGTCCAAGTCACGCCCTGACGTGGCGACCATTTCTATGACAACGCCGTCGTTCTAACACGCGTATCATCGATATCGACACCGTAACGTGACCTTTGGTTTGAAACTTCTGGTTCCATTGTTTAAGGTAGCGTGAACGACATTTTTAATGCGTTTTGTTTCTTTCGCTCACCTGCTCAGTGTCTCTGAAAACTCGATACCATGCACGGTTTAAAACACCCTTCGTACCGTATAACGGCCACTTGTAGAATGTAAGCGAACGACATAATAAAAGGCCATGTGGAGGTCAGTACGACTAACTGCTCTCACGATTGAAGATTGTTAAACTGGCTCTGAATGCCTCAGGGGGGAGGACCTGAGAACTCCTTTTCTGTTATAAGTGTGTGTTTCTCTGCAAAATGTGAATGCGTACTTATTTCCGCCTAGCAGGTGTCCACCTTCATCATAATAAGAGAGACGTAGACGAATCCCTAAACGTCCTCTTTCTCTCACCATGCCACGACGACGTGGCTGGACTACAGGTTTTATTCTTATTCAGATGTATATTAATTAGCGAACGAGAAATATAGGTAGAAAATAGGAGTAAATCTTTATTGTCAAGAGTAGTCTGCTTGACGCAACAGAAGCTTACGGGTCTCAACGCTCACAAATTGAGCAGCTACGTTCATCGAGTGTTTTAGACAGCTAAATGTGCTAAAATACTCTAGGGATAAAGCAGCTCTTCTGTAGCCGCTACTTATGCCGCCCGGTATAACATGCCTCGCATATATGAACCCCCGCTGCTACAAAACACTACGCTGCCGTGGTATGTCTTGTGCGAAATCACAATATGCACACAATTCACTGCTGTACCTAAGAAAGCCCTCAGAGGGCACCGGATGGGAATGAACACCTGTAAAACCAAGTCCATGTAAAACTGACGAAAAGCGCAAGATGTTTAAAATAAACGTTAGGAACGTTGACAAGTTAGGCTGAAAAGTACGACAGGTTGTGGTCGAGGAATTCTGGCTCACAGCTTTCGTTCTTTGTTTTCTCCTGGCCGAAAGTGAAATGCAGTGCGCCATTGGAAGGTTTTGTAGTATAAATTAAATAAATAACTGCTTAATCTTACTTCTATTTCTCTGTCGCCGAATTGCAGAATATGCACTGTTGGCTACTTATTCAGACGTTCGTATACATCCTAAAACTGCGCATCATATTCTGAGCAGGCCATTATGCATGTGATTTGTTTCATTTGGTATTTCAAAAGTAGTTCCTCGAGCAATATAACCGGAAGCGTCGAAATCGCTTTCAAGAGTTTGCTGTGGCTCTAACGCACGTGCCCCGCATAAATGGATTCAATGGGGCTAAATATTCAACAATATTATACTATAGAACTCTGCTTGCTAGATATTCAAATCTCAGGTTAGAATCCGCACTTCACAAGTCATTCTTTATTAAAGCCGAATTGGGTGATTCCTTTTATATTGCTCACGCCAGAACGAAATTGAACGGAAAGGCACAAAAACACAGTCAACCGTTCTCCTTTTCTTTTCTCATTTTGTTTTTTGTTCGTTGGCATGCCTGTATTTCGAGCAATGACTTATGTGCGCTAAGCTGGATCATATAGAGTGAACACTTTTGTGTAGTTAACTGCGCACTGCTATTTGGAAGCAGCTATCAGGATTGAACTGGGACTTAGAAGATAACCGAAACTGCCCACGCCTACCGGTTCCCTAACACAACTACAGCAGTTTGTCATTGAGGCGTGCACGCTCTTCTTCACTCAAAGAATGCTTCAATGGTGTCAATGCCGAATACGTGATGTACAAACCCCTGTCTTTTTTTCTTCTTCTTTTATTCAGTTTCCACATGCAGCGCTTCTGGAAGAACGTTTTGCGAATAGCGGTAGTTGGAGAGCGCGCCAACTGTACTGCCGACGTGTTTGCCGCCCAAGCTTTCCCACCGCGTCTCGCGAGAATGCCCCTCGCCGAGCTGTCAGGCTCACGGACTCCCATATGCAGGACGCTGGCCACACCTGCAAGGGCGCGCGCGTTTCCTCGCGCCCAGGGCGTGCACGCTTATAGGGGGACGCGTCACCGAGAATACATTACGGGTCGAGTCCAGTTCGGTGCCGCTCGCCGCACTCTCCAAGGCACGCATTCCGCGCGTCTTCTGGCTGACCCTTTGATCACCTGGGTCATCAAAGTGTGTCCTTCGCAAGAAACCGTGGCTGCAAAAAACTTTGTTCTTGCTTTTCCATAATTGTGACACGAACATACATGCTTGTCAGTTTACGTACACGGCGATGTATCCGATGCCATGCGTACGGGACCGAGATCATTGAGACACTAATAACCATAATGGCTATGAACACTAAATTCACTCTCTGTATGACGAGCATCATTCCACAATAACGTCGAAGCATGCGTGTCAGTATCGTAAGATACTCGTTTTAATATTTAATATAAAAGTGTCGGGACCGGCAGATTGACAGCTCCAAACCTACTTCTCGGTCTTTGTGGACACGCGATCAACGTACGGCCACACACAACGTTTAAATACTTTAATGGATAGATGTGCGTCGGGAACAGGCGTTAAACACTGTGCGGTAACAGCTGCCGCTTACGAAACAACCCAAAGGCGGGGAGCATAAATAGCTTTTCTGTATTAGGAAAAGCAAGGTTAGGGCAGGCAGCAGGCTAGGCCACACAATCGGCATCTATCTCGCCTTTGCCAAGAGCAGTGGGCAGCGGCTATCTTTTACCTATGTAAGGAATGATTAATTGCTTACTCGCGCCGCACAACCTGATAAGCGAGCGAATATAACGGCCTCTGGCCGTTAACTTCCGCATTCCAGAGTTGTCATCTTGAGTGAGGAGGTGAAACGTTGACGGCGTGACACAAGAACCGAAAGTCATCACTGCCTTTGATGTAGCTCCTAAGAAGGCAGCAGATTGGCACAGGGCCTATGCATTTTTCCCATCGCGGCAGAGGCGCTGGTTCGACTAATTGGAGAAGAACGAACGGTCGCCTGCATTCCAAGCGACAACTCCAGTGTCAAAACGACCTGGCATCCATGAACAGATGGTACCGCTAATTGACACCGCTGCAGATGTTAATTACTCACGAGTGGCTCTGTCGCGCGCGCCGAACCGCGAACTTTCTGTTCAGCGTGGTGCGTCATTTCTCTCGTTCTTTCTTCTTTTTCTTTTTTACGCAGTTCACCGTTTTGTTTTATCCACAGCGTGCGGCTAATCGTTCGTTCTTGAGACGTGTCCAAGTCGACAGCAGTTGTTCCGGGTAGACGCCGTGACCTTGCAAGCCTCAAAAGAGAAACGTGACTTTCCTACCAAGAGCGGTGAGCATAAACAACACGTCGACGATGACACGAACTTCCTTGACAAAAGGAGCACCACTTGTTACACGCGAGTGAGAGCTGTTTGTATGCTACGCCTTCTATCACGGAGGTTCCTTTCACTGACCGCCTAGCGGAGCTCGACACCGCGTCGAGAAGAAAGCAAACATATACGCACGTAAGAGCATTGTTCACGCGTCCACGACTCGTGCACAAAGACAGAACGTGGAGTGTGCTATACAAACAGCGCCCGTACTTTCAAGTTTCGTATACAATGACTCTGGAGATGACCTCAACGTGTACGAGGCGAGGATCTTGCACTCTCGCACACTTGACTCTATGTTGAGCGTTGCGCGGTACTTTGCTCTTTCTGTTCTTGCTTCTTTTATTACGCTTTTCACATCATTGATGGAAGGCTAACGAAGTTGTCAGCTTCGTATACAGTTAAAAAAAATGGCTTCTTCTCGGAGTTACGACAGCGTCGAACGCTGTGACAGCGTCATTAGCCCTCATGGGGAGCACACGTCCGTACGTTTTAGCGGCGATGTCCGATGAAATCAGGACGACACACGAGAAGCGAGCAGGAACTTAGCGCCTTCCCTCTCCAGCCATTATGCAAGCCTCTTTGCTGGACACTTGTGCAATTTTGCGAGTCATTACACCAGCGGCATGCCAGGCATTTCTTATCAGCGCGGCCGTCACAAGCACCGATGTATTGCTTGACTTTCAGTTCTGTTTCTTTTTTTTTTCTCTGGCAATTTCCTCGAACGCTAACAAAATAGTGAGCAGCTGCTAGAAAAAAGGGTAGGTTTTGCAACATGATGGAAAATACTAAATTTAGTTAGCGCTAGCTCACGCAGAAACCCGAAAATATATCTATAGTGCTGATTCCATGCAGGTTATATGCACGCTTCGAGCCCGCGAGAGCGGAGACCTGGTATAATGTAGCGATTGCTTCAGCTCGATTCTATGCCACTCTCATCATCCGCCGTTCACGTCCGGCTGATTTCATTGATAACGGAGGTGAAGCGCCACTCTGACCACTTACGATGACCGAAAGGAATTGCATTGGAATGGAACGGTTACATTATCCCGGCGAAGATTATTGCCACTAGTTGCTTACTAATACAAGCAGCAGGAAAGAATTCCTTGAAAGCAATATGCTCATCGCTGCATCTTTTACCATGTCTCTATCACCTTTTAATGATCACGCATTCATTCCTTCGAGCTTAAAGGTAGTATTACTTTTTTGACCGTCGTGCGTAGAAAATTATTTATACAGATGTCGTACTTGTTGCGTACGTAGACTATAATATACCGCAATTTTAGATGCGTTGAATTAACTGCCGAGCTGTTGCAATTCAAATTTGAGAAATGAGAAAACGACAAGTTCTCAAGAACTTTTGAACTGTATGCTTTCGCGATCACAGTGAATAGAGCGGAACTGCAGGATATCTTCTAGGGACTGCTCTCAAGTGCGTATCCCTAATGATACAAGTACATAAATATCAAGGACGCATAGGATAGCAAGCGGAAGAGTGACGCGAACTCAAACAAAGAGATTTAGTCAAACCACAGAAAACGCGCTCTGTCGAAGCAAACCGCTAAGAAAGAAAAACTGGGAAGTGCTAAAAGTTGTTGCTTTGTGTCTGCAGGTGGAGGCCGCTACGATGTTATGGTGATAGGAAACGCGTATTCCGGCGCTGTTACCGGCAGCGCAGTCGTTATGGGCGTCAATATTGGCACGATTCGCTCTGCAAACATATAATCTCCGCACACGAGAAGCTCTTCCAAGACCAACGCGAGAAACCTTTCTGCTACGTCCCCCTTTCCCCCTCCCTCCTCTACTTGTTCGGTAAACCTTTACATCTCGCTAATGGTGGCGCAAAAAGAAGCTATCTCTCATTCCCTTTGACTTGTTTATCCTTGGGTGATAGTTTAGTTAGCAAATGTTCAACGAGCGGTGAGAAAATAGCTTGACATCGCTCTCTCTCTTTCTCTCTCCTCTCACCAATACCCTCTCTCCCTACCCTCATGCCAAGCTTTGCTCATGTCTTGCTCAGCTCATGCCAAGTGTTGGGCTGTTGAGCATGAGGTCGCGGGATCGAATCCCGGCCATGGCGGCCGCATTTCGATGGAGGCGAAATGCGAAAAACAGCCGTGTATTTAGATTTAGGTGCATGTTAAAGAACCCCAGGTGGTCGAAATTTCCGAAGTCCTCCACTACGGCGTGCCTCATAATCAGAAAGTGGTTTTGGCACGTAAAACCCCATAATTTATGCCAAGCTTGCTTAATAAAAAATGAAAGAAGCGTGTTTCATTTCCTTGCTGTTAATACCTTTCACGTGTCAGAGTTAGTCGACAATACCGCTACTGCAATGTTTATGGTCTTGATTTGAATTTCTGCCGGTTTATACAAAGCACAAAAATTAAGTGCGCGTGAATTGTTGATTGAGAATAAGGCTACAACACCGCTTAAGATCGCCGCGGAATACCAAGTGACACATGTCTTATTGCAAACACTGATTTTCTAAAACGCGTCACAGAGAAAGAGCATTCGGACACTATGAAAGTTTAAACAGCAAGGGCTTAAAAAGAAAAAGAAAATGTACGCATGAAGGAGCAATCAGTTATGTATTTTACGAGTACATCTGAAGAAACCGTGGTGATATAAGGATCAGCTCTAAATCTGCACGTGCGAGCGTTGCATGTCCGTACTCGTTATCTTTTTTTTTATTTGTTGCTTTATTGCTAGAACTTTTCCATTACCAACTCAAGTTATCATCGTTTGACCATTTAACAAATTATTGTTCGTGGAGAAGCCGTAGACACAGTAGCTGTCAATGTTCCCAATTTCATTCACTAAAGTCACCCCAGCTCACACCGGTGTTTGGCTCATCTTGAAGGCCTCGACAAGAAGACAGCAGGAGATGCCGGTAAAGCCAATACACAGTAGCAGGCATTTACTCATGAAATCAATTATTTGAACATCATCAGCATACCTCTCTTGCTGCGTGATAATCCCCACATATGTTGGCGTCAAAGTGAGCAACATTGCGCTTGCGCTGTAAAAGCTGGTGTGCGCTGTCTTCGTAAGCATGTGGGGAGGCCAGAAGACGCGGCGGGCTAGGCTACAGTACTCTATAGTTAGGCTATACTTAAGCGATCAGCAGATGTCGCCTATACCGGTCTCATTATGACATTGCAGAGACAAGAGAGGCTACGTCGGCGAGTCTCGTAAGGTGCTTGTTGTTCTATTCTAGCAAACTGCTGCGCCTTCGTAAACGTCCACGACTTACCCTCAATGATTACGTGGGCCACCAGCTACTGCGAGCTTTTAGGCTTTCGACGGCTCCCACTATGTCTGCGTGAGCCGGCTATTTATCCACGCCTCCGAAATACGTTCGCACACGACGCCGCTCTCCGAGGCTGCGTCAAGCACGTTCCGTAGACCCAGACTGTTAAGTGGGCAGCTTACGTAACGTTGCAGTGGTTAGCTAGTGCATCCGGTTCCCAGGCACAGCTTGTCGCAGCGGAATGGGCTCGATGGCTAGCGGCGCATGGAGAGCAAAGCTTTATTTATCTTTGCCGTGTGGCGAACGCGCGACGTGCGCTGCGTGCTTCCAATCTTTGCCTATAGATTCGCCTAGATCTATCTGGATTGTCGATTCAAGTCGCCAGCAAAAAGTGATGACCTATATGTGAGCTTATGAAGACGCAGTAGTGCAAAGCACCAGGACTTTGAACCGCCTTGGGTTACTGGACGTGCCATGAAATTTCATTGTGTGGACGTTTTTGGCACTCGATTCCCGTCAGGGTGTGGAAGCCGGGGCCGGGAGGTGTGCTTGCTGCTCGCAAGCAGAAGTCCTTTGAGTTGGTGTGCTTAAATAATATTTTTGAACTGAATCATACATGGATATATGAAGAATACGCAAAAGAGAAGTACTGATTGGCTTCGTTTGTCACGTGCTGTATATCTTGTTAGTGGGGGAATAGTTCAATATACTGCCACTCACGTTGCTTGTGGGTGAGGAGGAGGAAATATAATAAATCAATTTGCATCAGTAAGACAAAGAAAG
Source organism: Dermacentor variabilis (assembly GCF_050947875.1). Taxonomy (NCBI): domain Eukaryota; kingdom Metazoa; phylum Arthropoda; class Arachnida; order Ixodida; family Ixodidae; genus Dermacentor; species Dermacentor variabilis. The sequence continues at coordinate 165,118,514 of NC_134573.1, read as the reverse complement.
CAATGTAGCACTGTGAAGGCACACAATTAGGTGAACCGAGACAACCCATATGGTTTTAATTCGGGTATGGAAATACTAGAATTTCAACTGCAACGAATAAATACAACTCAGCCACGCAGCAATCTTTGTTAGCAGCGCAAACATGGCGGGCTCCAGCAAGAACACTAACCTGCGCTGGAAGCTCTTTCTAGATTAAGCACTTTGTGACGCACTCATTTCTTGTTGACTTTTGCTAGATGTATTGAGATTTACGTTACCCACCGCGGTTGCTTAGTGGTTATAGTGTTGAGCTGCTAAGCACGAGGCCGCGGGATCGTATCATGGCCACGGCGGCCGCATTTCGATGAGGGCGAAATGCGAAATCATCCGTGCACTTAGACCAGGTGGTCGAAATTTCCGGAGTTCTACATTACAGCATGCCTCATAATCAGATCAAGATTTCGGCGCATAGAACCCTATAATTTAATTTTAATTTAATTTAGATTTACGTTGGATCTATCAAGTTATGCAAAAACAATTAATGTGAAAGAACGTTCACGCGTGAATACAGCGACAACAATAGGGAGATGTCATTTTTCGTAAATGCTTCTCCAATAAGCATCGCTGTAGATCTTGGTTGAGCTAGCAACTGGCATGCCTTTGTATGAGACGTATATACAATGTTTCACTCTTTGACGTTCATTGTTTCACCACGTGTTTCGGCGAACGAACGAAGGTTGCCTACAATCAATCTTTCTGAACACCTGTCAGCCGATTCGGCGACATGAGGAGCATTGTTTATGATATCGGTAGGTAGCACCTGCGTTGCTTGGGGGATTTTAGTGACGTTCTCGACGTGACGAGACACGGGAGGAGTGGTAGGGGTGGTCCCGACAACGATGAACGGTGAATATAAGGTTATCGGCCGGAAAGGTAAACTAACGTTAGGCCTTCTATAATAGAGCCTTTTTCATTGTGAAGATAGAAGGTATACCGAAACCAAAGGTGTCACAGACCCATATGCAGGCTTTAACCAACACGAAGCATTCACCTCTTGAAATCAGACTGTCCACCGTCCTCTAGTATGATTCAATAAATGAGTCTGAAAACAGGCACATATTTTTCTTTCTTTTCCTCTTGTTCTTCTTCTGCGCTATCGACCACCACTGCATCTACCTACTGTGATTGCACTGGTGACTAGACGTGTTCAGAGAGGACAATTGGACTGTTTGCTGCTTTAGGGTGTTTTGTGCTCGATATTACTGTGCCGCGATGCCTTACTCGAATCTATTGATTTCAGCGCTTTAATGCTTCGTCAGTGGTCAGAGTGACGCCCAGCCCGCGTTATCTATGGAATCAGCCGGCCTTGAATGGTACAGAATGAAGCGGGAGGCATCGCTACAATATCGCTGCTCTGAATTCGCCAGTGTAAACAACTAAACAGTTGCAGGACGCAGCTATTTGCACCTTACCTGAAAATTTAAATATATCAAACTGCTTTTCTTTTGCATTGACTACTTTCTAATATTGTCAAAGGACTGAAACCTACGCTCTTCTAAATATGGAGCAAGAAAATTGAAGTCCTACAAGCTAAATGGCAAACAAAAAAAATTCAAAGGAAGAAAAACAAGAAAGAACAGAGACAAGAAAACAAGAGCAATTAAGATTATTTAAGACAGGAAAATAAAATAAAAATAATGAATCACTAACTGCAGAAAGGAGAAAAATGAAGAAACTTCAACATCGTCCGCTATAGGTCATTCTTTTGCGGTTGAAATGTTTGCCCTTTTGTTCACTTATCATCCCGAATAGACGATGTCCCTCTATATATTCCATAATGTGTTCCATGATAAAAGGGCTGCCTTATAATATTTTATTTCTTACGGTCTCAATAGACTACAGCTGGTCTCATTGTGCGACCAAGAGCCGTGCTTCAGGACCCATCAAGTGTAAGTGGCCATTGTGTACCTGGTCGTTTTCTCTGCCCAAATCGTGTCACAACACCGAGACGTGTTTGAAATTTCTTCCTGTGGTATTTTACGCGCAATTCGCTGCGTGCCTACACTTTGATGACACAAACTAGTCAGCATTCCTATGTTGATTTTATCAAAAGTAAGTCAGGACGTGAAAGGTTGCACGAGTTTCTCAGTGCATCGTAACACGTTTACGTATACTGAAAGCTTTACGCGAAATCAGTGCACCACGACAAAAGCCGTCTGCTCGTATTTGCAGTTTCTGTTTAAACCCAAGAGGCCACCGAGATTACGCCCAAAATTCTTTCGCCTGCTCCGCTTTCAAGGCAGACCGATTTCCGTGCTTCGTTCCCCAAGGCCGCAGCACACATTCCTTCAACTCAGCGTGACGTGCAGTCAGCTGCGAAATATACGTGCACTGGTCTGACAAGGGCCGTGCACGCGCTGTCATTCACTCGAGGGGCGCGCATGGCGGAGATGGCTCGTTGAAAGAATGGGTCCCCCTCCTTGCGACACATCGGCGCAGTGAGCAGCGAGCGTTGACGAGACCCATGACTTGCAAGCAACAGCTTTACCCACGTGCCTGTCGAGCTCGAGTGATTCGCCGCATCACGACCTGCGTGGCTTTGGATCTTCTGTATCCTCAACCCTTCTTGTTTGTACATCACTTCTCTCTCTCTCTCTCTCTCTCTCTCTCTCTCTCTCTCTCTCTCTCTCTCTCTCTCTCTCTCTCTCTCTCTCTCTTTGTATTAGCCTTTCTCGGTTGATGACAGTAGTTCATGACGCTAGCAAGATGACCGAGTTCATAGCGATCAAGAGTGTATAGAAGTATAGTAATACTTCCGTGTATGACAGAGAGAGAGAGAGAGACAAAACAAAGGCAAGACAAGGAGATGAACCAGAGGTTATCTCCGGTTGGCTTCCCTGCATCAGGAAAGGGGGAAACGGGTGCTTAAGATGAGAAAGATAAAATAAAAGAAAGAATACAGCAGACCTTCTGAGCAGATGATCTTAGAGAGCCGGCTGATGCGATTTTCACACCAGAAGGTGATGAAGGCAGTGCTGAAGTTACTCCGGTCAAGCGACCTGTTCGAACGACTGTGACACTCCTGAGTTCCTTCGTGTGTGTGTGCGTATGTATGTGTGTGTGCGTGTGCGTTTTGTTTTCTTTTTTTCTGTAGTCTCCATTTCTATGTACGTGTATTTTTCTTTATCTTTCTGTCTCTCCTTACCGCTTCCCCAATGCAGGGTAGCAAACTGGATATCTATCTTCCGCTTAGCCTCCCTGCCTTTCGTATCTCATTTATCTCTCTCTCACTCTCTTTCTCTCTCACGGTGCACAGTCACAACTTGTCACACAGGAATATTATATGTATATCATATATGTGATATATATTACAGGAACTTGCACGACAGGAATGTTGTATCTGTGATGAAGCTAGTGGTCTCGAGACATTCCTTGTAGTGGAGTAGGGAGCGAAATCGCCACCTGCCTCCCAATTTACTAGCAACCGCTTTTCTTCGCGCAGCTCTTATTATCCTAAGTTTCAGAACAATAGGGTACATAAATGGTAACTATCAGCTGTACTCCGGCATTCGAAGGTGAGCAGATGGCACTCTGACATGCGTAACCACATTACGGCGCTACAGGCACCTAACGCATGCTGTAGCTTCGCCTGCATGCTATGCTAACTTGACATTAGACGGAATGTAAATAACGATAACTTAGGCTATATGCCCCCTGAAATAAAGCGCATATCTCTCTCTGCGCAGTCCGCCAAATATACAATTTTTCCCCGTGCCGCGGCACACCTGTTGCACGGCCGCAGGGCAACGTTCACTTATTCACATCTTATCACGTTGCTTCGTCTCACCCTCTCGTACTCACGCAGTAAAGGGGCTATGGAACGCATACACCATGATACCGCTGTACTGACAATCGCACGTAGCAGTTGCACAGACAAAAGGTCGTGCTCTTGACGCTCTTATCCACCGACAGAGGAAGCTCAATGTCTACAATTTTCCCGCGTGTTTGTCGACACGACAGTCGCCGATGCACGAGGCCTGCGCTCGCCTGGAATGCCTTCCTATTTGTCTGCCCTTTGCTCATGAGCAGTCTGAAGACGTTCGTTCGCAGTTACAATAATCTCGAAAGCCACCGACCGGAACACATTGAGCGTAATAGCTTGTCGTCAAGGGCTGATGCAACATTTGCGGTCTCTTTAATAATCGGCATTTGACGGGGCTAATAACAGGCGCCATGTCTCGCATAACGATCAGTTTCCGCGGAGACCCGAGCGACGGAAAACGCGTGGCCAAATGAAAGCGTTCACAAACCCTGCCTTCTCGTCAGAGGAGTGCGCAACAACCTTGTGCCACGGCTCAGGACAGGCGTTGTTCTAGACGAACGGAAACGGACGACGACGTCGTATCCGTCTGTTCATGCCCCGTCGCATAGGTCGGCCTCAAAGGGCATTGTAGCTAACTGCCAGCTAACTGCAAGCCCGACTCAAAGGCGGAGCCCGGGAAAGTCTGCCTTCAAAGCCATCAAAGCCATCAAAGCGCAATCCGGCAATAATGCGTCGATTCGCCGCCCACGCAGTGTTGTGTAACGCCAAAAATAGGCGACGCCTGAGTGATCCCAGTGGTTTTATACCCACTGCGACCTCAGAGGCGCCCTTAAATACAGCGATTGCTGGACCAAAAACAGCGCCCTGTCACTGCTATTTTTATGTTTACGCTCCATTTCCTTAACTCCACCTAGGCGCCGTCGTATGCGTGTTCCTTTCCTACACGTCGGGTCAAATTTTCTGATTTGCGGAGGCAGCGCCTCTAGCGTGTGTGCTGACGCACTGCTTACCTCGGGCAACACGAGAAGAGTCATGTCTCCGAAATTTATTGTTTCGCCGGCAATAGTAGGCTTTAATATAGCGGCTCGGTATTAATAGACAGCCGGCGGGGTGCCGTGCGTTGAGCCTGTAAAAAGGAAAGGTTGGTGGACGTATGAGGCTTCGCGGTCCACACACCAGACAGGAGAAACAAAACAAAGGGGGGGCCTGCATGCCAAACGGTGTTGCCTCTCGCGTCCGAGTACACACGGACGAAAGCACCGACAAGAGATCATATTCCGTGTTTCTTTCTTTTCCTTTCTCATCTTCTTTTTGCCGCCGCCTAGGAGAAAGGCGGCCGGATGCCCGCCCATGCGAACAAAGCAGCAGGCGCGCATATGTGCAGTGGAGCGCACAAGCACAACACTGTTCGAAAGCGAGCGAGCGAGCGAGCGTGTGTGTGTGCGTGTGTGTGTGTGTGCGATGCGCGGAGAAAGGGATCGAGAAGGAACGAGAAGCATCCCGTTTCGCTCTTCTTTCTCTTTGCCGCCGTCACGCCGCAGCGCTGGGATCAGGCGGGGTTGACCCCCCGGCGGGGCCTTCGTGTCGATCCGGCAAAGCAGCAGGCGGCGGCACGCAAACGCTGTCTGGCGCGATCCCCGTCTGACCCACACACGAGGGAATGCCGATCCGCGGCTCTCGCTGGCGTTTCTGGCTGCCCGACGAGCGGGGACGACACGCTGTCGCGACGCGATGCGCCGAACCGATGAAGGGGATCACGTTGTTTTCAATCGCGAATTCTGCGACTTAGAGCCTCGATGCGTTTTCGTTTTCGTTAGCTTGTAATATCCTTACTTCTTGCCGTGACCACCGGTGTATTCACGATGACTGGGCGGTGGATCGACGGGTGAAGCGTTTAAGGAAGCGAGGCGTAAGCGGGGTCTATGAGTATTCTACTACAGAAACCTTAGTCGGTAAAACAACGTGCGTGCGTGCGTGCGTGCGTGCGTGCGTGCGCGCGCGTGTGTGTGTGTGTGTGTGTGTGTGTGTGTGTGTGTGTGTGTGTGTGTGTGTGTGTGTGTGTGTGTGTGTGCGTGTGTGCGTGCGTGCGTGCGTGCGTGCGTGCGTGCGTGCGTGTGTGTGTGTGTGTGTGTGTGTGTTGTCTCAATCTGGCTGTATTCGCAGATTATGAGGTTAGGATGCGTTTTCGTGTTGTATATTCGCAACGAAGGGTTTACGCTAGCGGACTATGCAAGCGTTTCTTTGTTAAGAATAAGAAGCTATTACGTTTCAAATATTTCGCTTTCTTGGTTTGTTGGTTGGTTTGCTTAATTGCAAAATAATCTACATATATAGAAGGTGGCTGGATGATGAGGGGAGTCACTGTTCTTGCATTGTGAACAGTAGCCTGCTTTACCAACGGGGCATGTCGGGCAATAAACGAACCAAGATTTTTTAAAACAGCCATATAAGTTTGAAATGAAGGTTCACTCTTTCTGAGGTGCTTCAACTCAGCATGAATGTTTACCAGGATAGACATTGGCGTTAATTTATGCGTGGGAGTTTTAATCTCTCTCTCTCTCTCTCTCTCTCTCTCTCTCTCTCTCTCTCTCTCTTTGTGGTTTTCTTCGTTATCTTTCTGTCTACCCTTACTCCTCTCCTATTGCAGGGTAGCAGACTGGATATTTATCTTCCGGTTAACCTCACAGCCTTCATTTATCTCCCTCTCCCTTTCACTCTCTCTTACATTGAACATTTGTGCTGTTTATTGCTGCTACACGCGCGTTTCTCAGGACAATGAATAGGAGCTCGACGACATGACCATTGACCTTGTTACCTGGTCGTTGCAGTGGCATACATAGATCGGTTCGTGTTCCAGATTCTCGATAATGCGTTTGGCTTGCGAGGTCGAGCATCTTCCCCGACGTTCTCATTGATTATGAGCCACTCACTGTGAATAACTTTAATACCGCTACAATGCGCTCCTCTTCTTCTAGCATTGTTAAGGTTCTTGCATAAGTCGTCATTGTGCTTAGCACTTGGGTCCCTCAAGGTAATTTTGCTTCTTAATACAATAAATGCTGAGATTCGATATGCACAAGTTATGTATACTGTTGCTTTCTGCTGGGACCATAAGGATGGAATAATTGAATAAAATTTTGCTTTAAGAACTGTTAGAATGATCAGAACTGTTGGTCACGGTGTCGGTATAGTCGTAACATGTGACACACGCGCGCCTTGCCATACACGAGACAATTGGGAGATTGGGTAATGCTCGGTCAACGTTTCCGTTTAATTTTTCTTCTTTCTCATTTATTTTTCGTATCACGCAGGGTGAGGTCAACTTTAAAGGGAACATATGAACGTTGAACACTTGCGAGTCTTTCTTTCTGGCAAGTGCGCGATAGCCAGGCTTTGCAGCAGATGGCTTGTGGTTGGTGGCGCTGGCACCTTTTTCACCCCCTTGTGCATAACAACGTAGCTTCAGCCGGCTTTACCAGCTGGAAGGCCAGCAAAGTGAGAATCTCCTATTAGAGTGTTCCCTTGAACAGTGGACTGCGCTGCACACGTTGCACCTTGTACAGTAGCCGAATCCACTGGCAAATATCTGCACAGCAACATCTGCAATATCTGTATGGCATCATTGTTAATAGCAATGAGACCATTATAAAACAAATACTCTTCAGTGGCAGGCACGTATTCCAGTATGGGCCGTTCCACAGTATTTGACAATAGGTGTATGAAAGGCTAATAAGAGAGAAAGAGAGAAAATAAAAGGTGGAAGGCAGAGGGTTTAACCAGGTTAGCTGCCCCATTGACTACCCGTAGAAAAGATGAGAAATGATGAGGAAAAAATAAAGGACGATATGAAGAGAATCTGTCCATACAAGCCCGGAGAATGCTACTGACGACGACTGGAGCTTTTTATTGAGTCCTGATGCTTTAAAAAAAAATACACTAGCGCCTTTAGAGCAACTCTGGCTGTCGTTGGCTGAGACCAAGTTCCAAGAATTCTGTTTTCCTTTAAGGGAACGGTTGTCAAGCTTGTCGAGCGTGCTGCAGAGCGCTTTGTTTCTTTTTTTTTTTTGTCCACCGAAACGAGGATGATCCCACAGCAGGTGCACAGTCGTCTCTCTGAACCCACAGACTTCACATTCCAGACTTCTGGCCAGTCCGACAGGCTAATCAAAGAGCTGTGAAGAGGAGGCACGTATGATTGTGACAAGGTGCACTACACTGTCAGGGCTCAGCGCACCGAAATGCGAAGGTAAGAAACGACGGCAGAGCTTCCGGTTTTGCTTCTTCTGCAGAAAGCTTTTGAGAATGTTGGCGCCGCGTTCTTCTTTCGACGTCGGTGACCGGAAAGGCCAGTGGGCCGACTGAGGCGTGCATCTTCGTCGTGGGAGATCGTCTGACCTGTTTGGACGAATAATAGCGGACGTCGTGAGGGTCGCGTGGCGGGTGCATAGTGACACAAAAGAGTTTTCAAATGACGAACAGTAGCAGAACAAGGGATGTCGCTGGAGGCAACTTTTCGACGACGGGAGTCGTCTTCTTCTGGGTGCCAAGAGCTGCTGCAAAAAGTTCGCAGTGTCCTTTAAAGCTCGCCTGGTTTCGCAGACAGAAACGTCGCTCATTCTGCATGTTAAAAAAATAAAGCGTTGCCTGCCAGTGCCACATCAAGAAGTTTCTTCATATCGTTGAACGCGATTTTATAAGAAGGCAAGCAAGCAAAGACGAGAACTGCAAGAGTGCGACGCATATTGTCGCTATGACGTGGCATAGCATGCGATTCAACACTTCTTACAGTGGTCAGTCTTAAAGTCGGCAGGCATGTGCTTCGTTTTCAAGGATGGACACCCACCGCTTAAGTCGAAATCACGCCGAAGATTCGTGTTCTGGCATTCTATAATTTTCGCGGATGTTGCTTTTTCAGATGTCTGACCTCATAAGTAAACTCCATCGCAAGACGGGACTCCACATGCAGAGTTTTTCACAACGTTCTAGCGATGGGCTATGCATTTTCTAGGCAGTTCATTCTATAATTAAGCAAGTAAGGTAGACACCTGAGAGCAATGTGGAATCAGCGGGTGATAAACTGACATTTGCTTCAGGGCGAACTTGAGAATCTCATCATCCTTGAAATAGTCGGCGTCGCTTGAGTACTGATCCAGTAATTGCGTGTTACGTTAGTGTTCTGGGCTTAAGGATTTAAGGCAGGGGAGCGCGAACTTTCAGAGGGCGGTAAAATGGCAACGCCTCACGACTGGTATTCCTATGAGCGTCGCGCCACTTGGCTCGTAAAATAACGTATTCGTAAGCACTGCTCTTGCTCTCTATGAACTCTAGGTGATATTATAGAAGACCATCAAATGAAATAGTCTCTGCATTGACATATATAGCCATTTTAAAAAAATAATTCTCCGATTTTCCGTGCCAAGACCACGATATGATTATGACGAACGCCGTATTCGGGGACACCGGAATAATTTTGACCACCTGGGTTTCTTTAAAATGCGCCCTATGCATGGCACGCAAGCGTTTCTTCATTTCGCCCACGGCCGAGATTTGATACTCCACCCTCGGGCTTAGCAGCACACTAAACTGCTGCCTAACCATGGATACCGAATCACTGAAGTTATACTGAAGCTAGTGAAGTGTTAACAGACAATACTTCCGCGTTTACTTTCTCGCTGAAAGTGCAACACTTGACGTAATACCGTGTTTAGGACTTCGAGCAGAAGGTTTCGCCAACAGGCACACGCTAGCCAGGCTTCGGGGCTCGCCAGTCCAGCTGCGCCTCTGCTAAGCGCTTTCCACACCAGGCGAACAAACCTAACGTCGTCGCCTTGTTCGTTCCGCGTTACTGCGAGTGGCATTCCTGTCAACGGCCACGCGTTAGCGCGTTAGCTCGCTTATCTGTGGAATAACACCTTTTTTTTTGTTGCATATGCGCACGTTGCCAGTGGCCTGCCTTGGCGCCTCATTATGCGGCGCTTATTAATAATTCAGCACCTCGGTCAGGCATGCCCGGTGGTAATAACCCTTGCACGCCGCGTATCAGCAGATGGCACGGGGCCGTTACGATAAGGCCAGCTGGACGTTAGGCACGGTGCTAAACGGCAAGCGCGGCCCGCAGCCACTGGCTACGTGGACCGCGCCGGAACTGCGGGTCGCGCTCCATGGTAATAACGCGATCTCTCGTGTGCCGCCTGCAGTCGTCTCACCTTTCTCACCTTCACCCGTCACAGCCCAATTCTGCGGCGTTACAACTCAGTCCCCTGCACTGGACCGCCCTCGACATTACGTAATACAGCGACCTGTGGAATCCAACAGGTGCGAGTGTTGCCTAGTGGCTGCGAAGCTTCAATGGACGCGCCACGAGTAGTGGAAAGATGCGCCTGGGCCTCTCTCTCTCTCTCTCTCTCTACGGAATTCTGCGCCTTCACAGCGCCACTCCCGCCTCCTCCTTTTGGTCGCGGATTCGGAGTTGCGCGCTATTGATTTCCCTACGCAGAAAAGGCCGGCCGGGGTCCCGGCGCACCGGGTTAGTAGTGCCAAGTGGTTTACCTTGACGGGCCTTGATGGTTTTCCCCCTGGCCCCGCTTTAACACGCGCCCGCGCGCTTCAGCTCTAGTAAGCGCGCCCGGACTGGCGCGGTGTTTATTTTTGATGCCCAAGGCTGAACGCGCGCGCGCATGTGCACGTCGAAGAAGAGCCCGCCAGCGATCTCTCTCTCTCTCTCTCTCTCTCTCTCTCTCTCTCTCTCTCTCTCTCACCCACAAACCTTGCGTGCGCAGCTGCGATGCAGCCCGTCTAATTACGAACCGGGAAAAGTGTCGTGTGACTCCTCCGCGGGATGGATGATGATGGACGGTCGACCCAGCGATAACTGAACGCTGCAGTGATAGCGCGAGTATGTTACAGTATGCCGAATGGCGCTCGAGGCCGTTTCAAAGCTTGCTCACTGAACCTCCTCGGGCCGATCCGTCTTCCTGCCGCCACGCATAATGGCCGTCGTTTGTTAGCATGTTTAACGAATCTTGTGTCTCGCGTGCTGCCGCTTGAAAGCGTATATAGGCGCTAATGAGAGGGGTAGAATAGAATGACGTAATCTCCACCATGTTCAGTGACTTCTAAACACAGGAGCCGTTTGGGACGCATTGTCAATCAGTACTCCCATCTGTTACAAAAAAAAAAGAAGAAAAAACTTGCACTAGTTCAAAGTTGAGGACAGAACTCTGGTCACACAACAATCAAGGTTATGATTTCGTCATATTGCATGATTCTTTTCTTTTTCAATTGTTGCAAGAGATAAATAAGTCGATCGATGGTCAGAATAAGAAAAAAAAACATCTTAATTGCCAAATGTGTAAGTAGCTATCGCAGTGACGTCAGCGTTATCAGCTGTGCTGCAGAAAAAGTCCTTATAGCTGAGAAAAGTTCGGCAAGACTGCTTACGTATGGGAATGCGAAAGCATCACACCGTTTGTAGACATCTGAATGTCATGAATGTGCTCATGAAACCAAGGACAAGGCACACCTCTAGAGTTCGTAATTGAAGACCCGTCACAGGCATGGTCCATCTTCTCCGACTCTAAGCCCGCTCTCCAGTGCATTATGTTGCCATTTCGTCATGGACCAAATAAGCAATTAGTCACTGACATAAGATTTTTCCACCACCACGCAATAGAGAAAAAACACAGCATAGCATATCAGTGCATACCGGGCCATTGCGGTATCTACAGAAACAATAGTGCAGATGGGGCCGCCCGATCTGCTCGTGATGGTCCCCACTGTGTAGCCATACTGTTATCCCGAATAGACGCAGCTACAGGGCTTCGTTCGCTCACGCGTGAACTTACACTCGCACAGTGGCACTCGACGGAATTTACCAATTTTCGTCTCCACAACTTGGATCCGAATCTACTGCTCCGCCTTCCGTCAAAACTACCTAGAGCTTAGGAGACGCTTCTCTGCCGCTTGGGGCTTGGCGGGGCATTCACGAATGCGTACTCAATTCGGATAGGAATGGCCAACAGCCCTGCATGCAATAACTGCAGCTGTGAGGAAACGATCGCCCACCTCCTCTGTGAGTGTCCCCGCTTAAGCGCACGTAGGAAAGAACTCTCAAGAGTGCTAGATAGTCTTGACAAACGCCCTTTGCCGGAGGAAAAGGTCGTGGGGCACTGGCCGACACCGTCCTCAGCACAGAAGGCTTTGAAAGCGTTGTTGCGCTTCTTGTGGAGGACTGGTCTTAGAGACAGACTTTAAGCAGTGCCGTATTCTCCTTCCCTTTTTCTCTTTTATTTTGACTCTTCCCCTCCCCCTTTTCTTTTTGTAACATCTCTTTTCTATAATCTTTTATTCCCCTTACACCTTTTGCCCAGCACAGAGTAGCCAGTCGGTCTGAAGACTGGCTAACCTCCCCGTCTTTCCGTCTATTCCTCCTCCTCCTCCTCCTCTACTAAGTCAAAATTTTCGGGCCGTCATGGTGTCAGGGAAGCGTGCTCGTCTCACACCCCGAAGGCCCGGACTTGATTCCCACGCAGACCGCAATGCACCAAATTTTATTTTCAAGGCCATTAATTCACTTGGTTCACAAGAACCCGTCTGACCAATTTTACGTCAATCCGAATGTTTTATGACGTTTTCTTACTGTTTGCGCCGTCGGTCATTTCCGGTACCATCTTTCGGTCACGCCGACGCCGATGGATTTTCGTGCAATGGGGCATATAATACCTTCGAATTAATATCAACAGATCAAAGGTCGATTCCTTCACGTTCAGCGTGTACTTCTTTTATATCACGTGGCAAATGTGTCCCGCGTTTCCGTGGGATTCTAATTTGCCTTCACCACCGGCACCCGGCTTCTCCCGAAGGTGAACTTCGCCGCCGTGCACGTCGGCGCGACTCGCCTTCTCCGGCGGTGCGGCGGCGGGCTCGTCCCTTAACGACGGCTCACGCTACGGCCCATTCTTCGCAACCCATTATCTTCGCGGGCACCTTATGCCTTTTACGGCCGGCCCCCCCGCGATAGCATCTCGCGCAGCGCACGTTACTACACGCTTCGCGTTTACACGCTCGCCCCTCGACTCCGGCGTCGCCGCATCCTCGGCCTCTCGCTCGACGCCGGGAAAGAATGCGCCCGCTCCGCGTAGCGCGCTGCAACACCGCCGGCTCGAGAAAGCCGCGGTTGCGAGCAGGGACGACACGCATTCCAGGCGATGCGGCGGGCATTTGTATGCGACCGGCGACGAGACGAGCGGACCGCTTGCGCTGGAGGCTCGCGAGCCGGACGCGGCGCGGTGGCCCCGAGCGCGCCTTTTGAATGCGCCTCGCGGCGACGAGCCGACGCGGAGAGCACGCGTCCCGACGTTGTGGACCGCTTCTTGCGAGCGGAGCGACGGTGATGTCGTTTTCTCGCGATGGTATGACCTGCAAGGCCGCGGTGGGTGATAAAAGAATAAGTGGCCCTGACTCTGCCACGCAATTGCAGAATCGTACTACTACTACTACTACTACTGCTACTACTACTACTACTACTACTACTACTACTACTACTACTACTACTACTACTACTACTACTAGTAGTAGTAGTAGTAGTAGTAGTAGTAGTAGTAGTAGTTTTGTTACTAGTATTGCTAATACTGCTAGTATTGCCATGCTAAGGCGCAGCCATGAACCACGCCTTTGTTTTCTAGTGTACGAAAACTTTTCTTGTCAGTATGCTCTAAGTTCACCTGCCTAAGAGCGAAACCGCGATGTTCTAACGCCAGGTCTCTATGTTCTTCCGTTTCTCCTAAGTTGCAGCCTTGCTTCGATACTGCTTGCAGTGTCTGCTAAGTGTGTTCACTCCTTCCTGCCGTGTCTCGCCTCTATGTAAATATTAAGCATTGTGCATGCACGCAGCAATGGAGACGAGAAAAGCAGGAACAAAAAGCTCGTAGGTCCGACAAAGATATTGATCGCCACTCACTACGAAGCTTTAGGAACGGGTGCCTCTGAAATCTGCTATAGCATTACATTCCGATGCCTGCCTAAGCTGACGAAACAGCGCGTCACGCTCTGCACATGTGGTATTTGCAGTCACTAAGCAGCAGCATCTTTACAGAGACAAAAAACAAAGCTGTCCCCATTCCAGTAAAAAAAAAAAAACAAGTAATTGCCCCAAACAACTTTCGTGGCCAAGGCTTGTCATCAGGCTTGTCGTCAGGTTCTGGCTTGACGTCAAGGCATATTTCGACCATACGTCAGCCGTTTTGTGTACCCACTACATTGCCGCAAACGCAACACTGCCCCGCCAGTGGCGCTTGGGTGCGTATCAACATCCCGCTCGTCGTTTGCCCATCGCTCGCGCAGCTGTGGGAATCGGAGCCGCCAAAGGAAGGCGCGCGAGATCCGATCAGGGTCACTTCGCGGGCGACAATGACCCCGGGGTCGAGCTTGCAAAGGACTCGCCTTCCTCTTCTTCAGTGGTGCGTTTGCATCTCTCCTGTAATGCGGCGCCTGCTTTTAATTGCCTCGCCTCATCGCTTTTCCACCTACACTGGCGGCGCTGACCGAGTCGGCTGGACTTGTTGCAGTGAGGGGAACGGAAAGCGGCGGCCGATCTTTACTGCTCGGACAGAGCTCGCTTTAGGCTGCAGAAAGGGCTGCTCGGCAACTTCTTTTCACCTTGCGTTGTGCGCGTGCGTGCCCGAGCGAGAGCTCTAAAAAGCGCACGCGGGCATAGGTGATGCGGACGCATCCTTGGGTGACGCGACTTCTGCCCTCCGGCAGGCAGGGGCAAACGCCACGCGGATTGCGAGCTTGTTTTGGCCCCCGTTCAAAGCGGACGCAAAACGATCTGGTCACTGATAAATCGTTGACACGGGCCGATGCAGAAACGTCGTCGACTTTAATGCGATCTTTTTAGGCATGCTAATGAGGACATAACACGGTTGCGGTCCGTTGCCAATGAGAAATAAAAAGCAGGCAGTATTGTTTTTGTCGTGAGTTGCATAACAGATCGGGGCTATCGAGCAACCGGATCAAGGGTGTTAGAGAGACATGCATCGTAGCAGGTGTTGTGTTTACCTTGCAGGCCTTTCCAGCGCGTTTGCACTGTGACAAGATCAATTTGGGCTACGACGGTGTTTCTCGTGGTTTCGTCCTGCGCAGTTTAGAAACAAAGAGCTGTCTCACTGCGGACGCCAAGGCGAGGTGTGAACGACTAGAATAATTCATATCTTCGCCTTTTCGTGGTCAGCCACACCCAAGCGATGAATGTTCTGTGTTGTAGACGTATTATGACGCGTCTTAAGTGGTCATGATTGTCGTTCCCGTTACTCAAACATTTAGTTATTAATTTGGGGGGTTTAAGGTACCGAAACACTCAAATATTGCGTTTACCATACAGCACCTCTCATAACGAGCAGTCAAACAATGTCGTAGGTGCCAAAGTATTGCCGACGAAAAGTTTCCGTTAGCTACAATAAAAACAAAGAAATAAAATGCCGTTGTGTCACGTGAAACGAAAGGCAATCGTTGTCGGCTCGTCAAATGTATGTATTGGTCACATTGGATCTAGCAACAATGTGACGATGGAGCGCGCAAGGTCTTGTCGGCGAAGATACGCAATATCGTAGGCGAGAATGCTTGTTGGCGGCTGCGTATCATCAGGAAAGGACGGGAGCGTCCTAATGAACGTCTACTACAGGGTGCTTTGATTGAGATGAATATAATTAGGATTGTTTCACGCATCAATCTCACACATCCGCAATCAAACACCCGCTTTTGACTGTTGCTCATTTGAGTACAGTTTTCGATATCCTTAATACTTACGACCTCCTTTTCTACTCATCCTAATGCAAACTGGAGAGAATTTTTCGTTGAACTTCGCTCACCTTATCGTTGCATTCGACGAATGCAAACACAAGCTACCAAGAATAAAGGAGTGCTAAAATACGAATGAGAAACAGGGAACGGTAGGTGCTCAATTCGCAGGTGAAGCTGATTGATTGATTGATTGATTGATTGATTGATTGATTGATTGATTGATTGATTGATTGATTGATTGATTGATTGATTGATTGATTGATTGATTGATTGATTGATAAGTTTAACGTCCAAAAGCAACACGGACTATAGGGAACGCCGTTGTGAAAGGCTGCGGATCATTTTTGACCACATCGGATTTGACCACCTCTGCCCCCGTTGGAAAGCGACCGAAGCAACGAGGAACCGAACCCGCGACCTCGCGCTTAGCCGCGAAATGCCATACGCACTGAGCCAGCGTGGTATTTAGGGAGAGACTACGACAACGATGAAAAAACTCGAATGGAGAGCCATGTGGGGCCGATAGCCGCCAGCCAAAAGGTGATGAAATTTGGCTGGCTGGCACAGTATTTCACAACATGCTACACGTTATATTTAGCGCGACATATATGCTCGGCTTTCTGTTCGCTGCTGGCTCGCGTACGAGTTTGTTTGTGTATAAGGAATAGCTATCCCTTGGAATGAACTTAAAATCCTACAGCCTTTAACTTATAAACATGGAATTTCAATACTTTGCTGCTGGTTCATCTTTCGAACGGCATCTGAATACGCACTAAGACAGGGAAGGAGCTTTCACCTCGTTACAAATTACTTTGTGTGTCGTTCCTGCTAATTAGCATGTGTTTACCGCTATGGTCCTTTTGGTCTAAGATTGGGCTTTACCATTACTATGTCTAGCTTACTTTTAAGCTGCACTCTGTTCCTGCTATGGTGACGCCAAACTAAATATTTGGTGCCACTGAAAGGTACTATAAATTATGTCTCAATGAGGAACAAATGTTGCATGTAGAAATGCAAGACGGAATAGAGTAGCAGAGTAAAAAAAGAAAACCAATGGCGTGGGGGCCTTGGATCTTTAAACTCAAGGTCTCGTTTACTTTCACCGCTCTCCTGAAGTAGCCCTCATCAACTACACTCTCGTCGGAGCAACTCCATCGTGACGACGGGCCACACTGGTTAGCCATAGGTTGGCGGTGTCGTGCCAAGCGACGCCCCCCAAACTTCTTTTCCTCAGCCGCCGGTGCACCATTGGTTAAACCACGAAGGCGTCTTTGTGTTTGGCCAAAAGGAAAGGAACATGAGAACGACGGGTGATTTCTCAAACGGATGTAGGTGTGCGCATGATCTCGTGGTTTCCATAAACAGTTGCTCGCTGCTGCGCAATATCGGATTCGAAGAGCTGTTTTACGAGTATACTTATAGACTATAGACTATAGACTTCGGCTTAAGTGCGGCGTGGCGTGGTTGGCTTTTGTTTTGATCGATATACCTTCACGGTTGCCACTCGCATTTATGTCTCCGCAATTATTTTCATCTTTGTTATTCTCATCGAGGTTTCGGGACCTCACGTCAGCCAAGACACCGTCCCCATGACTGGGTTATGTCTTTTTTTCCTATTCTTTCATTGGTATGCAGCCCATCGTTCATGCTAAAGAAGCTACGTGAGTTGCACAACAATCGTGCAATTACGAAAGCATACAGCTTTCGACTCGAGGAGGAAAACAAAAAGCATAATGCACACAATGTCGAATCCAGTGGGTGGGCGGCCGTCTCCTCATTCAAGGCTGTCCTCCCCACTGCTTTGAACACAGCACGCTGGCAGCAATGGCCCATGGGAACCCTGTCCCGTAGGCGAGTTCTTCTGCAGTGTGCAATGAATGAGATATCTTCTTAATTACTCTTTATATCTTTTCATGAGCGAGAGAACCCTCGTCATCCGGCATCGTTTGGGCAGTCCTTAATTGGTTTCATTTACGTGCTCGTTTTTTCTCGGACAATGGACCATGCCCCGAAGGCAGCGTCTTCTCGGCTTGAACAAAAGACGATGCTGTCTTATGTTTAATTGTAATGGGCAAGCGCGTTGTTGAGGATCATGTAGACATAATTATGCCTTATAGGATGCGGCTGTCTAACAGAATGGTGGTGCCATTTGCTAAACAGCTCGTTCTACAGAGATCGGATGCATAAAGCCTTTGGCAATTTCATGACGGTATTGAGGTACAACTAAACGATTTTGAGGTTTTGCGAAAAAGGACCCATGTTCACAAAAATACCTTTTACGCGAGAATCGTTCGCAAGAGCAAGCACTAGCCGGTCCTGATGCAGGATATATATTATCGATGGCGGCCAGCCAGTGGCAAACAGTACTTAAGATTGTGAAATTCAGCCCTTTAATCTTTATTTGCTCTTACTATAGGACTGCGAAAGCATTTTTTTTTCTAGGAAAAATACTGCGAAGGTAGTTTTCTTACCTCATGTTATCCCTGGAGGCAATGATTCCCGATGGCGGTGTCTTCGTGTGAGCCTAGCTTTTACGGTTCGTAAATCTGGTGCTTTCAGGGCGTGCGTTATCTGAGAACTCAGCACAACCTTCTCTGCGAGCATTCGTTGCCGATGCATGTTTCGTCCCGCTGCGCTGCGTTCTCGATCCTTACGATATGCAGGTTCAAATAAACGTTGTTTCCTCGTTTCGACCGACAC
This sequence comes from Dermacentor variabilis, assembly GCF_050947875.1. NCBI lineage: Eukaryota > Metazoa > Arthropoda > Arachnida > Ixodida > Ixodidae > Dermacentor > Dermacentor variabilis. Next base: position 165,100,213 of record NC_134573.1, on the reverse strand, counting down.
TGCACTTGCATCCAACGCCACATTAGCGTCCCTTACTTGTGGTTGAGTAACATCCCACTAGTGGCTACAGTTGTGAGTTACCCAACAGCGAGTTAATGGTTAGCTTTTTATAAACGTACGTGCATGACGCAACATACGCTGAAAATCGCAAAACCCACCGTCAGTCGACAGATGCTGCCGAGGATAACTCACTTCCTCCTGCGTTTCTGAACTTGCATTCCCCGCTGCTCAGCGCAAGTCATTTGCCCATTCTTTACGCTGACCGAGCACCTCTTAGCCTAACGTCAGGCGGGTTGCACGCAACGTCTGGATTGGCTCCGCCGCCTAGCACAATCAATATTTGAACTGAATTGCCCGGCGTAAAGGAGACGGCGTGTGGCATTGACCCGCTACCAAACAAGGTCGCGAGCATCGTTTCAGCAGCCACTTTGTGGTTGATTCTTGCGCACTAATGCGAGGCCCTTAGCACAGATAACTCTGTGGCTTCTTCTGCTTCAGAGGAAACGGATTGTCGAGGATGTTCGAAATTATTTCAGCCGCGTCTCGGGCACGAGATGATCGCATTAGGAATGCATGAATCACAGCACCGCTTTGCAGGGTGTTGAAAGAGCCTATTGACGTATTTCGCAAGCAGGAATTCATTGATCTTCATGGGTCAGGCGGCAGCAACGGAGTTCGTGATGCGGAAATCCTCCGCACTCCCTGGGATCCTCGTGGTCTTGTGCCCTCTGCCGTTAACCTCGATACGTTACTGCCTATTCTACTTTACAAGCGCGTACCTAGCTTTCGGCTTGCCTGCAATGCCGCCAGCCTGAATGTTATATAATCACAGGCTTTGCATAACAATCATGCGGGCTTGACTCAATTATCTAAAACAATGACTTAGCGCGGAATTCCAGCGTCATTGACGAAATAAAACTGCCTTGCGGCATAAACATTAGACTGCGTGTCGAGCGTGTTAACGTGATTGTTTACCGCTTATCAGACGTGCGTTAATATAATTTGCACTTTTGAGCCAGCAGCACTTATATTGTACGAATGTACGGAACATATTATGACCATGTTCTTCTATGTTGTGAGCTCTCTTTGCGAGAGAAGCTGAGAAATGGACTTGAACCTAATGCAATGCGTTGCTGAAAAACTAATAAAAAAGTATTTTTAACATATAATTGGCAGCAGCGCTCATAGTTTTTTTTCAATATTATGACTTAAGGTAGCTCCGTACTAGGGATATAACACTCCTTAACCCGTGCAGGGTAGCCAACCGGAACTACCTCTGGTTAGCCTCCCTGCCTTTCTATGAATCCTTTCTCTCTCTCTCTATCTCGTTATCAATGTATGTATGTATGTATGTATGTATGTATGTATGTATGTATGTATGTATGTATGTATGTATGTATGTATGTATGTATGTATGTATGTATGTATGTATGTATGTACGTATGTATGTATGTATGTATGTATGTATGTATGTATGTATGTATGTATGTTCGTGCATACGCACGTACGTACGTACGTTCCTCGTTATGATTCAAGGGAGAGTGGAACAAATGTTTGCTTGGTTCTGGTAAACTCAAGAACATGCTCAAGAACATGTCAGTCAGAACGCTCGTGCCCTGCACACGCACGCTCACACGCAAGCGTGACACCTAATATAAAGGATTATTTTTATCAATGAGCTTATCTGTCACCGTTGCCAATCTCATAATCGCTCACCTTGTAGTCAGACAGCACCAACAACTGCAAAAACAGATCACCTGCACTCCTCGAAGCCAGTTCTAGAAAAAGTACAGGCCGGGTGTAGGGTGCACATTGCGACAGTTCGCCGCCCAAGGACTTCGGGGTGAACGCGGCGGCTTGACCAGACGCCGCTGTAATCGTATCGGCTGGTACAAGAACGTGTGGCCATCCCTCTCACCCCTTACGCTTTAATTTCAGGCGGCGTGCCTCAGTATCCTTTGATCCCGGTGCTAAGTCGAATCATTTATCACGAACATCCTCGGCGTCCTTATGCAAATGGCTGCTCCGGTGTATATAGGTCCAGGCCAGCCGCCTCGCAAAGCCGGCTCGCTCGTGCTGACGCAGTATTAATGAAGAGGGGACTACGGTGAAAGGGAGCGTGCCATCACACCGCTGGACCGTCGGCGCCGTTAATGTCCTGGCTTCGAACCGTTCGCTTAGTCTCGATTTCGGCTAGAGACGACGAGAACGTGAGCAAGGACAAAGGTCGTGCTGATACGGCACTTGAGATTGAGACCCGAACGAAGGCAATAAAAAAAAGCGAAGTCATATCAAAATTTGTTCCTCGATAAGCCAGCAGCTTTACGTTGAGTGAAGTTGCAGAAATTGAAGTACTCTGTTTGGATCTCCTCAGCCCATCAATCATCGATCAGGTTGGCTTGATTTGTATCGACAGGCGCTAAGACTAAATAATTGTTGCGTGAACCACTAACCGATGCGGAAGCTATAACTGATGCGGAAACCAGCCTGTACTGTAAGCCTTCTTTTCGTATTTTTACATAAACGTCTACACATATTACACACCTCCAAATAATTTCATCTTTATCACCTTGTAAGGGACCTGAACGACGTGTTAACTTAGCTCGAATATGGGAAATTCTTATTTCGAATATGAAGCCTTGTTGGCTCTTATTCTTCATGCACGAGCCCACTTTGTCACCAGCCTGCAGATTAACTCAGGCACGACGATATTAGTGTTCGAATATTGAAAAAGAAAATGTTAGTGGTAGCCCGTGCCCCGTTGCCTTAACCAGAAGAGGCTTTCCCCGCTCCGGGCGATGACTGCACTTCATGAGAAACTTTGTCGGCAGTTCAGTGATGGCCTAGGGAACTCTTCAAAATCAATACTTTCCTTTTCCTCACTGTCACTGAGCCTCCGAAATGGGTGTGGTGTAGGCGGTGTTACGACCGACCGACCGACCGACCGACCGACCGACCGACCGACCGACCGACCGACCGACCGACCGACCGACCGACCGACCGACCGACCGACCGACCGACCGACCGACCGCTGACCGACCGCTGACTGACTGCTGACCGACCGCTGACTGACTGCTGACTGACTGCTGACTGACCGCTGACTGACTGCTGACTGACTGGCTGAGACACAAACTGATTGAATGCAAGAAGATGGATATACTCTGCTGCAGACAGAGTAGAATCGCTGTGTTACAATCAAATTCGTTAAGGTAGTTGACTGGCCATAGACATGTAATTTACGGCGTTAAATAGACAAGGCACCTGCATCTTAGGCGGAGAAAGCAAAAGCCACGCGACACAACACTACGGCTGAAACACACTGCGTGATCGAATGAGTACAGCAAGATGGTCCACACGTGATCTGCAATGCTGATGCCCATCACGGCACTCGCCGAGCAATACATCAAAGGCTTAAACCGAGTCGCTCAGCATTCCAAGCTGTGGCGGAGAAAATGGCGCTGTGCAAATGAAAGAGGCACAAAGTAGTGAGCATCGTTCAGAACGGGTCATCCCGCTATGAAAAAAAGAAAAGAAACTACAGCGATGCAAAATCGTCCAGGTTATGCAACCACGTTGCAGTGTCCAAACAGCAAGACTCCGTCTCGTCTGCCTTCTTATATTGCGCGAGTCAGGCAAATACTACGCTTAATTTACGCCCTCTGTCACCTCTAGGGCTTCTAGCGAGTCAACATAAACTCCAACGAAGGAAAAGTTCGCAGCATCACGATGCGCGTGGCGGCGCACTTGTAAAGCACGCACATGCAAATGGGCAAGGTGTAAGCGGAAGTAGACTTGACAGGGAGCGGGGTCATTAATGTTTTTTTCTCCCTCTGTATATGCGTGTTTGTTCCGCGCGGAAGCGATCAGCATGATGCCGAGTGTGTTTTCTAATGGTGACTCACTGGAGCAGACAGACTGACACTTCGCGTAGGTCGCGAGGACGCATGCCTTGCGAGGACGAACGAACACCTTGCGAAGAATTTTGCGCGTCCCAGAAAAGGCCCGAGACAAAAGCCCCGCCGCCTCAACGCGACGCCCTTCCTCGGCCGGGAAGACTCTCCGCGGTGAACCTTTGAGAATCCTTCGCCCTTGCCATACAAATGCGGCGCGGCGTATGTCTCTTCTTCGCCTCGCGCACACCCTCCACGGGGGCGTATAGTCGGGGGAGTGAGACGCGCGATGGAGCGCCGTGTCTCTTTTACGCGTTCGTGCTCGCGTTCGCTACGTGACTTTTGTACGCAACTAGTTGTTGCACGTCCAAATAAGACGGAAAGTCACAGGAAGATGGAGGCTTCATCTGACTGATAGTAACTGAACGAGGAATGTCGCTTGCGCCGATGTTTCGACAAGGGAACATGTCTTCGTGAAGGCGCCAACCTTGTTGCTGCCCTGAAGAAGTTTGGGAAAAGTCCCTTTGTCGAAACGTCCGTTCCACCGACATCTTTCGTTCTGAGAATAGTTGTTTAACTTGCATCATGAGTATCACGAGCGAGCACGGCCCTCTATATAGGTGTTAACATATATTTCGGTTTAATATAAGCAGATAGTGCAGTGGTTTGTTGTTATCGCGAAGTTGCTCTCGCGTTTTAATTGAAGTAACTTTCCTTTCCTCTACAAAAAACTGAACAAGAAAAAGAAAGCTGTTGAAGTGCCCATGTTGCGATGAATGTGAAACAAAGCTTCAGTGAAACGGGTAATTAAAGGCTATGCAATTAATGTCGACGGTTACAGCTGTATTTGCTTTAATCCTACACAAAGTGTAATCTCGTGCAATGTTTATGCATCGCACAGGTCACAAGTGGAATGTCATCCATTGTTTACCTTTATTTCACTACACCGTTGACAAGCTTTGTGGAGATGTAAACACTAGTTAATGCAGATTCATGCAAAATGTGTGGCGTCTACGCAGCGATGGCGTGTAGGTAAAGGGGTGTAGGTAAAGAAAGCTTCGCTTTGAGAATAAATCAAGGGAAACGGAGGACTTGCTAACAAGCGTAGTAGTGATTGCGTTGCGATGTGACGGCACGAAGTGTGTGGAACCGAGCACTTGGGGAAAACGATGACATTGCAACATCGTGCCATAACGCTGCTGGATATGCCCTGTAATTCGTCAACGCCTGCGTTGTGTAACCTTGCCTCGAAAGGCACTGCATAAGATTCCGCCTCGCGTGAGAGCACGAAATAAAGTGCAAACGTGTATAATGGTGTTGGTGGTGGCGGCGGCGTTGCTGATGTCTGAGGTGGTCTTAACCTTGTTGAAAGTAAAAGCACTCGGGCTGCGTTCTCGAAGCGCGAGCAAACATACTGCACCGGAAGCAGCAAGCCAGCCAATGCTGTCGCTCACGCGCTTTCACTTTCGCTAGTCCCCGCATTAGTGAAACTTGAAACCGCTAGTGCATGGCCTTCAAGTGTCACGTCTTCGGAATAGTATACGCACGCTGGCGTAGGTAGGAGGCTGCCAGAAGGTTGAGCGCGAGCTCTGTCTTAGCTGGAGAGGAGCGCGGAGCTCCGCGCTCAACCTCGACAGTGTTGCGTGCGTGCAACCGCGTGCTGCAGGCTGAGTGTAATTGTGGGGGAAGGAGACTCGGAGGCGACCCTTCCGCTTTGTTTATTGCGCGACTCGGGAGAGACGCGCGCACCGTTTGCGAACGGCGCGCGGCGAATTAGGCGGGCGCAATAAAGAAAAGAGAAAAACGCGGCTTATTAACTGCGCAAGCACGCGGAGTGTACTACGCGCTCTTTCCCGATGCCCGGGCATGATTTGTGGTCGCGCGTGGGAGATGCCACGGATGGTTTTTACTATACGCTAAGATGATCCACGTGCGCCTCCGAAAGCGCTGCCGCGAGACTCGGCGCTGTGGGAAGCGGGAGAAAGCGAGGCGAACGCTTGCAAACCGGGAGGAAAACAATGGATGCTTAGCCGTGCGCGCGCGTGCAGTCTTTTTTGTTGCTTTTTTGTTTGTATTTACATCCGTCGCGTCGTGTTATGTACGCTTGCCAAACGCGCTTGATTTGTGTGTCCCAATTAGCGGGCCTGCGAAGGAGGGTCGTCCCCCGCCGACCCGTACGCTTCTCTGCTTTTGAGCGCCGATCAAGGCGTCGTCGACCTTGGAGCCGATTTGGAAACGGCCTAGTCACGGCGCCTCGTCTGCCCTCGCACAGCGCGAATTACCTGCTAAGGCAGTCGCGGAAATCAGTCGGCAAAAAAAAAAAAAAAAAAAAACGAGAATATTCCTCACTCGAGCGTATGTGATCCTACGGGTGAGGATGGAAAACCAGCCTTTACCTCGTTAGCTGTTACGAGCACTGATAAAGAGATAATGATGTCACGCGGGAGAATAAATCAACAGTGAACGAACAAAGAGAAGCGTCAATCCGGACCTGATCGTCAAGTCTTGTTTCGACTACGGGGCTTGTCTGCGTCCTGACGAAGGCGAGCCTATTTGTCGAAAGTGTTGCTCCGTGCTGCTGCTTCCTTTATTCGCCTAGTGTTGATCAAGTGAAGTCTCCATTATCCGGCGACTCATTTGTCTTCTTTAAATTATGTGCAGGAATAAACACTTTATCAAGCGGGAGTCCGCGCATAATAACGTATTGGTGACATTAACAATGAGTCGGCGTTGCCTGTACTAAATTCCAGTTTGACGTAGGAGTGACGATTACGATTATTGGTAGGACCTCCTGGACCAGGACGAATTTTTCTTCAACTGCGAGGCTTTTCCTTCGAGGAACGCGTATGGGTTTCCTTTGTAGCAATTGCTACGAACGAGCGGATGTGTCATTTTCCCTTCATTAATTACTTCTCTCCACCTTGCGGGTTTCCGCAGAACTATTATGTCAAACTCTTGCGCTTGCTTCGAGTTGTTGACAAATTCGACTTCGCCCTGCAATCTGCTAGCCGCCTGGTTAGCTCAGATGGTAGAGCGGCTGCCCCGGAAAGGCGGTGGTCTCGGGTTCGAGTCCCGGACCAGGACAAATTTTTCGTCAACTGCGAGGCTTTTCTTTCGAGGAACCCGCTTGGGCTTCCTTTGTAGCAATTGCTACGAACGGGTGGATGTCTCATTTTCGCTCCATTAACAAAATATTTCTTGCTTAAAGCTCGGCGGATAGGATCGCCATTCTACCTGGCGTACAATGTGCCAGAAGATTTAGCGCATCTAATCTGCTGTTGCCTCCTCTTCACGCTGATCACACAAAGGTCATGACTTGCTTTCCCCTTTCCCATTCCCCCGGTGTAGGGTAGCCAACCGGACGTTATTCTGGTTAACCTCCCTGCCTTCTTCTTTTCTCTTTCCTCCTCCAAAGGTCATGACAAGCCGTTGGACCGCGGACCGTTCGCTTTTCAAAGACGGCGAATTGATTTTTTCGTGGGCCGCCGTGGGAAGTGCGGACGCACTGTGAAGCCGATGCCTATAACGGCGGCCTCTCACTTCGACACGGTCCCCGCGCACTGTTCTTTTGTACGAAGCACGCTTCAAGAGTGCTGCAATACGATAGCCCATGAGCGCAGTCACGTGCTTTTATTTCATACTTCGCGGGCTTTCTTTAATGGCCGAAGAAAGCCACTACGCTTCATGTAAGTTGCCACAATAAATTGGATCGGTCGTTTCGGAACCCCCTCTACAACGTAACGAAACGCAATTGGCCCTAAGGTGAATATTAAAATTTTTGAATATTTCATCTCAGTCAATCAACTAATTGAGAGGCATATAAGAAGAATATATATATTGAAGGGTGCCACATGACGGCAAACCATATGTCGTTGGTTTCACCCAGCCACTGCTAAGGATTTTTTTATAATCCTTGGTTCAAGTTGCGTGAAACACCCTGTACATTGGCCCCAAAGTGCTCTATGTTTCATTATAGCTGCATTACGCTTCCTATTTATTTTCAGAATATGTTGGTGGGTGCTTGAGTAAGTATTTCCTTCTTTTATGTATACGCCGGTGTATTTATATTGCTTGACTAAAGGTGTGAATTGCTGTTGAATTGACGCCTCGTATTTACTGGTCTCTTCAATAAGGATCATAATTCCCGATTTCTCTGTGCCGAACTTAACGCCTAGATTTGTCGCTGCGTTGCCGCGCGTATTTGCATATGTCTGTAAATCTCTTAAATTGTCCTCTAGTAGCATTATGTTGTCCTCATAGATCAGTCCGGGGAACTTCTGTTGAACCATTTGTCCATTACGCAAGTAGGATAAATGAAATCCTAATTCCCTATTTTCCGATGGTCTTTCTATGCCCTTAACATAAAGCATGAACGACTCTGGAGATAGAAGTCATCTTTGCTTCGGTCGTTGGCGAATTTCCACCAATTCATTACTTTTTCGGCCTTCCCATACAATTTGTACTCGGTTTTCTCTAAATAAGTCCCTGAGCAGTTCCACGTTATCATCACCTATACCTTCGTGCGTGAGCATATCCAATAACAATTCCTTGTCTACGTCGTCCTATAGGCTCTCTTAATGCCTAGGAATGCTATCCATAAAGGTCTATTCTTAGCTATTGTAAAATGAGCGCCCGTAGCGGCAGGGAGCTGTAAGCAGGCGCGCTTTTCCTGAGGGGAAAGCGTCGAGAGCTTCTTGGGCACGTTCACGCTAGGTGTCATCTATACAAAATCAAGCATAAGCATCAAGTTCGGGTGCATTTCTGTGTACGGGGATTAGTGCGACCAAGGAACCTCAGAAATGTGTGTTTTTCCACCTTGACTAGGTCAGTGACCGCAAAATCTTTGTCATCATTTACCTTACCAGAAGAAGCAGATGTAACTTAGACACATTTGTTGTGCCACTCGTTACGCAAACAAGATAGCTATACAAGAAGTGAAAGTACTAAGGAACTATAGACTATAGCTAACTTTTGCAGGGAGGGGATGTCTCAACTTGACAATTACGCCAACAGCCAAAGAAACTTTGGAACTGAGGTACTCTACGTGTTTGTTCCACGTTAGATCCCTCGAAAAGAAAACACCCAAAATTTAATGTAGTGAGTAACCTCTACTTCGTAATTTCCCATAAATTAATCTTCATCCCAGCAAAACACAATGCAGTTCACATAAATTGCTATATTGCAATGCAATCACATAATTGCATAATTGCATAAATTGCAATGCAATCACATGAATTGCAAGAGCAATAAATTACAACTCCAATATGCTACCTCGCTTTATATCATCAGCCTGTATTGACTCTATAGATTATCTCGCGTTATTGACACCTGTGCACTGAGTTCTCTGCGCAAGGTGCCATTGTAGCAGTTCATGAGTCGTTCCACAGATGCAGTATTGCTTAAGCTTCAAATAAGAATAGCATGAGTTATTGAGTTGAAAGCATTAGAAAAATATATGCCCATGGCAAACTGTATGCTACTGAACTAATGTATTATTATTTATTTTTGAGCCAGAAGTGCTCTTTTGGTAGACCCGTGTTGTTTTGAAACCGGGTTAGAATTCGCGAAGGACTTTGTGGCGAATGAGGTAAGAAGAAATCCTGGCGTACATTAGTTTTTCGATACTTTTCGATAATATTGGCACGATCGAGATCGGACGATAGTCATCAAGGACTTATGTCTAGCCTCGAACACTAGCATAACTTGAGTTTATTGCGTGGCTCTTGGGAATACAACCCTGGACAAGATAATATTATGATTATACGTTACTACTCAGCAAATAATCAAGTACATGTATTACGAGTGCTATCTAAATTCCCCTAGAATAATTTGACTTCCCATTTTTGAGAGAGTTGATGTAAGAGAAAGCCTCAAGACAATCTGTTGGTTGAAGAAATTGCGAATTCATTGTGCTGTAATTTAACAGACGAATTTCAGCGCCGGTGTTAATAATATACTAGCAATATCGTTGGTCACACGGCCTCGCTCAATAAACAACCGATTGACCGAATTCGCCATTTCAGTACTTGAGATGTTCTCTCGTGCGAACTCTGTATTATTCTAAAAAGTTAGGATTCAAGAGCCGATTCAGTTTCTTCCAGATCATGTCTGGTCTATGCAGACTCTCACCCCAGAATACGTTCATGTAATATTTGTCTTGGGCCGCCTTCTGCTTAGATGCTTCTGCTTAGACAGTTTATTATGGCAGGCTTTGAATTCGATAAGTGCGTCAAGGCTCTTTGTTATCAAAAAAGTTTGCGTATGATTCATTTGTACGCTTTACAACTTCTGACTGTCGCCGTTATAATGTGTCAAGAAGAGTGCTCGTGACCACGCTCGAAAAACTGGACAATCACCCCTTCACTGAAGAAAAAGTTCTCGGGCACTGGTCCAGGCGGGTTTCGGCACTCAAGGCCTTAAAGGCTCTGCTGAAGTTGCGACCGTCTTTGAATGTTGTAGGGCGTAGCGTCGCATGTGTAAATTTTTCTCAGTTTGTTTTCTTCTTTCTCCTCTAATTCGCTTTACCCCTTTCCCCAGAACAGGGTAGCCAACCGGTACTTATACTGCATAACCTCCCTGTCTTTACTCACCTTTTGTCTCCCCTTTATAACTTATAACATGTCGTAAGTCACCCATTGTCTGCGTACCCTGCATGGCTTCCGCACCTTCTTTTATGTATACTGCTTATAAGATCTTAAATGTATCCATAAAGCTGTAATGCACCTCATCACAGTCATTTTATTCGCAACTAGTTTCCCACGTCTGAAGCCTGATGGAGCTGCAGCACTGCTTAAGCTGTGTTGGCGTAATTAGTATTAACAAAATTTTGTTCCTTTATCCTTTCGTACTATAATAGGTACGCCAAAATGATCAGCAATGCCAATGGTGATGACATCTCCATAAATAAAGTGACTTTTTATGTTTGTTGTAAAGATATTTAACAAAGATGTACATTGAGACGTGATTCTCGTTGTTTTTTATCGCATATATTTAATATGTTCCTGCCTTTTTTAGCCTTCATTTAAGCTACCACAATTACTTTTTATACTGTAAACTGATTTGGGTGTACATCGCTTTTCAGCGTACAAGTGCGTGGGACATTAACATTGGCAGTTCGCATTTGATCCTAAGGGTTTTGTTATTCGATGCCACATAATCTTTAAATAAAGTAATTTATAACATTCACCATATTGAACACATTTTATGAGCTAGTGATCCAAGAGCGAGCTTATCGAATTCAGGCTTTCAGGTTACGATTTCTATACAATTGATAGCACCAGCAAAACCATATACGCACCTACATAACAAATGCGGCAGAACCGGTAGCCATTACACACATAGTTGCTCATATCTCCTGACACGATACTGAATTGTGAATACAGCACTTTCCACAGTCAGTTATGGAAATAAGTCGCATGCGTGCCGGCACAGGGCCACTGCCACTTTCTCGCACTTAGCATTGCTGAGTGCTGCCTTGCGGGAATAAAAAGGCCATTGTATTACTGATTACTGACGGGAGGGCTATCCGGGTACTTAAGTACATATATATATATATATATATATATATATATATATATATATATATATATATATATATATATATATATATATATTTATAGACCTGTCGGATGGTGGGGCCAAGAAGCCAGCGGCTAATGAGGTGCAGGATGCGTTCTCTTCTCGAAGCCGTTTGCCAGTTCCTTTCTCAGGTGGGTCATGCGTAAGCCCGCAGCAAAGCCGCTGTACGCTCATCTGCCAACTAGTGCATAAAACAGAAGGCCTGTGCGTTGGTACTGATGATGCCATTCGGTTTTCAACGAATTTATGTGTCTGTAATAATGTACTGTAGACGTGAGCTAGCCTTCAAAACATTATAACACTTCCACGTTAACGTAAAATAGGAAAACAACTATGGAGAGGAACCGTTGTGGATATCAGTGAATATTTATCATGCAGCTGCGGGGCACTAGGGTGTTAGAGAGAGGAAAGCTCAGGTTCATTTCAAAATTTTGCAGGCGCTGGTAACGTTATATGTGAATAAATAGCAGGCAATCAAGTGCGAGCGTCGCAGATAGAAATAATCTTGTGCGGAAGCTGTACTTTACGAGCTACTATCTAAATACATGGGAAAAAATGGAATCGTTTTGGTCAGCATCCAACCAACCGATTTTTGTTTTATTTTTTATTTAATAGAAACAATATACCGGATTCTTGGAGCACACTTTATTTAGGTCGGCAATTTCAAAATGCCTGACGGGCTCGTATTTACCATGATGCAGGACAACGACGGCGACGATAGCGATAATAATGATCGTGATTATGATGATGACAATGGTATTAGTGGTGGTGGTATGAGCATCCTTGTGAACCACGGTGGTGTCACATGCCACCGTGCATGTACTTTTAACCATTCTGGCGCAAATAGACGTGTGAAAGACGTCTAATGAAGTGTAAATATATACTCAATCTCACTAGTATTTATTTATTTATTTATTTATTTATTTATTTATTTATTTATTTATTTATTTATTTATTTATTCATTTATTTATTTATTTATTTATTTATTTATTTATTTATTTTTGTGAATTACCTTACAGGCCCGTAGGGCATTGTGTAAGGGGGACGTCAAAGTTTCAGCAGTGAATACACAACAAGAACAAACAAAACAAACGAAGTACAATACATGATAAATGAAATTTGAGCACATAATCACAGCACAGACGAGATGACCAAGCAACGCGCAAATAACAATAGATGAGGTACATAGGTGAAGTCACAGGATAAAATAAAGAAAGCGCATGGCACATGGATAAGTGCGCAAACCATCAAGCGTGATATAGCACAATGTACGGCAACAAAAATAACATTAAAAAAGGAAACCGAAATGCTTAACAGCAAATCAGTAAAAAGAAAACATCAAAATATGAACCTAGACATGCTAAACGACGGCTTCAGTGGAATGTGTAATGTGGTGCTGATGGAGTGCATAAGGATTAGACAGAGAAGCGATGTTGTCAGGCAGGTTATTCTACAAACTGATGGCTCGTACAAGTGCTGATGAATTGAAAGCTAAAGTGTCCCCGTACACCCGTGTAAAACTCAAATGGTTGTGCAATATGTTGAACGTGCGGGATGAGGACATCGAATTGAAATGAGCTTGATCTATTGCAGTGTAGATGCTTGTGAAATAATGTTAATAGAGCGATGTAATGGCCTGCGCCTAAATATCAGTAACTTGCAGCACTGCCAAATGTACCGATTTATGCAGGCAATATCCTTGCCCAGCTTAATTTAGTTCCGGGCGCAACAGTCCGATTACTGGCGGGATTAGACAGTTTTAATTTTGCTTTGTACATGGCCCGTTACAGCGACGCGTTACATGTCAGGCCCTGTGCGCATGCACGTCGTATGCAGCGAACTGCTGTGCTGGTTATCGTTGGTAACCGTAATCAGGGCAAGCATTAGGTATAGTTTGTCGTTATTGTTAAATAAGCTGCTTGTTATGACGCTGCCAGGACTGCAGAGGTGGCGCCGAGCCGTGAAAGTGGTTTCATTTAAAGTAAGCAGATAGCGCCACAGCACCAGCCCTGCTGATGCGCTGACGATGCGGAACGCTATGAAGACGTAATTGTTCACTGCACCATTAATTTACTGCTCCACTCTACTATGGTACTATGTGATGATGGTGGCGAGAAAACGCCTGTTTAAAATATATACGCCGAGCAGACAGCGCAGCGCTGGTGAACAATTATAAGGTCGTCCGCCCTTACAACTCGCTATGGAGGCTTAAAGGGATTGCTGAGAAAACGTACAGATGCAGTGAAGCCCCGCTGTCGCATTCATGTAGAGAGATAGAGAGACAGAGAGAAGAAAGGGGAAAGGCAGGGAGGTTAACCAGATGGGAAGATCCGGTTTGCTACCCTACGTTGGGGAGAGAGGGGAGAGGAGGTAAAGTGATAGCAAAGTAGAGACAAGAAAGTAGATGATAGCAAAGTAGAGATAGAGGAGCATAGAATAGTATTCATGTAAACGCAGCTTATGGTTATAACGCCAAGACATTCGTTGCGACAATCCACTAACCGGGGACCACGTATGGAAAGGATGGCGGGCAAACACTCAGTAGACAACGCGGCGCGGATGAGCACATTTTGAGGGACATTCGGCCTTCTTAATAGCTAAATAGACCCGTAGCTTCCACAGTGCTGCAAGGAACTACTGTGGTGGAGTATATTGCAAAATCCACTAATCGCTTTATTGCAAAATTAACTGCCCTTCGAATTGACTGCTTCACTCTATCATGGCTTCCTAATTTTCTTTCAAGCCGTAAACAGTTCACAGTTAACGATATTGCTTCGTCTCCTTCTTACGTTACTTCTGGTGTGCCCTTTACTCTTCCTAATTTACATAAATGATTTGCCACTTAATGTTTCTTCTCGATTACGCATTTTCGCTGATGACTGCATTATTTACAGATCAATTAACAGTACTGACACCACCTGGCCCTTCAAAATGATCTTACTCTAATTGTCATAATTGGTGTAACACGTGGTTAATGGTTTTAAATGTATCAAAATGTCAGGTAATTTCTTTTAGTCGTAAGCGTGACAACTCACATTTTTCATACAACGTCAATAATAAATAATTCTTTCATACAGTATCATATAAATATCTGGGTGTTCACCTAACGGAAAACCTATCCTGGACAGACCACATTGCAGCCATCTGCGCAAAAGCTTAAGGACATTAGGTTACCTACGTCGTAATCTGGGTAATTCACCTTCCAACATACGCAAATTAGCCTATCAGACATTTGTTCGTCCACAGCTCGAGTATGCATCATCAATTTGGCCCCACATCCTGCCTACTTAATCGACATGCTTCAATCAGTCCAGAACCGAGCTGCCCGTTTCATCTTCATTATCATCTTCATCTTCATCATTATCGCCACCACTCCAGCATAACGCAAATGAAATTCGATCATTCCCTCCAGCCTTTAGTTCTTCGCCGTAATATCGCTCTGTTATCCTTGTTTCACAAATATGTTTATAATGCCACACAATCCACCCTGCATATCCAGATCGCCTCAAACACGTCTCGCCGATTAACTAACCATACGTTTTGCGCGCATGTACGGTACGACACATGCTTTTAACTTTTCCGCGCTCCCTACAGCCATTCGCTTGTGGAACGATCTTCCTATAACATTACCTCTGAGTCAGATGAAGAGAAATTTCATCATCTCCTACACGAGCATTTTTCATAATAGCGCTTACAAACCACTTTATCTTGTTTCTTGCACTTGGCAATGTGCTTCGAACTTGTTCCGACGTTTTTATTGCTATTGATGCATTGCTATCTCACTCTTATGAATTGGTATTTTATGCTGCGTCGCGTGTTCACTTGTATGCCCTGTATATATTATTGCTGTTTGCGTCTTTTTCCCGAAATATCCCTTGAAGCATTGTACTCCTTGATCTATTCATTTTTCCTGTATTGTACTTTCTAGTATTAGTGCCTTACGTTAAATTTTACTCGTGTTCTTTCCTTGAAGTGTACCTTTGTGGCATTTTATTGCTTCAGTTTTTCCTTTTTCATGTTGTGATCTTTCTGGTAATGTTGATAAGCCCTGCATTGGGACGTATCTTTTCTACCACACTTCAGAAAGCTGCTTACTCTATTTCTTTTTTTTTCTTTTATGCCTTCGATTTTTAACCCCCCTTAGACAATGCCCCCACGGGGCCTGTAAGAAATGTTACATAAATAAACAAATAAATAAATAAATAAATAAATATCGTTTCCTTATTGTACCCGCTACGGTCCATTTGACATAAAGGCATCAATAACGATACCTTTCGCACCAAATAGCGAGCAACATAACCCATCTGACATGTACCGCTGATAGAGCCGAAATGTTTTCTGCTCAATCCACTACTCGCCCATTTCCCACGTGCCTCACAAATACCACACTTACTTGTATGGATTGAGCTAAGCAATTTTTCAAAACTATCTAGTAGGTAACCGGCACCGACAGTTTGGATATTTCAATCATTCCACGTGTCTTATAGCTCATCATATTCTTGAAACGAGCTGACATGCAAAGACGCTCACTTCATACACTTATGACAATGGTCATGCGCGGTGGCGAGAGTGTTTCGTCAGGGGTGGCCCCGCTAAGGGCGCAATCACATTCGTAAGGTTTTTCCCCGGCGCACCGCGTAGATTTTCCGGCCGCCTATCTTGCCGGGTACCGGAAATCTACGGCGCGTGAATAGAAGAGGACCACCGCATCGCCGAATCGGTCTGAGGCAGATTTTCGTCGCCGAAAAAAAAAAACATCGCTTGTGGCAAGCCAATAAGAAAGCGGCAATTTTCGCCTAGGTGGCTCTTGAAAGCTAAGCTTCCAGGTTCCCACGGTGCGGCGAATGTGCATAATTTTTGGGGGGTACACATATAGACGGAATAGTCTTGCACTAACCGTGAATTTGGAAGAAACCTGCAAGAAGTGACGCTTGCGGGCTTCCGTGCATCCACAACGCATCAGGCGATAGCTGGCGGGCGGCATTGAACATTTCGTCGCGCGCGCGACGTCGTACACGACCGGAACAAGACCTACCAATGTGAATGGGGCTTAAAGGCATTTCGGACGATCAACTCCGCGAAAGACAAGGTTGCCGTAACGTTTGAGCACGTGCTGTTGTCAATAGAGCGACGAGCGCGCTGTCAAAGCCAACGCATAAGGCGAAGGCTGCCCTCAAGACTGCAGGGCTGATATACGTAATGCTTTTGCATACTAAGCTGCTTTATTTTATACGCTAGATTACCTGTAGCCGTTGCACGCACTCAGCGGCTATAGCATCACCCTGCAGTAGGAACCACATCTCTACATTCATGAATGTCAACATCGCCATAAGCTGGCTGGCCGTTCACTGCTTGACAGTTGTGAACAGCCCATGGTGATTGTGGCTTAGTTGGAAAAAAAAAAGGCAAAGCAGAGTGGGGGCGTTACAAAGAATGGAAAGAGATAACAAGTATATGAGACGTATACTAAAGTACATAGAACGAGGTGACGTTACATAATAGTTAGCGGAACACGATATACGCTATCGGAATGAATGGTGGCGTACACAATGTAAAGTTCCATCGTTTAACACGGTCACATTTTACAAAATTAATATAAAGGTACATCTTTTGACATTGCCAAATACAGAAGTTAGCGAGAATCGTGTACATAATTAAGAGAAACCTATTCAAAGCAACTGGTCACGAAAAAATAGTGGTTACTTCGTGACGAAACTTAACAGGGTCACGAATGTGGATAACATTATCAGGGAGTCTATTCCATAGTTCAGTTGCTAGTGGTAACGCTGATGAATTGAAAGCGTTTGGGCGCCCAAAGATACGTTTGAACCAGCTGTTCTTGTGTAAACGGTGAGGCGTTCTTAGCAGTTGGGAGAGAGAGAGGGCAGTTTGGTGCTCACGGTTTGTTATTTTATGAAATAAGCGCATTGCAGCAACCCTTCTGAGTGATTCTGAGGAGGATAAGGACAGAGAATATTTAATATTAACAACAGTGGAATGACGACTGTAGTCTTCGGCGATGAAGCGTGCCGTACGATTTTGAACACGTTCAAGAGCGTTGGTTAGGTAGGTTTGACAAGGTGACCAAATTGATGACGCGTGTTCAAGTTGAGGACTGACGAATGTTAGATATGCTAGTGATTTTATCAAAGTAGGAGCGTCGTGAAGGTTTCGTTTAAGGTAGTCGAGGGTGCGTGATGCCCGTACGCCTTCCCATGCGCCTTCCCATATGTGTTCCCATATATCTTCCCATACGTTGAGTCACGTAAGTTCAAACCAGGTAGATTCTAGTCCCGGCTGCTAGGCCGGATTTCCTTCGTACCAGGCATCGCGTCGCAGCACCCTCGCTGTTACAGCTATACTGCAATTTCTTTCTGGCCTCAAAACCGGAAAGGAATTAAGTTCGATTCTCTCCAGCCCTCTAGCGTTCGGCTGCTGTGCATCGGCACAGTTAGAGAGCACCAGCAAGCGCTGAGTGCGACTGGTTATTGACAAAGGGAGCGGGAGGGAGAACCGTCCAGTTGGGGGGCGTTTCGCGTCGATTCCATCGCTCGTTCCGACACGACGGCTTTCGCGTTGCGTTCCGCACAGACCCGCCGGGCTCGAGCGATACGTAGCGGCACACGCGTGTCCATCACCACCGCGAGTTTAATCGAATGTGGCAATACTTTTGGGACGATGCGACCGGGGGGCGGCTTGGCGATGATTCGGTTGCGCCGCACTTCTTTTGTCCGCGAGCCCGGCTCGTTCGCGGCCACGATGAATGCGTTTGATGGCCGACTCGAGAGGGGAGCGTGAGAGAAGAGGGGGAGGGGGTAACATCGGGCGCCGCATTTTCGACACTCCGCGGTTGGCGCATGTCGAGGGAAACAAAGGACGGAATCCTGTCGCAACGCGGCGCGGATCAAGCACGCGCCGCGAAGCGCGGGAGCCGCTTTCCGCGGCGCTTATGTGAGCCGTGGATCGTGTGACAGCTCCATCTGAACAGGTGGTGGCGAAAACGTGGCGGAAGATTCGCTCCGGTTCCCCGTAATCGCTTGGTGCTGCTTCGTGAGCTTCCGTTGGGTGTGAACGCTTCGTCTGTGGGGAAAGAATTCTGTTAGAAGCCAGTGACCTCTAGGAGGCCTTCATATTATGTCGGCATGTCACTTCTTTTCCTTTTTTTTCTTTCCTTTGCGTTTTTGTTTGATTCGCTGTCTCAGGCATTTTCCTTTTAATTCTCCAGTTGCTTCCCCCCTACAGTCCTCTTAAATTAGTTATCTCTATACCCCCACAGATGTCCCATGCCCGCATGTTTGTCGTGCACGTCTGAGGCTCACAGTGGCAAGCAACTACCGCTTGTACTGTCTCAGTGCCGCTTTCGATCGTAGCGTTAGCTTGCACATACGCGGCGATTCGTAGCTTCTTGTCTCGCTGAAATGAAGTGTGGTAAATAAATGCAGCAGCTTCTCGAATGGGGATGAACGAGATGTAGTGTCGATAAGCGAGGGTCGGTCTGCGAGTGCTTCAAGTCTGCCTTAAAGATGTACAAAGTATTTTCATACATTTTTACTCAGAAAGACGTTTTTATAATCAATTCAAGGCATTTCGAATTGTCGAGTTGGTCCTCGTAAGGCTGCAATATTCGTTTGGATAGAAGGGTGGCCGGAACGATATATGTTACTGACCGCGCGAATGTCATTGCGCTTGCTCGGAATGTGTACGAGTTGGTGCGGTCATGGTGGTTCGTCATTTCTTTCCTTTCTTTTAGTTGTTTTTGCGAGAGGAATACTGAGAATGAATGTTGCGATGAAAACCGCGCTGTGGAACCGCTGCTGCATCGCGCTATGCTGCTTGCACACGTGGTGTGCTGTTGCTTCTCGGCCTGTAATTTTGGGCTTAATAAAAGTCTTATACTACTACTAGTACTACTACTACTACTACTACTACTACTACTACTACTACTACTACTACTACTACTACTACTACTACTACTACTACTACTACTAAAATACGTGAATAGACGCAACTGAACCAGTATATTTCCTTCTTTCCTGCTTGTCATTTCTTTTTCTGTTTTGTGATCCGAATCATATTCTGAATTGCGCGCTAAATTTTAAAGTGCGACCGTCAATGGAAATCGACCAAATCTGCACGCAAGCTTGTGCAGCGAGAAACACAAGTAAGAAAAAGAAAGAAAAAACTACACGCTGTCGATTAGAATATCCCATATATGTGTTATCCAAAAGTTCAAAGGCTTTGCTTTCATCTTCGTAGTGTTTCTGTCGTAAAATTTGTTCTAGAACGTTATTTTCATAACGCCGACATAAAATGAGGCGCGAAAGTACAGGAGCCGTACCTAGTAATCATTCTTTAAATTTTTTTTTGCACTGTTCTTTCACCCGTCTTTGTTGGCTGGCACAAAGCCGCGCTAATGCTAATGCTAGAATTGATCAGTATACGCGATAAGGACGATGCAAAATGGAAAGAGCTGGTGTGAAGAGTCATTACAAGATACGGCTCCGGCTGTAAACGTTCGCACGTTAGTTCCGTGTTAATTCACTAGTTGCTCCTTTGTCTTGCACGACTCGATTCAGCCCCCCCCCCCCCTCTCCCTATCTCTTGCTCATTGCCCTGTATTGGGCAATAATGAATGTATAAGTATAATGAATGGAACGAAGTGTTTGTGCCGCACACTGAAGAATTCCGTTTTTACATGCTTCCATTTCCGGTTTTCTCCGTCTAAACTATTTATCTATGGTCTAAGCTACTCCAAGATTCCGGCTAACGTGCCTGTGCAAACAAATGATTCCTTACCTCGGATTGTGCATCCTCCTTAGGCACGACGGTGATTATAGGCCATGCCGAACTTCATGCTGCCTATGTTTCCCTTTTCCCAGTGACAGTTTCACGTGTGTAATCCTTGGCCGAACGTAAAATCTCATCCCTTAAAAGAAGAATGCGCATTCAACGCGTCCTGTTCGTACGTCATATTCGTATTATGGAGCTGAAATTGGTGGGCGGGTTAAAGAAACTTGAGAAGAAATGATGACCATGCAACGAGTGACGGAAAGAAAAATGACAGGCCTAAGGTTGAGATGCAGAGAGACATTGATACGGATTAGAGAGGAACCACCCTAGTCTAGTTGAGATTGAGATGAAGATGTGGAGTTTGGCATGTTGTGTAATACGAATAGTAGATACTAGTCGGTGGACTACTAGAGTTCATATGACGGGTCGGCAAAGCAAGGGAAACGCAAGCGAGGGTGGTTGAAGTCACATTAGGCGGCCTGATAAGATGAAAAAGGAATTGCTAGCATAAAGCGGTGTCGAGGCTGATGTCAAACAGGGGTAGGTTGATATTTCCATGTGAGGCCTTCCTGCGGTGAGCAATAAATCGCATTATGGCGATGATGATGGCGAAAAGCTAACAGGTAGTACACATTATAGAAGCTCGCTGATGGAGTATGTTGAAATTGTCGTGATTCACGACAGTTTCAACGTCGACAAGCAGATACGCATGCAGAGGCACCGGTGAAGAAAATATAAGCGAGATTGATCTTCTTGACCTTTTTGAGAGTTTTCTCACAAACATTTTTCTACATTGTCTCGAGTAAATTAAACCGTTACCCTCCAACACTTTGATGCTGCGGGGAAAGTTCAGGGCACCACATACGCAAGCCGAACGGCAATGCGTGTTTGCACACCTATGCAGATATTTCGAAGGTTTACCGGTCGAAAACACTTACGGGAGACGAAAAACCACGCCGATAACAAGCATCTGGTACAAATGTATCCATTCTTTAAGGAAAGCGTGGCTCCAATACGGGAGCCCGAAGTACCAACCGAACTCGTTGCTGCTTTCACTGCGAACACGTCTTAAGTGTCACGGCCGTCGTTCTCGTCCAACGACCATCGCTAGGCTATGGAGAGAAAAAAAAAAGGAGTAGCGTAACGTAAACACGACTTCCAGCCATCGACGAGATTTCCGACTAGACCCCCGACGACGACGACGTCCTGCCCCGCACAGCGTGTGGCCGCGTGTGACTCGTGCGCGGGACGTCTCCCGCCGCGCCTGCAACCGATGCGCGCCCACCAGAAACGCGGTACCATTCGTCGGACCGGGGCGAGTTCGGACGCGCATCCGTCGGACAGCAGCCGATGAGTCGCGCACGCCGATCGCATCAGGGACGCGCGGGCGCACGCATCTCCTCTCCGGACCCGCGCGAAAACGAGGAAACAAGCTCGTGGCAGCGGCGGGCGTCATGCGGCGGAGGCCAACTTTCTGCTTCGTTTCCTTTCCCCTGCGGCGTGGTTGGAGGGCGGAAGATGACCGCCCACTCTGCCATAACGGGTTGCCTGCCTCGGGGCAGCCCTCCTCTCGTCAACTCTCGCCCTCCGCTGGGCTCACTCGCTTTCTCACTTCTCACATTCACCTTCCCCCCCCCCCCCGACCCCCCACCCTTCTACAGCCCGTTCGCCTTCCTGCCTTCATGACGCCGGCATCAAGCCCGATTGAAGTATGCAGATGCGCTAGGATCCCTGAAAACTAGAGGCGAGTCGAGAGAGAGGGTTCGAGCGTGGACTGTTCTTCAGCTGCGCCGTCTCGCTTTGGACGGACTACTCTCCTACTACCCGGACTCGTCGCAGAGACTAGCTGGTGGCATCTTGTTGTTTTCGTTTGGCGCCCAGAGGTAATGGAGAGTGAGCGCGGAAGAAAGGGGTCTGGTTGCTTCTTTTCCTTTTTTTCTCGCGCGTATAGAAAGATGAAGCGAAGGCACGCGAGAAAGGGGGTGTGGGGTCTAGGGTTAGGAGCTCTTCCACCTTCGCGCGATTGTACGCGCTCGTGGTACACGCTCGTGTACGAAGCGTGGTCCCTAAGGCTGGGGTGTTGCGCAATGTAGGACAGAGGCTGCTGATTGGCGGCGCCAGGAATGCCGATGGCCGGGTGTAGCGCTATAAAAACGGAGATGAGCCTCGCTGACGAGTCATCCGCAACAACTTGCCCCTAGTGCTACCGATCCCTCACCGAGTGCCCGACTCTAGCAGCCATGCACAAGGTGAGTGTTTCGGGCCGGAAACCACAGGCGCCGCCGAGACACGATCCGTTGGATTTGAACCGCCAACCGCCAGGTTGCCCCGTGGTTTGGACCTGCTTCAAACCGCACTCCATGGGATTACGCGTCCGCAGCTTCCCCCGCGCTCCATCGTCATCGACGCGCACTGGTCATGCGCCGTCATCGATCTTTATTTCTCGTTTTCTCTGAGCCGATATTCGCCGCTGAGCTATGCGTTCTCATCGCTGATCCTCATCCATCTCATTTAGGAAATGTTTACATATGTTTCAGCCTTCTCGCTGTTCCTTCAGTGTTTCGAAAGCTTTACTGCTTTAGAATATGCTCCCTAGGTCCTGTCTTCAGAGCACGTTATTCAGTCTCCATAGTCTCTCCTTAATGAGTGAGTCATGGTCACCGCGTTGACGGATCAGCTTGTATCCGCTAATCAATTGCCCGGCCTCCGTTGAGGCCGCAGTTAGGCTTGTCACGTATCAATTCGCCAATGAGTTGTTTCACAGGCGTACTGATATTGCTTTCGCTCGCATAAATATGTTCGTTTTAATTTGATCGCCTATATTTATTGA
Source organism: Dermacentor variabilis (assembly GCF_050947875.1). NCBI lineage: Eukaryota > Metazoa > Arthropoda > Arachnida > Ixodida > Ixodidae > Dermacentor > Dermacentor variabilis. Next base: position 165,077,124 of record NC_134573.1, on the reverse strand, counting down.
GGTGTTTATAACGTATGTCGCCAGCATGCTTACAGAGGTAAACGACGCGATTGAATACCTAAGGACTTCACAACGCTTCGCGGTAGCATATTAGTACGAGCCACGGACCTCCATGAAGTTACATGCATTGGCCTTTAAGTTCAGCGGTTACCTTATTTAATAGTGCCTACCCGCAGGCGGGGTCTACACGTGATACTTTTGTAGTAGGTAAATGCGGGCATAATAGTAATTGCATCCACCCTTTCGGCTTTGGAACGTACGATAAATCGCACGAGGAAAACCAAAGTTCCACTAAGAATCACAGTATCTACAACTTTTACGAGTGAAACTACTACCCACCCACCTTGTCATCAATGAGTTCAAACATCACCAATACATGTGATGTGGAGTGAGGTCAGGCTACCTAGGAAGTGAGCAGAGTTAATGCTTTTCAATGATACTGGTCAAAGACAGTTAGCTGAGTGAAAGAAAGCCAGGGAACTGCTGCGAACTAAACCCTGCCTTCTCCATGTACGTTTGTCCACCCCAGTTGATTAGAGATAATGAACTAAACTCTGTTCATGGCGTAATAGTTGCACATTAGCGCAATAATTGACATAATAATTGCACACTTAACAAAACTGTTTCTTTAATGCTCTATGTCCTTGCTTTCTTTTTCAGTTTGTCATCCTCCTGGCCTTCATCTGCGTTGCCGTAAGTTGGCTCTCACTTTTCCGTCTATGACCCTTAATTGTGGTTCTGCTGTGTCTCTTAATTTCTTGTGATATGAAGTTAAGCTCATAATTGTTTCTGCACTAGTTCGGAGTGTAGTAGAATACGAATAAAATCAAGTACAGCGACTGAGTGCCGTGGTAGCACTACATGAGCACTGGACTGCGCGAGAAACGTGAGATACACACGACTGGTTGTTTCCTTGTTTCTCGAACTGTTCCCACTACAAGATGCAATACGACCTAATCCAGTGTTGCACCTTTTTGCCATGCTAGATCATATCTGAAGGTAATAATGAAGACAATGAAGGAAATTATCACAAAAGGTTGTAATAAAGGCAATATATATGTAATCAATAATCATTCTAAGCAAATACGTAGTGAGGTTGGTTAGAGTACGTAATAGCGTTATGCGCGTAAAGAACCTCTTAAATCGAGGGTTCTTGGCGGATTACGGCTTGCGTAGTGCCTTCATTATCTTAAGACCAAAAAAATAAAAGAAGGAAAGCAACCCCCGAAGTGAAGAAATTTGAGCCCGCTCCCTTCACCAAGTCTCTCTCTCTCTCTCCTCGTAAAAGGAAAACGAGTTACACATTTTCAAGCTTGTCAGAAATACTTAACTGAAAATGGCGTACCTTGGCAGTACACGCATGTGCAGACAAGCACATGGCGTTTCTTAGAGGGCCAACACATACTTCCTATTTACACCTATGCCGATAAATCAATCCAGCGCCGAATTACCCAACTAATTTATCGCCGGCCAATAAAAAAATATTAGGACCGGGCACGAGGTACAAGATGCTCGATGTGAGCACAGTTAACATGCTTTCGGTCAAAATTATTCCGGAGCCCCCAATATGGCAAGACTAATAATGATATCGTGGTTTCGGCACGCAGAACTCGGAAATTTAAGTATTTTAATTAATTAACATACCCCCAGGTCATGTGGTCTTTAGGAGTAAGCAGAGCCTACTAACGAAGCACGTTGTTCCTATGCGCAGGTAATGTTTGCATGGGGAGTAGAGAGAGAGAGAGAGAGAGAGAGAGAGAGAGAGAGAGAAGAATACAGAGAAAGGCAGGGAGGTTAACCAGAGGTAGTTCAGGTTGGCTATCCTGCACAGGGGGAAGGGTTAAGGGGGATAAAAAGAGGAAGAGAGTAGAAGGGGCAGATACAGAGAAGGAGAGACGAGTACGAACAAAGCGCGTGCACTGTAGAGCGGTAGGGGCCGCGTTCTTGAAGTCTATCGCGAAGCCCCGTAGACCGCAGGGGAGTCGATTACTTAGTGGGATAACGGAGGGGAAGGAAAGAAGGCAGGTGTTCTCGTAACCAGGTGAAGCCGGTTCCGCGCAGTGAGCTGCTCATTTGCGTATCGCGGACATACCAGCGGAATGTGCTCTACGGCCTTTGACCGGTGGCCAGACGCAAGGGTTGCGGCTACCTCGAAACCCGTCTCCCAGAATAATGAACCTGATAAGTGCATGGTACTGAGGGTCTAACAAGAAAGGCGGCACGAAGAGTAGATGCGTCTTTGCACAGTTACTTCCTTTGCCTTTTTATTATTATCAGACATTATTACAATTACAAAGGAAATGTAGTACAGAAGGAGGTCCCAAAGTAAAAAGACTGTCAGAGGGACCTCCTGTTATAACGCGTATAAAAAATGTAGAATATACGATTAGCAACGAAGGCAAGAACGGCGGGAAAATACAAAGCACCATATTCGAAGTAATTAATCAAACATCCCGCAGTTGAATATTACCCAGAAATGAGCAAGAGTAATTCTATATTGAAATACGCGTGAAAGTACGAACATTACTGTAATTGAAGAGGAATATAATGATTATATAAAGTCAGCAGTGTGGAATCCATCAATGCAACAAAATTAAATTATAAACGACTAATAATTAACACATACCAAGAAAAACAATAAAACATGGCTACACAGTAATGAATGCACACACATACACACACAGTCACACTCGCATATATATATATATATATATATATATATATATATATATATATATATATATATATATATATATATATATATATAACTGTTTTATAAGCAATCAGCAACAGTGTAGTGAAGGGCATGATTTGATATTTGGTGGCAGTAAATTCCAAAACGAAATTGCAGAAAAGATCGCTGTCATTTTACCGTAGTTAGTGTTGACTTGTTGGCATGCGTCCGTTAATACAGATATGAACTAAATACCTGTTATTTTTTCTAAATTCCGAAGAAAGAGAAAATCGCAATAAATGCACGCCAGTCGCTGGATCACAAAGGTGCTGAAGAAAAAAAAAACACATAACCATTGCACTCTGTGAAGATGGAATGCAGGGAACGCTGACAACAGTCAAAGCTGTCGAACGAAACCAAAGTGCTTTCGCTGCCATTCCAGTTTCACAGAGTGGAATGGTTATCATTTTTTACATTGCGAATCTGGCGTCGTTGCTCGTTCGGAGGTGCCCGGGCTTGCAACTGTAATATTCGTTCAACATTGCGAGAACGTTCTTCGTTTCGCGCCGGCGCCGTTTACATTCTCGTTGCTGTTCCCTTCGGCGCTGCTCGTACGCATCTTGTTCTTCAGGTGTACGAACTGTAAGTGTGCGTCCCATCGATAACGCAGCTGTTTTTAGCGCCGATACCTCTCCTGCTTGTATGCTGCGATAACCTTGATGTCACGCAATTGTTCTCGGGGAGCCTTCTAATCTGTTCCGCATTTTCACATCTGCGCCGCCGCACTGCACCCTTATGGGTTTGTTAGAACTCGCTTAGTCCGTTTCTTCTGCCGGAGGCCGAAAGAACTACGGAAGATTAGTCCTTACAACTTTCGCTGTAAAAAAAGAAAATGCTTCGGAATTGAGGAAATCATGCTTTTTCGCTGCCGCATCTAGGTGTACTAGGTTTATCATGGGCGTTCGCAAATAAAACCGCTATTTTCGAGCGCCCGCTTGCGCAATGTCTTTTTGTAGCGCTTCCCAAATCACAAAAAAGCAAGACATTTAGTATAAGCCCCAGCGTATGCCTTAACCGAGTCGCCAGCAGCAGATCATCGCCGTTTTCAAGGTTGCCGCTAACCGCTCTCTTCCGTTCGAAACTTCGCAGGCCGCGCAGAGGGGTGGCTTCAACCCGGCGCAGGAGAACTACCCGCCGATCCCGTACTCCTTCAACTATGCGAGCCAGGACGCGGAAGGCTCGCACACGCGTGAAGAGAGCGGCGACGGCTCCGGACGGGTCACGGGCCGCTACACCATGACGCTGGCCGACGGCCGCACACGCACCGTCAGCTACACGGCCGACGAGAACGGATACCGCGCCGAGATCGTCACCAACGAGCTGGGCACCGAGTCCAAGAACCCCGCCGACGTCGTGATCCAGTCGAGCGCGCCGACCGGAGTCGAGGCCGCGCTCGCCGCCGAGGGCAGCCGCCCGCGCGCTCCCGCCGGGCCCCGGGCGGGCTGAGCTGCCCCCCCTTGAAGCAGGCTTCGCCCCGGAACACCTCCGCTTCCTGCGTGTGACTCCGCGTTACGGCTACGGAAAGACCCGCGCCAGGCGAGCGCGTTAGGCGCGTTCCAGGCGCTCTGCCGGGCGTTGTAAATTTTTCTTCCTTCTTCTCGGTCGCCCTCTCCCTCTCTCTAGGTCTATCCTCCCACGCTGTCCCGTCCGTTGTTCGTGTGTCACCTCGACGCCTTTCCTCTGGGTGCCTCGTGTTGATCGTGTTTGTCGGGTTGGGTACGCTGTGTTCTTTGTCCGCGTCGCTTTTTACCGCCATACTGCGAGTGAGAAAAACCCTTTTTTTGTCTTAAACGCACCGTAAGCATAGCTCTGGGTTTCGGTTGACACTTCCTTCCTAGTGACGCTCAAGGACTTTCTAATGCGGTGTGGGTGCCTTGCTTGCCTTGCTATGGAAGCGGGTTGCCTGCAGTCGCTTGTCTCAGTTGTCACGTCTCCCGAGCGTGCGCTACTGTTGTCGGACGGGGATGCCGATTGGCAGCCTCCCTTCGCAGTCGCTCACATACCTTCCGGTCGCTTCTCCTTGCCCCATTCATTAGCCCGTGCCAAGGTGCGCGAAATCAAGCATGCCCTGCCTCCGCGTCGCTCATACGAGTGTTTGTCCCTCACGTCTCGTTTCACCACGTCATTGCCGCCTGCACGAGGCCGTCGTCCTATTCTTGCGTCTTTCACTGCAATGGATAAAAAAAAAATAGTCTCATGTCTTGAATTGGGTTGCCTCTTTTGTTGTACATGTTGAGCACAATAAAGAGTGGTATTCATGTTCCACTTTCTTGGTCTATCACTGTTCTCGATGGCGACAGCTTCTTACTAAGGACATCGGCGCAACAACAAATCCACTGTGGAAGCTAGCGATAAGAGCTGTTGGAGCTAAGGAATTGCTGTTATTAGCTGTCTGCGCAATGCTGTTCTAAAATATGCAGCGTGTGAGCGGGAGTACATTCAAGGCAGTGACTAACGAACAATAACTGAACTTCTGAACCAGAATTAGAATATCAAAAAGCCCATCTTCCTCGAAAAAGTCCGCACTGAAATTTTATATGGGCTATTCGGCAGATATTTTCTTGAACTTGTTGTCGCTTCTTCTCCTTGCGAACCGATAAACTGTAAGTGTTGCTGACTAAGGCCTCGTTTTCAATCATCAGCGAGTTTTCAACGCTGAGAGATCCGGCGGTTAGCGCAATGAAATATCCCAACAATTCTGTAAGATAAGAATAAAAATACTTTTATGGAAACTAAATTACCTTAGGCGACTTGCTAACTAAGCTTTCCCGGCCGTAACTGCTTTTCAGCTAGAAAAAGGAATTAAGAAATTATTATTGCAGCAAAAAATGAAAACGTTCCTGTTAAATTTCCTCAACAGGGAAAGCTTCAGCTCTGCACAAACTCCTGTGCCCTATAATTCTAGTGTACTTGCAGGGAACATGTGCCTGTGTAATGAATCAGAACCGAATTTCTTGCGTCTAAAAAAATTTCAACATTTACTAACTTTTCAATTAGTATTTTTATTAGTACGCTAGATTATTTTTTCAAGCGTTCACAAAAATTTGTAGCTGAAGAAATTGCAGTATCAAAATGCACGACTGTAGATCCTTAGCAAGAGCTCATTATAATATGATTATAATTATTTCGCAAATAAATCATAGACAAAAGGTATAAAACAATGAATTATGGGGTTTTACGTGCCAAAACCACTTTCTGATTATGAGACACGCCGTAGTGGAGTACTCCGGAAATTTCGACCACCTGGGGTTCTTTAACGTGCACCTAAATCTAAGCACACCGCTGTTTTCGCATTTCGCCCCATTGAAACTCGGCCACCGTGGGCGGGAAGGTATAAAACAGGCAAGTAATGTTTGAAGGAGAGCGATTCCAAGTTACATGGAACCGCTCTCTAGGTGACAAAAGTTTTGGAAAAGTTCTAATCAGATGTTATTAAGGTCAAAGCCTTAAGTGGCTCATACTCCCGATGGCCTTGAAGAAAACCCGGCGTCCAGTCCAATTGTACAAAAGTATCACCAGCAATGGCTCATACCCCCTAAGCAAGCAAAAAATACAATGGCTCGTCCTTCTCGTAACGCAGAAGCTAGAAGTACTCATCAATGTGAAGCGTACAGTGCATACATTCATTGGAATCACGCATACCAGGTACAGAAACGCGTTTGTACAGTGGTACCAAAAGAAAAGAAAAAAAATAAACCCACTGGACCTTCACAATGGCTCATACCACCGTATATATATAAGGCTGAGGCTACAAGCGTGGCGGTGGTGATGGTGCTGCAGCAAGCAGGGTTAGCCTGGTATATATAGCCGGCAATTATTCCGCACGAGCTTCCTGTGCATTGAGATCAGGGGTGTGTTACCAAGTGTCGAAGATCCCCGTGTCTCGCATGAAGGCAACCAGAAATCGTTGCCCTCTGTTCCTGATTGCCGCGGGCCCTCCTGGAAAAACGACATCTTCAAAGGTCCTGTGCGAAAGACCACTCTTTTGCAGGCTGTCGGCCATCGCTTTTCTTTCTGTGTCGAACTACAGGCACAGCCAAATGAAGCGTTCGATATCACTGTTATCACCACAGAAGGCACAGAGCAGCCACCGTGTTTGCTTAGCGGCTATAGTGTTGGGCTGCTAAGCACGAGGTCGCGGGATCGCATCCCGGCCACGGCGGCCGCATTTCAATGGGGGCGAAAAGCGAAAACACCCGTGTAATTAGATTTAAGTGCAGGTTAAAGAACCCCAGGTGGTCAAAATTTTTGGAGCCCCCCTTTACGACGTGCCTCGTAATCAGAATGTGATTTTGGCACGTAAAACCCCAGAATTTAGTTTTTTTAAAGCCGTAGAGTGGGGAAGCGCATCGTCCAGTCTTGAATAACCAAGCGGGTGTGTATACGGAGTCAGTTCTGGTGCGGTACAACAGCGTTGCTTCTTCGCGAGTAAGGCGCACACCATGCCTGCGTGAGGCTACAAGCGCTCAGCAAAGCGAAGCGAACAGTGCGTACGTTCATTGAATTCACTCATACAGCGCACAAAACAGCATGAGTTTCAATCCCCTGCTGAGTGAATGCAACGTAAAGTCGAAGAGGAACGTCGTTGGCGCGAGTCTGACCCCGCTGTGTACGACTGCGCGAAAGCGTCCAAAACGAGCCGAAGAAGCCATGGGAAAGCAGCAACGCGGCGACGCGAGACGGCGCATTACCAAGTGTGCTGCAGGCTTTCGCCTTCACGTGTTACGGGAGTGTAACATGCTGCCAAATTTTTTGTAATATATATCGCTGTATATTATATAACTTTTATGCGCTTTGAACATATTACTTGAAGCAGTTAACATCAATGTGATATATATATTAATTGCAATATAGTAGAGTTGCAAACACGGTGCCTTTTCTTCAATTGATTCTCCGCACTTTCTCTTTTTCTTTTAGAAACAGCAAACCTCGCCAAAACAGATTTAGCGGGCACCGAGGAGCAGATTATCTGTGTTATTGTGTATTTATGTGACTCAAGATGCTTCATTTGATCTCCAGCTGTCATCTCGCTGAAGCTGTTAAATACACTAGGGTAATTTCGTTACGTGTACAGTACGGTACCAGATTAAAAAGAAGCGCAAGATAAAATCACGAGAAAGTTGCAGCAAAAACTGCTAACTCTATAGTTTCTAGAGCATTCAGGAGTGTCCCAGTGCAAATAGAAAAGTGAATCGGCGCAAAATGCATATTTACTACTATCCGCTATTGCGTAATCACGGCGCACAGATTATATCGGTGGATTATATGGGCGTTTTCATTCCAAGTAAGTGTTTCTTTAAGATTTGGTTTTTCTGAAAGATCTTTAGTATGCTTGCCGCAGCCTATGAACTGCTAAAAATTTGTATTCTATTCATACCCTATAACTTCTGATGTTGTGACGATGCACTACTACGCAGCTACGTTTCCATTGCCGCAATACCTTCCGTCTCCTATAGTTCACAAAATGTTTTAACGGGCCACATTACAGGCGTCATAACAACATATTAAATCCCTTCTTTTGTGATATGAATTAAACATCGTACTTAATACCCCCGCACAAAAGAAACGGAGGCTTAACAAAGATGTACGTAGAGTTATGTGTCGTACTTTAGCATACACGGTCACCTACTCGGTGTCATAAGAAGAGAAATATCTACTGAGCACCATATATCCCCAAAACTATGGCTTTTTAAGCTCTCCTAAAGTTATTACAGCTCAAACATATATATCTATATATCTATATATATATATATATATATATATATATATATATATATATATATATATATATATATATATATATATATATATATATATATATATCTTGACACTGAATAACAGCTCGTGAAAAGCCACACAAGCTGTCAAACGGATGATCGCTGTAAAATATCTCGCTTAGATCTTTTGCGTAGGTTGTAACATCATCATGATCCGGCCATCCGGCCAATCAACCAATTTTTCCCACACAGTACGTGTCACAAACACTTGATCACGCTCATAAAGTTAGCCTTCAGCGTAATTGGGCTACTTTACTTTCAAATTCATATCTGCTAGGCAATCCCCCTGAGGGGGGGGGGAGGGGGAGGGAGGGGCAGGTTTACTTGATGGGTGTCCGGTATGCTACCCCTAACCTACGCGAGGGGAAGGGGTTAAGGGATGAAGTGAAAGAAAGGAGAGAAAGGGCAGAAGGTACTTTCAATGTGAACAATTCTGTAATCAGTCCCATCACGCCTACAATCGGTCACTGAAGGCAGTCGATTTCATGAACCGTAGCAGCACCCACGTCGCTTTGTAAGCCTGTGATGCGTGTGGCCCTGGTCCAAGTATTTTTGTCTCTGAACATGGCCTATTATCTAATCACTTTAACGCACTCCGAAGAACGTCGCGTTCGATGTCATAACGATCACGAAAACCCAACACGCGTTCGATCGTACCTTCACAGCTGCATGGATAGGTGCGTCCGACATTCCAATGAGGAATGAGGTAGGCTTTCGTAAAATCCACTCCTAGCCAGAGGCAACACAGTAAAGTGACATCATGGTGGGAGAAGTAACGCGGAAAACAGTCACGCTAGAAAAAGTGCGCTGCAAAGAGTTGAAACTGATGTTTTCGATTGTTTCAAAAGTTCTATTGTTAACATATATGCTTGCTTTCTCACAGAGCGATATCACAGAGCGAGGTTTAAAAGCGATATTATCCCGTGCGTGCGGGCGCGTAGTCCCATTAAAATTTTCGAATTTGACTTGCTTTCTCTGCTTCCCTTGAAAAAGAAAATAAATACACGATGTGTGCCTTGCTGGGACCGTCTCACTTTCGCGTCTCTTACGATTATCTACAACTCGCTAATTGTCACCTTAATGATTAGAACAATAATTAAAACGTTAGATAACTACATTTAGTTGACTAATTGGATGTCAGGGAATAAAAAGATACTGTTTTTCAGTGGCGCCTGACACCGGCAGAAGATGCCGAGAGCGAGTGGGGCTATGCTAATCCAAGTACAACCAAATTAGGTAAACCCACTAAGCTTCAACAAAAGACACCCTCACCAGAACAGGAACTGGCCTCCCTGGTTCAGTATTCAACCACTCCCTCCCAAATGTCTGATTCGATCAACCAGTGGCCTTCAGTCCCCAGCTGCTGTGGAGCACCTTACCAAGGCAGTGTTCAGACCTGTAACACAGCAGGGGGTGCTAAGAATCTCTCGTTCCGGACAGGCCGCCAATGGAAACTGACCCTTTCAACCTTTAACACCCAAACTCTGTCGAGTGGGGCTAGCTTAGCAGGACTCTTTGAGCAAATATTAGGCATTGTTTGGGACATCATAGGCCTCAGTGAGATTAGGAGAACTGTTGAGGCTCTTCTATGACTTGCCACTTGAGCTATAACAGACATCGCAGTTCGGTGCTACACGCTCTGACGTCATCAGCCTATGATTTATTACCGGTGTCCAAAATAGAAGTATGCGCTCATTTGTGCATTTCGCGTGTCGAAGTGCGGCCGCACCTGCAAAACGAACTCTTCACCTGCTGCGATGCATCATCGTGTTTTTTTCGGCTGAGGAGAAGTCAAGAATGAGAAGCAATGAAGGGTGGCACGATGTCAAAATGTCACCCTCAGGTGCAACGAAACTTGCACCTACGGATGTTACAAAGTGAAGTTTTCTGTCATGATTTGGGAGTGTCCGTAGTCACGCCTTCTATCTGCATTTCTTTTTTACGGCTGCTCTCATAGCTAGCCGTTGTCTCGACAGTGAGCCTATGCGCAGGAAGGGCGCGTTTGTTCGTCGGTTGACTCTCGATGGCTTCGTCAGCCAGCCCTTTAGACGGTACCGGCTGCAGAGGGAGCCGATATTGAGTCAATGCGCGACATTAGAACTGTACCTGCAACCATTTTCAGCGCGATCACGTACCATGCCGATGAACATACGGGTGCTGGTCGCCTTGCCTTGAGGCCATATGAACTATATGCAGCTTCCTATTTACCCTTTCCGTAATTAGTATCGAAATAAAGACATTTAGTGATTTTGTAATATGTTGGTGGCGGTGGTCATGTTGCTACAGGCGAGGTTAGCCTTGAAGACTTGGCTGGAAATTGCTCCGCTGAGCATCTTTTCCTGCGCCAAACATGCCCCGATCGGTCCATTAGTTCTGTGTTTCGCATACATGTGAGAAGAATGCGTGACACTTTCACTGCCGTTCTTTTGGCGGCGGCGCGCTGAACAGGCAAGCGAACAGGCAAGCAAGAAAAGGAAGCTGTCGAATAGGGGTGCGTAGTGATTTACCGTAAGAATATAGCCTCAACTAATGCGTGATGTGCGATCATGCTATCATATGACTGTGCTTCTTTCATTTCATGTCGTTCAATCTGAGTTTTTATTCCTCCTGGCTCTCATACGACGCCGTAACTTTAATGCGCTGCCGTTTCTGATGCACGCTTGTCTTAGGCTAAGAACTTCTTGGCTAAGAAAATGCGTGCGAACAGCGTAGCTTAGTGAATTCCACCCTTGATCTAAGGCGGATAAGGCGGAACCCACGTCTGCATTCGCAAGTGTACTGATTGTATCCACTTAGCATAGCATATTGTATTAGAGCTTGCGGTAATATGTGTGTGCATATGTTTGTGTGTGTGCGTCCGTTGGTGCGCGAGTGCGTATGTGTAGGATAAACAGAATTTTGAAATCTAAATGCAACAGGCTTCACTGGACACGGTTGAGGGCTTTTACTCAGCGCTCCTAAACATTGTGATCTTTGAATAAAGCTCGTTTGTTTGTTTGTTTGTTTGTTTGTTTGTTTGTTTGTTTGTTTGTTTGTTTGTTTGACTAATTGAGAAAAATCACTAATAACCTTTTTTTAGTGGTAAGTTCAGAAAGTAAGTTTCGTCATTTATTTAAAAAAAACCTTTATTGCAAAAAAAAAAGAACTGCATCATGGCATCATGGACTATACACCTTGCACTATTTTTCCATATAACCGCCACCGACATTGAAGCATTTGTCGTAGCCTGCAATCAGCTTAAAGAAACCACTCTAATAAAGCTCGGCGGCCCTGCGATGCAAAGAATTGTCGCACAGCCTGCTCCGCCTCAGCATTGTTTTGGAAGTACTGCCCCGAGAGTGCGGCTTTCAATGCAAGGAACAAGTGCCCATTCATACCGGATAACAGCACGCCCTTTCGTTGGCGACTACGTTGTCAACACGCGTCTGTCTGCCATCGTAATTTGTTCTCAAATGACCTCGGGCATGACTCCTCACTCACTCTCTCTTCTTCGGCACTCGGCGCATGCGTCATTCCTCCTCAACTAACGCTCCTTCCGTCGTTGAACCACAACGGGCGTGGATTTGTATGGGCACGGTTTGTTTGTTTCACCTGGTGTACCATCTTCTCCTTCAAAGAAAAAAAAATGATGAAACTTATTTTCGGAACGTCCCTGTAACTAAATGCTTTACGGCGCATATTGCAATTTACGAATTGTGGCCGGTGATGTTGCAGTGTATATCTACATGGAGCGATTTCTCTGGATTGCATGACTTTCGAGAAATGCGCCGTGAAAGTGGTGCTAAATATGGGCTGTTGTTTTGCGTATACGTTTAACAAACTGCCATTTTATGCATTAGAGAACGAAAGAGAGAGAGAAAGGCAAAGGAAAGACAGGGAGGTTAACCAGAGATTATCTCCGGTTGGCTACCCTGTACTAGGGGAGGGGCAAGGGGATGCAATAGATGAGAAAGAAAGAAGGATAAAAAAAGGAAAAAAATAACTGGAACGCCCATTGCGCACATTTGGAATTAATACCCCGAAACTGGTGTCATCCTGAAAATTCGCTCCAAATGGACACATGTGAACTCGCCGACTGATATTCGTAAATTGAAACGTGTGCCATAAAGTAACTAGTTAAAAAGTTCTACCGTATTTACCCGCGTATAACCCGCCCCTGCGTATAACCCGCACCCCTAACTTTGAACTCTGCGGAAAAAAAAAAAAAAACTCGCGTATAACCCGCACGTTTACCTGAAAAAAAAAAAATGAGCGCTAGAAAGATGCAACTCACACTCAGTGATCATTTCGTTTTCAGAACATTTATTCAAACGACCGCCACCACGTCACTGGTTATCCGATTCTTAATCGTCGCCGCTCTCACTACTGCCATCCGAGGCTTCATCGCCACTCTCAAAGACGTAGTCGTCCTCGGAACCATCCAGACTATTACTGATCGCACATTTTTTAAAGCTTTTGCGCACCAAATCGGCCGGTATCGCTTTCCACGCATCCACGATCCACTGGCACAGCAATGGAATATCAGGCCTTCGCACGCGTCCCGTCGGTGTGAGGGCGTACATACCGTCGGCCATCCACTGGGCATACAGCCGCTTCACGTGTGCCTTGAACGGCTTGTTCAGGCACACGTCGAGTGGCTGTAGCATGGACGTCATGCCGCCAGGTATTATGACGAGGTCGGTGCTGGTCTCGGCAAGGCGAGCCTTCACCGCATCAGTGCAGTGGCCTCTGAAGGAATCTAGTACGAGCATCGACCGGCGTGCCAGCAAGGCACCTGGTCTTCGCTCCCAGATTACTCGAAGCCAGTCACCGACTAGGCCACTGTTCATCCACGAATTTTCTTCCGCACGCACAACGATTCCTGGGGGCAGTGGAATGCTAGGTAGCGTCTTGCGTTTGAAAATCACATACGGGCGCAGTTTCGTGCCGTCAGCCAAAGCGCATAGCATGACTGTGCAGCGCAGCTTGGCATTTCCGCCGGTCAGCACGCTGACTGATTTGGAGCCCTTTTTTTCCATGGTCGTGTCCATCGGCATCTCAAAGTACACAAGTGTTTGATCAGCATTTCCCACCTGAGACAGCAAATAGCTGTGCTCCTTCCGAAGTGCGATCACATATCGTTGAAAGTTCAACAACTTTTCCTCGTAGGCTTCAGGAAGCCGCTGGCACATGGTTGTTCGCCGCCGCATAGAAAATCCATGTCTTCGCATGAAGCGCTGAAGCCATCCACGGCTTGCACGAAACTCACGTGGAATGTTCAATTCCCGGGCCAACTTCAGGGCTTCCATTTGCGCCATCTCAGTCGAAACAGCGTGGCCACGACTTCTCTGCTCCTCAATGAACTTCGCAAGCTGCGTCTCGAGGTGGGGGTACGCGCCAGTCTTCGGACCCCGAAACGCTCGCCTGTTCCGGTTCGTTGCTTCGAGACTCTCTTTTTTCTTCCTCCAGTCGCGAATGCACGACTCGTCGACGTCATGCTGTCTTGCAGCAGCTCTGTTGCCGATTTCTTCGGCAGCGGCTATAATCTTTAGCTTCTCTTTCGCTGTGAAACACTGCCGTCGAGTCGCACTCATGATGCCAAAACAAAGCAGGCAAACAGTGCAAACTGGGGTAAGTACACTAAACAGCGCCTAACGCGAGGCTCAACAATGCTGGCCTTTCGTTGGCCCTTCATCGGCTTGACAAGCGTCGATGACGATGGGGATGGCGGACTACACGGGGAGGCCGCCGCACATTGCGGTGAAGCCGACCCCCCCCCCCCTCCCAAGGAAAAAATTCGCAGATAACCCGCACCCCCACTTTTTAAACGCGTTTTTTCACATTTTGGTGCGGGTTATACGCGAATAAATACGGTATATTTATATTTTTGTTATTTCATCGATAAAATTATTCCATTTTTTGTGCAAGTAATGTCCGCCTCTTTGAGTAAACTAACTCATATGGTATCTAGCTGCCTGAGGCTATATTCAAGATTCTATACGGCCCTAAAGAAGCACCCGATGTATGTATGTATGTATGTATGTATGTATGTATGTATGTATGTATGTATGTATGTATGTATGTATGTATGTATGTATGTATGTATGTATGTATGTATGTATGTATGTATGTATGTATGTATGTATGTATGTATGTATGTATGTATGTATGTATGTATGTATGTATGTATGTATGTATGTATGTATGTATGTATGTATGTATGTATGTATGTGGAAATAGCTTTCGCGTTGAACATCAGGGTTACGTGATTAGCGAACGCATAGAAAGCATGGAGGCATATTCTTTAAAGGGAAGCTTTCGTTTCGAACTCTTTACCGTGACTCAACAACGACATTCTTGCGGTCCTTCCGACGCTCACGCCCGGCGAGCATATTTGCATACTGAACAGAGCGAAAACCAAAAGGCAGCTCCCGGCCGAACCAACGAAGACGAAAATGCGAACGAAAAAGAGAAAGAGAAAAGGAGAATGCCAGACTACAGCCGCACCGCGAACGGCACCCACAAGCATCGGCGTACTGCGAGATTACGACACATTGCGTTTTCTTTTTTTTTTTCTTTTGGGGGGGGGGGAGGGTAGAAATAAGAAAGACGCACATCCTGTCCCTTAAAAAAGTATGAAAAGGCAACTCTGGGCCTTTAAGTGCTGAAACCATGATCTTATTATAAGGCACGCCACAGTGGGGGACTCCGGATTAATTTTAACCACCTGGGATTCTTCAACGTGCAACTTAATTCAAATACGCGACAGTTTTATGCATTTCGCCTTCCCGCCGAAATTCCTTCCGCGCCGTATCTGTCCGTTCACTCAGTGATACAAGCAGAAGACGCGTGCGGCGTCGTTCGAAACGTTGAATACCGAATGGATTATTTATGTTTCAAATAAAAATACGCGATTGGAGAATGCAATATATTTCTTAGCGATACTCAGTTATATGCCATTATTCGTGGTTAAAACAGTACAATATGGCGAGCTGCACTGTTCTGTAAGAGAGAGCAAGCGTGTATTCGCTTGACAAGATGTTTCACGTGGCCGTTGCACACAAGCCATAAACATTGTCTCACCGCTGTTTGCTCCTTAACAAGATGTCCACATAAACAGACCACCAGATAACGTTGCTTGCATTGCACACACACACAAAAAAAAAAAGAAAGGCATTTCTCGAGTCAGCCATTCTCTTCCTCATTTCTCTAAGATCTTCTGTGGGTTGTCTTCCCACTTTCATGAGCCGAAAATTTATTAGATATTAAAGTCTGAGAAAGGTCTCATTCAAATATTTTTGTTTAATCTATAGAATCTAAAATATTCACTACTCGAATGCCATTACGTGCATGAAAGCTTGAGATGTGCATTAGGTCCGTTGGGACTATGGGAGATCTGTTAGTGAACATGTTCCAAGATGCTCTCTCTCTCACTTTCTTTTACTTCTATTCTTTCCTTCTTTTTGTTGATTCATTCTAAAGTGCTTGCGAATGCGTTCTTATTTGCCCGATAGCGTACACCTGTTCTGCTACGGCAAGGTGATCCATTCTTAAACCCAGTCAGATTTCATTTGTGACGTTTTGATTTTATTGCTTTTGTGATTTTGCTTTTTGTTGTACGGATAATCGAAAAGCCTCCTAGGTCACCACGTGCGACCAATTGCTCAAAGAAGCAGAGTCGCATGGCCACTGTCCTTATACTTTCGCTTAGGGATACGAGGAGGTTTGTCTAGCTGTTCTTTAGCGCAGTTTTCTTTTTTTGACGCAGCGGGAGGGGGGGGGGAGGGCGTTACAGTAACAAAAACTTACGGATAACTTGTTGTTTTGACACGCGCTGTCGCCATAAAATGAATACGGAGTCGTCATATCCATTCATTAGGTTGGGCATGAAACAAAAGAAACGACCAGACGACACGAGCGCGAAATGTCCTCTCAATTGCTCTCGTGTCGCCAAGTCCTTTCATTCATCCGTGTGTTTCATGCACAACGCCAATTATGATCAGGCACCAACTCACCCACTTTTCAGTTTGTCAACTGTGTCGTCGCTGCCCAAAGGAATATGGCCCACTTATACGGAGCACAAGAATCCGCGCATCAACCTCATTAATTGCCTTCTTTCCTAGACGCCTGTCGGGCGTCAGCCATGAAACACAGGCAACCACCACACGTCACAAAAAAGCATTATTGATTTATCTTTTTTTTTTCGCAAAATCGAGTTTCCGCACATGCGTTTATCGTCGTGTTAAATTGCATCACTACGTGTTTTAACATGACGAGTCACGTATGCGCCGTACCAGCGATTTCAAGAGAAGTGAGTGGACCTCGGTGCACGACATTGTGACAGGCAATAGATTTACTTCTTTTTTTTTTTTTGTGAGAATCAATTTCCGCTTTATATGTTTCTTCGTCGTGTGAACTGGCGCTACCACCTGTATTAACATGACGAGTAATGTATGCGACAAACGAGCGAGAGAGAGATAGCAAAGAGAGGAAAGGCAGGGAGGTCAACCAGACGAGCGTCCGGTTTGCTACCCTACACCGGGGGAAGGGAAAGGGGGAACAGAAAGGAAAGCGGAATAGAGGGAACACTCTCTGTGCACGCAGCAAAGTGCTTGGAAATCAGTCAAGTCAAAGCAAGTGCTCCGTCGATACGTTAGGTTGCCGTCAATCTTGGTGGTTCATAGCTGGTGGTGCACGTTGAAGTTACCAGTGAAGAGCAAGGATCCGGTGGGCCTCAGCAGGACGTTGCGGTGCGTGGAAGAATATTTTTAAGCTAAACCCCAGCCGTTCTGACTTCAGTGCGAATATAATGATGCGACTGAGCCATGATGCTTACTTACGAACGAGTGATTTTAACAGAAATGAGCGGACCTGGCTGCGTGACATTGCGCCGTGTAACATTGTAAAGTGCGCTTATTCATTATTATTATTATTAGCGCGGAAAGTCATCTGCGCACGTTTATTCATCACGCTTTCGAGAGAAATGATTGGGCTTGGATAAGTCGACGTTTGGGCCTACCTTTCCTTTTTCGGGAAATCCAACATGCGAATATCTGTTTATTCATCGTGCGTTATGGGCTTCAGCATGTGCACTGGTAGTTGGAGGGATTAATACTCCGAACCAGTGCTTCGTATGTTTTCGAAGGGAGGAGGTAGGGCGGGGGGAGGGGAGGCTTGAACCTACCCAGTTCTCGAGAACGGGAAGGCTCAGCCTCCCCCCCCCCCCCTACCCCCGCAGCCCGCTCTTTCCCCTACATTCAATTTGCATTAGCTTTACGCAGGACAGACCCAATATCCAAGCCAACTGTCTGGTCATATTCATACTATAGGTTACGCATGAAAAATGCGGGCTAACGGATGGACCAGACGACTCGAGCGCGATGTGGCTTTTACTTTGGGCTGGTTTTGTTAAGCCCTTTCCTTCATCCCTGCTTTTTCCTCCCAACTCGCCCAGCTTTTAATTTTTTCAACTTGGTCATCGCTGCACAATGGGTTACCTTATCAATTGCCTGCTTTCCTATAGAACCCTGTCGCGTGTCAACCACAAAAACGCACGAAATCATTCCATGTCACGCAGGAGCGGCTTCATTGCTTCGCCGCGAGACTCTGCGCAAAACAGAGGGCACCCCAGTCTACCCCCACTACCCCCACTCTCTTTCAGCCTCCGCAAATGTTTAGAGCACCCCCCCCCCCACCCCCCACACCCCACCCCATCCACCCCTTTGCGTCTTTTTCCGGGTTTGGCGTTGTTGCCGTGCGGCTGGTTGTTGTTGAGTCGGTTGCTATCTCGGCGGATATATTTGTAGATATGCGTCTGCAAAAGTTGTACGTGCGCCGAATGAAAGTAGCAGTGAACGGGCTGATTTAACCCTTGTATGCTGGCTAAGTTGGGCGCCTCTGTCCAGCGTAAGAAAAAAAGAATGACAAACTTGTTACATATCACCTGAACATAAGATGTCGGCTCAAATATAACTCTAAAGTGTACCAGTCTGTTAATGAAATTGCGATTTCTATTTGATTGATTATTTGATTCACTGTATTTTCCTAAATTTAGCCATTCGGTATACGTGCCACTATGGGTGCGCATGTTCTACAATGGAAGGCGCAAAATGTAATGATATGATGGAAATTCACCAAGGACATAAGTAAGGCTGTCCTGTTCTCCATTGTTGTTCACGCTTTATGTTAAGGGCATAGAAGGACGACAGGAACACCATGAATCGGGGCTTGAGTTATCCTACGTGCGTAATGGGCAAATGGTGCAACAGAAGATCCCCGGACTGATGCATGCGGAGTACAATACCCGCCGCGGTTGCTTAATGGCTATGGCATTGCGCTGCTGCACGAGGTCGCCGGATCAAATCCCGGCCAAGGGCGGCCGCATTTATATGGAAGCAAAATGCCAGAATGTCCGTGTACTCATATTTAGGCGCTCGTTGAAGAAGCCCAGGTGGTGAAAATTAATCCGGAGTGCCGAAGTGCGGCATGCCTCATGATAATATCATGGTTTTGGCAAGTGAAGCACCCTAATTCAATTCAATTCAATTCAGACGACTTAGTACTACTAGCGGACAATGCAAGGGAGTTACAGACACTTGCGAATACCTGTGACAACGCAGCGACAAATCTACGCTTTAAGTTTGGCCCTGCGAAATCGGGAAATACGAGTATGATGCTTAATGAAGAGGCGAGTAATTACGTGGTGTCAACTGAACAGCAAGTCATACCCTTGGTCAAGCAATATAAGTACCTCGGCGTAGACATAAACGAAAGGAAAGACTTACTCAAGCACCCACCAAGATATTCTGAAAATAAATGGGAAGCGTAATGCAGCTATAATGAAACGTAGAGCCCCTTGGGGCCACAATAAATATGAGGTCCTGCGTGGAACCTGGAAAGGAGTAATGCTAACAGCCTTAACGTTCTCAAATGCCATTCTGTGCTTAGGATCAGCTATCTTGTCTAAGTTGCAAGTTAATCAAACATAAGTAGGCCGGTTGACTTTAGAAGCCCACGAAAAAAACCACAAATGAGGCAGTGCAGGGTCACAAGTTTGGACCTCCTTTAATGTCAGACAAGCGCCCCCCCCCCCCCCCCCTAGACCAACATTAGCTTGAAAAAAGAAAGCTCAAAAACACGCATCAAAATAAATGGGTGGCTAAAGTGCACAAGTATTTGTACCTGAAAAACGTGGACACAGAATGGAGGAACAGGTCAAGAAAGTTGGACACCAAGTACAGATTAATTAAAAGCGTAAATAGACAACCAGTGGTCATTAGAAAGTTAGATAAACAGAGAAAGCGAATTGGATGAAAAGAATGGAAACAAAAAAGACCATGGAGATTTACACGAACGTGAAGAATAATTTAGAAGGGAATATCTATACGATAACACAATGGGCAGTACCTTTCTATTTGAGGCTCGAGCTGGTTACCTAAGGACAAAAGTAGACCGTGCAAATATTCGCTACGAGATAAGGTATGTGTATGCTGCAGCAAAAATCCTGAGGCCACTCAGCGCATCCTAATGGAATGCGAAAAGATCCACCCAGTGAGACCCGTAGGTAATGTAAAGCTTCCAGGAACGCTTGTATTTAATGTGGACGGAAGCATCAACCGGTCAGCAGTCGAGATATCAAGAGACGTTTGGAGTATTGATGGAAAAAAATCACAGACGATTACGATACTCTCTAATCAGAAATTTGAGCGCTGTTCGGTACGTGCTTTCATGTGGCTATATATTCGCTGGCGCGGAAAATCTGTCTCGTGCGGCACATTGCAAACGGAGCAAAGTGTGGCGCAACTGCCTCGCTAATCGGGAGATCGCGAGGGGCACCGCTTGGATGAAGCGGGGGCCCGATTCACAAAAACCGTCGCAGACAGACCTCCGCTAAGGCAGCGCTTTGTTTTCATATATAGCACCGTTGGACGCAATCGCCGGGGACCGCCTGTGAACGGATGGATGACATCATCGTGGCCATGATCGCCGCAAAGCGGCATCACCCTTTTCTTCTCCCGCTTTCGCCATACCCTCCTGCTACATTTCCGCCTCTTGCTTTCACTGTAGCCTCCTTCTCCGCTTTCCTCCTCGCGCTCTCTTCACTTTTCATCCCCCTCTGCGATCCGCCTTCGCTCTTTCATCTTTCGCTCTGCTCGTTCGCTCGATTACGCCAACGACGTCGGCGCCGAGGTACGCCGGAGCTCAAAGCAGGAATGGGCGCTTAAGAGCTGCTCTCTAGAAGCAGGGAAGAGATTTATACGACAAGATACGTACAATTCAAGTGGAGAAGATTTGAGGAAAAAACAGGTTAAGGAGATGCACGCAAAAGTCACAGGCCTGCGCGGCACACGCAGCAAAGTCACAGCGTAAGCTCGAGGAGTGGCAGCAACTGCAAGGCTAATCCCACCAGTAGCCTACAACAACTCAACTCAACTCAACTCGGCTCCATAGGAGCTCCAGTTTCAGTAGCTCGCACTAGAGGGCCTTCGCGGCGAAGTTTATTCGCGTCGTTTTCACGATTTGAACTGTGCATCCGGCGTCAACGGCGAGCTGCGGTTTGTGCCGCTCCCTGCACAGCGGTCTGCTGAGCCAGACGTTGCCTCGTTGCAGCCGCGCGCGTAGCTCTACGATTCGATTCTTCAGCAGTGATTCGTACCTTGCGAGGAGGCACCATAACGTGTGCCCAAAAATTAAACGCAGATATTCAGAATGGGCATCACTTCCCTCGACCCGTGGCACAATACGATGCTTTTGATGATGATGATGGTTTATCACCTATCCTGCTTGAGTTAACCAGCTCCATCTGCATGCAGCATGCAGCTGCTACATGTAACTGGTACAGGGCGGGAGAGCTGGCGGAACAGAACGCAACTGCAATACAAAGTTTGCACGTATCGACGCTACGTGGCGCGCATGTCACACTGCGTGACAAATGGCACGATAAAATGCTAATGGTGATGATGCTGATTTATTGGCAATCCCTTTGAAACGGGACGGTGACAAACAGTCACTTAGCCTGCTTCATTTAATCGGGGTAGCTATATGTTCGTTTTTTCCTTTTAACATTGTATACATCTCCTTAATCTTCTTTTTCTTCCTCAAATCTTCTCTATCTACCTTGTATACCGCTGTCTATGAAACTGCTACATAATATATTCAACTACAATGCAAAATGTGCACGTATCGGTGCTGCGCGGCGCGCATGTCACATGGCGTGTCTCCTCGCACACTAGGGCGCGTGTGTAGGGGATTTTTCCGCTGCAAGCTAGCAAGAACTGGCGTGGCTCAAATGAATAAGTCAGAAAAGCAATAGAAAAATAAACCTCATGCGCAAACTCGCATAAACTGAAACTCACATAAAGTCTAAAAAGGAAACTCGGTGACACCACCAATTTTGAGAGGACATGAACCAGGTTAACCTGCAAGAAGGTTCGTAATAAGAAAGGTTATTTGTTCACTGTGTCACAAAAAATATTTACAAAGAGTTACTATCGATGTTATTTCCGCCGCCGTTTTATCGATCAGTATACATCAGCTTACCAGGACATGATGTATTTGCAAGAGTGCCCAAAATGCCAGTTCCCCCTTCAACAAAAGGTTTTTTTTTTTTTTGCGAATTACACACTGAAACCTTGCCAGTTTGCCCGTTGAAACTGTCGCCGTGTAGGCTTGCCTGAAACACTGTTTTATTCGTTGTAAAGATGCCATTTTATTCTGGGATATCCTCCATAGGAATTTGCAAAAATATTTTGATCTAAATTCTTGCAGTATCCGACATCTTGTTTTTCTGTGTGATGATATACCATTCGATATGTTTTTACTGATAGGCCTGCATAACCTGTGGAAAACTCGAATACAAGACCGAAATGCAGAAAGAATAATTTCCTCAAGATCGCATTTCACTCAAATGACTACGTACTTAAAGGACATTTACGATCAAGAAGAATGTCAGCTGGATTGGTATTAACTTTCGATTAGGTGTTTAACTTCTCTTTTCCAGTTTTTGTTGTGATGGAGGAAGTTTCTTTTTGTGACGTTCTCTTTGTATTCACTCTTAGTGAACCTGTGGTTAGTTATGACCATCTAGTGCTCACATTATTGTAAATAATTGCTGTACATACATAATTTCATTCAATGTGATAAATACCATGTTTGAAAAAAAGAAAAAGTGTTGGCGTGGCTATGTGGTAGAGTAGCTGACTACCGCGCAGCGGGCCTGTGTTCGATCCCGGTGGATACTGGGCTTCTTATTTTTTTTTTTCTTGTTCCCTGCGATAGCTGCGACGGACGCTGGCGGCGGTGGCGGCGGCCATTGGAATAAGCTCATAACTCGATGAGGATAGCTATAGGGGCTTGTTGGTACGGCATATCCTATTTTGGTTGTAGCGCAAACTACAACCAAAATAAGCGCTCATAACAGCTTACGCTGTCAAAATGCTAGAATGAAAAACATATGTATCGCATACCTGACCAGATCGAGCAGGGTAGGTGAGAATTTGTCGCCACCCTGTTTCAAAGGGCATGATAATAAAGAATTCTGTAGAGCCTGGCCTTGCAAACTTTCGCGGGTAAGAATGTTTGTTTTAGATGCCTTCGCCTAAACCGGCAAGCTGTACCGTAAAAAGCCCCGGAACATTACTATGTACAGCTGCAGCACGGACCGTACCGACGTGCCCCAGGTGCATGCCGCTACGAGATATTCATGCCGGTGAGCTACAGGGGAGCTTATAGCCGAAGTTGCCGTGGCACAGATGAAAATATTCCCCGCCATAAATAAAAGGAAAGGGAATGAACGCGGTGTAAGCGGCACACAAGGATAAACTGAGCCCGAGGGGATCGGATTTCCGATAGTGTAAATATTGCACTTCTGCCTATAGCTAGGGTTGCATCCTTGACCATGCTCCAACATGATGAGTTACCCGCCCCAGGCTGCGCACTGGAGCAGAAGAAGACGCCGCTCTGGTTAGCACTCCGCGTCCATCCTCAACCTCCTCTCCCTTCCGCCGTGGCGGCGCGGCTGAAATCAAGTAAGCACCGCGCGATCACGTTGGAAGCAAGAAGCAAACGCTGAACTGAGCGGAGGTTGCTTGAAAGGGGGGGGGGGGGGGGAAGGGGAGGATTGCATCGGAGGAACGGTCAATGATGGAGCGCCCCTCGGCTAGCCTTGTCGGCTACTCGCCAGCAATACGTCGAAGCAGCCGCTGGCTGTTGCGACGGCCGCAGAAGAAGAAACGCGTTTATAGTGGATGGTGGCGGTGTGTCGCTTCGCTCGCCGCCGAAAGGAGGATGAGTTGCGGCAGCGGCGGAGAAAGGGCTTTTCCGCGGAGAAAGGTGAAGTGAGCGCAGCGGGCGCGAGGGAGGAAGCGAGGGGTGGTGGTTTGTTGGGGGGGGGGGGGGGGACACCTAAGGTTAGCGGCTCTCTGCACGCGGTCGTGTAACGTCTGTGCTGGCTTGCGCGCTCGGTCTAAGGCCGGCGACGGAGGTGCTGCGCGATGTAGGACAGCGGAAGCTGATTGGCGGTGGAAAGGGCGATGGCTGGCCGGCTGAGAGTGCTATAAGAACGGAGATGAGCCGGGCTGGGAGACCCATCCGCGACTCGCGTCCCCAGCAGTAGTAGTGCCCGCCAACAAGTGCTCCGGACAACTTCCCCAACTAACCGCCATCATGCAAAAGGTGAGTGCATGCTGGGTAGGGCACCACTACACCCGCGCCGGCTTCAGACGCGGTTCCATGGATTTCCCGCCCCGTGCGCCACGTGATTCCACTTTTCTGCGTGACCGGCCGCATGTACTTGGAATTGCGGGCCAACTTTTCTTGCTAGCCCAATCCTCCTCTCCCACGCAATCTCCTAACGAGTCCATTGTCACGAGCCGCGCACGAGAAGCTGCCGGTCAATTAAGCCCTTTGTCATGAAGTTCGCTTACGGTTGTATTCGCTTCTAATTGTCTCTGGCCCCCCGTGCCTCTTTTGACCTCCGTGTTTTAATAACTCTTTCCGAACTCTTTGGTTCAGATGTCGATACAGCATTTTTTGTTCTTAGCCCGATTCAGCTTTCCACTCCCGCCATCGACGATTAGGGCCACTGTAGTTTATTCTGTGATACGCCTTCTGTTTTCTCAGTCAGTCGGTTCAACTTAATTTTACCATAGTCATAGTTCCAACGTTGAAACCTACGCTATTACAGTCGAAGTATGATGATTTTGAGTGCGTTGGGCTCCAGTTTATTGTCTGTATATTATACGGGCATATCTTTGTTCTTTTTCTTTCTGCAATCGGAAAGTTCTCACGTTGTTTCTTACATTTCATTTGCAACGAGCTGGTTCTATCGTCGACATGTGCACCGCCTACCTTTTGTATAGATACTGCAGTACTACATTTAACTACTGCCCAACTCTTCATGTGGATACTTTGGCTTCATATATTTTCTTTCGGTAGAAATTTGCACGGTAGGACTGTGGGCATCTCGCCTTCTTGTTATTATATTAGCCGCTCAGAACTTTCCTCTTGCCGCGAACCGCTTTCGTGATTTATACATATGCTCATTACAAGTTATGCGAGCATTATTAGATGCACCTAAATGTTGACGTAAACCTCGATGTTCTTTGAAGAAACACTACAGTGGATTACGAAGTTATTTGTTTCAGTTAATTACGCTTTTGTAGTAGTCAAATCGTGAAAGGAGGGTAGGCTAACGAGAGAAGGAAGCAAGAACGGTCGACGGGTGGCCAAGCGGCTCCGAAGTTCCCCAATCGTGACGTCATAGATTTTAGCAGAGTCTATTCGGGTCTAGACAACTGCCTATCGGCATAAAGAAATACTACAATGCATTCTAAAGGAACAATACAGTGAACGTAGAACGTTTCGAGAACTTCTGATGCGCTAAAACGCCCACGTACAAGAAAATACTTTGAACTCGGTGACGTAACACTGACGTGCCGGCGCGGAGGTATAGGCGCAAGACTGAAGGAGCTGAATTTCGGGCTTCGTTTTGTCCTGCACTAGTCGAGCTTTCTCCGTCAGACGCACAAATACAGGTCCTAAGCTGAATAATTTACGTGAGCAAACTAACTTACTGTCTGTTTAATACCTTTAGCTTTAAGCTTTATTTGGCGTTAATTATTTTGTGTGCGTCCGTTTAACGCTCTAGCGATATAATTGTGCGAAGATTTGTATATCGGTATTTCTAATGCTCCTTCGATTTCTTTCTTCTTTTCTCTTTTTTTCAGCTCGTTATCCTTCTGGCCTGCATCTGCGTTGCCGTAAGTTCTCTGTCAATGTCCTTCGTGATGCGCGCATGCCAGAAAGCAATGAGATTCAGTGAGACTGAAATACGCTATGCCAAGTCTGTAAGCCTAAGAGATTAGAGTATGCGGCGGTACAGTTCGAGACACATAAGCTGAAGCCGATCGCATTATTCTCGCCAAGGCTGTGGCACTTCGCTGCAACTCTTTAATTCTCGAAATCTGCAGCACGCTGCGAGAGACACACCACCGCGGCTCGTTATAGAGAGGCTTTCACTCAGTTTGAATTGAGATTTCTTTATTTATATAGAAGTGAAACAGCAAACAGAGGTTACCTAGGCAACAGATGAAGCGGTTTTATCCAAATGTGTTGTCTTAAACAGAGAAACTGAACTTCTACGGTATTTTGGGGAGCAGATTAACGATTTAAGGCTTCAACTGCTCTCTAAATATTAGCTGCAATTTCGTGAATTCTAATAATAATGATCCAACAGGTTTAGAACTCCACGTCGAAAACAGGCATTGCAATTCTGTAAGCTTTACCAGTTAGATCACTTGAAGCGCGCAACTATGATATCTTACTCCACAGCTCACGCGGAAACGCTATATTGCTTGCACATGTTTCACAAAAGCCCAGCTCAAAAACTGGTGGCATGTTTCATTGCAGTGCATAATGTGGCTATGTTGTGCGTTTTGTACGCCCTGACTGCTGTATCGTACAGTGTTCTGAGGTATGTTATCATCGCAGCGTTATTGAGTTGCGAGCTGATGCTTCACATTTATAAAATGTTCCGACTTTCAGCATTTTTTTTAACTTCGAGGGTTTCAAGAAATAATCTGCTCCAAACTGTGTGTAGACCCCAACTCGTAAATTCAAGAAAGCTCACGAAAACCAGTTCATTAGAAGCCACGAAATACAATTTCTCTTTTTCCATACGCTTAAATACGATCTGTTGCGGTCCCTCTTTCGACGTCAAATTTAATGTATGTCACTTTTGGACTTTAAGCTTTGTTCAATCCCGCTTGAGAAGGGAGAGCCCGCTTGACAATCGATGTATAAACTCAATGAATAGGATTTCCAGATGAAGATCTGTAAAAGGAACATAGACAGAAACGATGGTCACCCAGAACGACGCAACGTATAAGCAGTGGCGTGGACTTCAATAATGGCGCGAAGCTGTTCGAAAGCAACCAGTTTTACTTGGCTTTCCTGTGCCATAATTAGTGATACCTTGCTAGTCAGTGCAGCAATGTCCTATTGAACAATGCCGAGGAATATCTCATTTCAATACTCGACAGTACATTGGCTTCAAACGACCCGTGAGGACCTAATACGAAGACAGGAAAGCCAAGGACTTACGTCAGCAGTAAATCTGGGAAGTTGCGCGCTTTCTAGCAGCGACAGTCACAGGTATGCCATACCAGTGAGCGCCGCGGCATTAGTATGGAACAGTGTAAATATGCAATAGTCACGAAACCGGCTGCAGCATTTGTTACGGTATTAACCAGTGGATTTTCTCGGTTACGGCACGTAAGACGGCGCCGCCTTGGGCAAGCAATCTTGACCGAAGGACCTCAAGAAATAAGTTGCAAGTAACGCAAAGCTTGTAACTGCATAATGAAGCTGTGCGTGACTACACAAAGCAAACGCATTTCTCTGTCGGCTTTCATCACCAAATTGTTTCATAATAAGCAGGACCTCATACAGGCTTAATCGTATACTGAGTTCAGAATACTGTATTCAGAAACGATCTACTTGGTTGTTTACGTAGCAACGTGGTTGTCTTGTCATCTGCTGAAAATTTTCAGGGCTCTGGCCAAAACCTACGTCCACACGAGTGGCACTGAAGATGCCGCTGCATTGTTTTAGGGCTTTCAGGCCACGCGGCAGGATCCACATTCTGCCTCATATCCTCCTTTCCCATCTTCCTTTCCTTTCTCCTCACCCTTCTTACCCTTTCCCACGGTAGAAGGCAGCCAACCGGGCACTTGCTCTGGCTAACACTCGCTCTGCCATTGCCGTACTGCACGCTCTATCTCTCCTAGACGAGGTGAAGCGCGGATTCGGTTCGATGCGAGCGTGGCGTGAACGAACCCTGTAGGGGGCTCAAAGTTCGCCTCAAGCTCTTCGCCTCAAACTTCCTCCTCTTAACGCAGGCCGCACAGCGGGGCTTCGCGCCGGTGGAGAACTACCCGCCGATCCCGTACTCCTTCAACTACGCCAACCAGGACGCCGAGGGCACGCACACGCACGAAGAGAGCGGCGACGGCAGCGGACGAGTCCAGGGCCGCTACACCCTCTCGCTGGCCGACGGCCGCACTCGTACCGTGACCTACACGGCCGACGAGAATGGCTACCGCGCCGAGGTCGTCACCAACGAGCAGGGCACTGAGTCCAAGAACCCCGCCGACGTCGTGATTCAGTCGAGCGCCCTGCCGGGACCCGAGGCCGCCATCGCCAACGAGCCCAACCGCCTCAGGGGCTAGGTTGCCTTGAGCAAGCTTCCCCACTGATCACCTCCGCTTCCTGTGTGTGACTCCGTGTATAACGGCTACGGAAAAAAAAAAAGATATACCCGACGCCCGTGTGGCTCGCACGCGGTGTGTCGAGCGGGCGTTGTAAATTTTTCTTCCTCCTTCCCTGTCGACCCCTTCCCGCTGTGTCTCGTTGTTTCTGTGCTTTGTTCGTGTTTATTTGTGGTCGTCTATGTGTATCTGTTGCGTCGGGTAGGTGTTCGTCATGTCTTTGTTGGTCCCTCTGTATCCCACTGTGTCGTCTCCCCTTGTACAACTCGATATCACCTCGTTGAGATTAAAGTTGCCGCTGCCTCAAGTGACACCACAGGGTAATCGTCTTCTGTGATGGGTGCCTTGCTGTTTCGATTTATCTGTATTTTTTTTTATATGGCCTTCGCTATGGAAGCTGGTCGGTGCAGCCGCTGGTCTACGGCTTCTCGTCTGGGAAGTGTGTTTACCCTCCCAGGCGAGATCTCTTGCAGCATCTATCTTCCGTTCCTAGTTCAGAACCTCTTCATCAACTCGCCGGGTTGGCGCACTCAATGCTCCACACGCGGGTCGCTCATGAGTGTTTGTCCCGACTTGCCGAGTCACCTTGTCATCGCCACCCACTAAGTGCCTCGCTCCAACTACGCGCCGCTGCTATGGAAAAACAACAGCTTTCCGTTGTTGTGAACCTTGGTTGTATTTTTTTGTTTTTGTTTTGACGTGTGCTCAATAAACAATGTCATTCGTACATGAGTTATGGTTTCCTCAATCGGAAATTGAATGGTTGTTTATTACACAACTAGCGATGCCTCTTCTCAGAGAAATTTTGGAAGGTGACGACTCGAGTCTTCTAATAAAAAAAACGACAGAGGTACAGAATCTGCCCAGACTGAGGACAGGACAGTTGGCTACGACATGATTCGATCGGATTATCTCATATCGATGAAAAGAAGCCGCATGACGATAACATAAAGTGAAATATCATTAAAAAAAAGGAATGCAACATTCACATGGCATAATCTACACCGAATAGTCCCAGACAATTTGTGTTTATGTATAATATGGCTGCGGATGTCTTTTATTTTTTTTCGCAAGTGGTTTCTAACCTCTCAGACGACATTTCAGTGCTGCATGAGCTACACGCACGATTCAGAGTTACTAAATAGTGATTTCGTATTCGCAGTATAATGAGCGGATGGCCACAACGCCAAAAAATGCTCGTCGCTGAAAGTGTTGTCAAGCATTCTTCCGTAGCTGTTTTCCGATCAGCGACATAATTTTCGCGTAATGTGGGAACCATTCACGTGCGAATAGCTATCGTTTTGTCTCCGTCGCGAATTCCTCTCCGTTACCCACTTTTCTGTCATATTCATCTGTTCATCTGCCAGTTCTGTTACGCCATTACTGCCGTTTACCTCCTCATGTTTAAGTTCACCCTCGACATATCATCACCTGGTGAAGAAAAAAAAAACATTTTCCGCCACTGCCACTACTGGGACATGTGCAGGCAAAGCCCGGCGCCCCTGAGTGCCGCATTATACACTTCCGTGATGGACGTGCTATCCACTGAGCTGCCTCGTAACACCCACGCCTGGAAATTTGTGCGAAGTGTTGTGCGCCACGCAGACTCTCAAGAGCGGTGCAGCATGTGCATGTATAACGGAAACACCGTAGCGGACGAAGGCGACA
Source organism: Dermacentor variabilis (assembly GCF_050947875.1). Taxonomy (NCBI): domain Eukaryota; kingdom Metazoa; phylum Arthropoda; class Arachnida; order Ixodida; family Ixodidae; genus Dermacentor; species Dermacentor variabilis. The sequence goes on along the minus strand of NC_134573.1, from coordinate 165,047,200 downwards.
GCGTACGCATTGAAAAGAAGTTGATCATGAGATAATGGCAGGGTGTTCTGCGAGAACCTGCTGCTCTTCGCAGCCAGATGGACAGTTGAAGTCTGCTTATTTTTATGTTATTGCATTAACGCTCACTCGCTTAGGTGGCTCCTCCAGGTAAATGCCACCGCTAAACCAACTAGGTGGAAGTAAGACTGGATAGGAGAGATGGGAGAATGGGCAAGGTTATGGTGTACGCAGAGTGAATTCTTACAAAATAATAGTGAGAAAAGCTTGGCTACACGTGCAACATGTTATTCTAGCTGACAAGAATGAAAAATAGTTGACGTGCCGCTTGTACAAGATCGGCATCTGTGAAACAAGGTAGGCTCCGAGGGAGTAGTGTAACTACGCGCACAAACAAACAAATTATTCTAGTGGGCATTTCGTTTCCCACGGGCCCATAGAAACAAGTGTGGTTCATTCACGATCAAACAGACTACAGGCATAATTATGTGCATTGTTGATGGACCGGCGATAGGAGGGGGGCCAATAAGGAATTTTCAGGGTATTGCTTTCCTCTAGAAGGTAATAAATGTGCGCTGCGAGGAATCGGCGTCTTACGCATTTGTTTGCCAGCTGCAGTAGTGAATGGCTGTGCACAGCGAGGTAACTGGTTTACACTGACAGTGTGCATACACATATGTCATCGTGATTGTGCGGGTTGGGAGAGGCTATCAAACAATTGTCTCACAATTCAAACGACAGAGTTCCCTACGTCAATGGAATCAAGTTCAAGGCATTTGCACTTGATGATTTCTTGTCTGATTATTTAAAATTGTCAGATTGATTAAGAGCAAAGCAATCGTTTTCCAAATGATAGCTGAAAATATAAATGTCACTTAAGTTGTTGTACCCGCAAACAAGCAGTGATAAAGAAGATCTCCGATAAGCTAACGTTAGTGCTATTCTCTCCTTAGGTCAATTCTCTCCTTAGACCCGGAAGCGAAAAAGAAAACTTTACCTTACGATGTTACGATGTGCAGGGTAACTCGAGTGATCGAGTTACCCTGCACGCCATGCAACAAAAATGTCATTATCATTTTTCAAAGGTTTTTTGCTGTATTACAAAAAACAAATGCAGCAGCTGATGTTTTTTACTCCAATCTCTTCGTAGTAAACCAATTGTGACAGAACACAAAGAAAAACAGGCTGCAAAAATTAGCTAAGTCTCGAACACTCGACTAGGTAATATTGTTCGTTAGGTGTTAACTATAAGCAAATAAATTATTCTTTATAAGTAAACCTTAGGCTCAGTAGTGAATATGACAACTATGATATACAAATTGTCGCAACGCGCATGCTTCCGATGTGCCTGTTATACTTATTTAAATAAATATGTCACTCTACGCTAAGTCATTCAGCAACAAGCATTTATGACTGATAGCATGCAGCGATAATGGAGGTGGTTTTCACCCTCCTTACTTTTAAGCAATGTGGATGCTCAGTTTATCAACCTGTGCAGACGACAGACATGAAAGTGGTGCGTTATCGCCAATGCCGGCTCCGCTATCCATATTAATGCATCATGCATTTTTAGTCTATACTCATTATAGCTGTGAAACGTCCATCAATGTCTTAGTACCTACCACAAATAATGTAGCGCATGTCATGGGAAAGAATGTAATAGAAAGACAAATGAATTTCGTGGATTTGTTGTAATATTAAACCGCTTTTCGGTACCCCTAACTCCGCATAGTACTGCTATGGCGGCCAACGGCGGCCATCCGATCGTATTTATATATTTCACAAGCAATGTTTCGCTCCTCATTCCGGGATGTAGCGCACAGTTTCAAGAACGCTAGGATATGTTGCAATGGGAAATCACTTTAATAGAAAGCAAACAGAGGATCTCCTTTTCCTGACCTTCTACGTTATAACGTGATTTGAGGTGAATAATGAGGTGAAGCGGACACAAATGCCGCCATATAGTTTACCAAGAGCCAGAGAACGTCCTAATCATGAATATATATATATATATTGTTGCGTTTCGCCTGCGACACGCGGTTTTGCCGGCGCGACTGCGGCGGGGCGGCAGACATTTTTGGCCCGTTCGGCGTCGCCGCAACGCTCCCCGCCAGGCGTTTCCAGGCGTTTCCAGGCATGTTCCGATGCCACGTGTCTTCATGTGCGTGTGTGAGTGTATGTGCCATTGTGCCCGAACCAGGCGATGCGACAGCAGGGGTCACCCTCTCCTTCCAGTCTTTGTGCCCGACCGGCGGCAGTGTGCGTCACCTTAGCCCATTGTACAATCACGTGCTCGTCTATTGAGGGGTTCCTTCTTGCCCTCAACTGCGAGAGTATAAAAACAGCTGCCCCCGGACGCCAAAAGGAGGGCTCCGATTTCTTCTGTTGAGTAAAGTGCTCTCCCGTCTCTCTACTTCGGTCAACCTGACCGCCAACTCTTTGCGATGTTAAAATAAACAAGTTGTTTTGTTGTTACCAGTCGACTCATGCTTTGCCGGGACCTTCGGATGCTTCCAGTTGTACCCCAGGCCGCCAGGCCAACGCTACCCTTGGGGCTTGCGACCCAGGTACAACCACGGGCGTCAGCGCCGAGTTCCCAACAACCGATGCCATCGGTGGGATCCAAAACAATATATATATATATATATATATATATATATATATATATATATATATATATATATATATATATATATATATATAGGAGAGCGCCTGACGTCACGGAGATAACCTTCGCAAACCATTGCACCGTGAAGCCTCCGCTTTTCTTGTTGTCTCCCGCGCCTGCACAAGACGTGACCTCTGATTCTCGGCTGCGCTCGGCCGAGTACATTCGATGGCCGGAGTGTTTCAGTCGACGCGTACTTGTTCGGGTGTTTTGCCAATCGCTCTCTGCAGATTTGCGCCCCATAGGCTTCCGTAACTTGAGTCGTTTCTTGTAACGTTGAACAGCTATATTCTTTGTTGGAACGCATGAGTGCAGCAGTCACGCAGTGCCGTCGCCGACACCCGTTGTCTTTTCGCAAGAGCGGGTGCAGAGCTCGACGGTGGGAGAGATTATAGTGATGTAATGCTATAGCAATGCTTAATTCTATAGTATTGCACTACAGTAATATTTTCTTTCGCAGCAATTTAACCCGTGACACCCCCTCCTAGTTTCTCCGGAGCCTAAAGGCCCCAGAAGGGAATTAAGCGACGAAGGCAGTACAGTATTGCGAGAAACTCGGAGCGCCCCAACAGAAACACTCTATTCGGCTGATTTTGAACGGCCCCTACGACGCTCCCCACCTTGCGCTTGTCTGTGTCTGTCACTTGGTACGCCGTTGTCTACGTTGCGCTACATCCTCCCTCGAGCTCAATGAACCAATTATAGCTTGACAAGAAGACTCATCAAGCTGCCCGTTGCGTGCTGCGGTTGAGCTCGCTTTCTCCGGATCAGGATCAATGCCAGCTGGTAAGCCTTTGTTCATCGACCATTAAAAAATAAATATTATCTTTTCTTTCCATAGTAATGCTGTTTTTCACACGTTAACATTTTGTTAGTCTTCGCCTTTCAAGCGAAGGAAACGAGCGGGTCGAGCTTTTCCCCTCATCGTTTCTACATCTCCAGAAGTCAACTTCGACGAACACTTATTTTTTGTCTCTGTATCGGCGGGAACGCGGCAATGAAGCTTCTCCACCTAACTCTCAATAATGTGGAGAAGCCAACTTCGACGAACCCTTTCTTTTGTATGAAGCGAAATAAACACGGCAGTTGGGCTTCTCCCCATGAGATCCTTAGTGTGGAAAAGCAAACTTTGACGAACCCCCCCTTTTTTGTCTGAAGCGAAGGGAACGCGACAATATGGCTTCTCCCCAGAAGGCAAACTAATGTGGACAAGCCAGTTTTGATGGACACTTTTTAGCGAGCGAAGCACGCACATACCCGCGTACGTACACGGGTACAAATCAACAGGCACGTTGTAAGTACTATACAGGCACGTAGCCAGGGGGGGGCGCCCCCCCCCCGAAATTAAGCGGCATAACCCCCCCGCCCCGCCCCCTATCCGCCCACGCCACCACTCTCCACACACATTCCTATAGCGCCGACAAATCAATCTACTCGGTGGTCAACATTTTGCTGCCTTTTACAGCGAAAGCAGTGCATAACTAACTTTCGTAGTTTTCTTTTTTTTTTCGGCGTCCGTTAACAGAAAAAAATCCTTATGTGGGCCGATCCTGGTGATAGTGCAAAAAGGGTCTAAGATCAATGGCACATACCCCTGTGGACTCAGGAACCTGTAACGCGCCCTTCGGAATCTTCGGGATGGGCCCACGTATGGGGAGCGCTTAACGCCTGCTTCACCTCCGCCGCGGGTGGGCCCGGTATTGCAATATCTTTGTAGTCGGCCTACGTATGGGGAGTTCTTAATGCCTGCTTCACCTCCGCTGTAGGTCGGCCCGGTAGCCCACGTGCAGGGAGTACTTACGCCTGCTTCACCTTTGCCACGGGTCGGCCCGATCTGGCACTATGTTCAGGCCGAACCGCAGCGGATGTGAAACACTGATTTTTGTTTGAGCTTTCACTGTGAGCTTTCGCTGCTATTCCATCTTCACAGTGTAGAATAGATGTCAATTTTTTGGCTCCTTCTGGATGGTGGTAGTTAGCGGAATCTTCTGGGGTGTGGAGGCCAGTTTTCTCATCGATTCGGTGCCCGCGCGATTAACTCAAGATCAATTCATTGTCCACCATCTATTGCAGCAGGCAAGGCGTAGTTTATTGTTTAATTATAGTATTTTATTTATAATGCCCAGCACAATTTTTATTTCACCATCTAGGCAACGATCACGCGCAACGAAGTTGCTTTGTTAGTTCAACCTTCTTTGTTTAGGCTGATCCAAAGGCCAGGAAAGAGATTCGGTTCATATTAAAATACACGCTAAATGCAAAAATCCTTCTCATTGCGCCACCATTCACCGATGTGGCTAAAGTGAGCTGCATTGAAATTAAAATCTTAAATTCTACTCACTGCTGGGAGAAGGTTTTTTCTTTAAGTACTGAACTTTAAGAACTACCATAAATTTAAACATTAGAAAACAGGCGCAATAATTTGACATCTCCGTAACTTTGTCATAAAAACAGATATCCCAATGCGGCAAGCGTCGAGCTTCTATTTCGACAAATTAGACATTACAAAGCAACCAAACATAACTCATCGATTTATATATACGCGAACGCTTCATATTTGCGTAAGGTTTGCGATAGCAACATTCAGAAATAATCGGCATGCTCAAGAATACCGTATAATACACAAATTCTGCACATTATAGGCATTCTAATTAATAAATTGCGATATCTGTTTTCTTCTTTTTTTTTGCATATTTGCACACCTGTTTCATCAGCCTCTCGAAACCAATTGACTCTCGGCAATTTTCGAAGGCACGGAGAACTAAGCTTGCAAGTCCACATGCTACTCTTGAGCAACTGTGATGCGTTACCATTGGTGCTTTCTTATCATTCAATAGACTGCAAATCCTCGATTGATAAGTAGTTCTGAGTGTTCATGTTTGTGGGGTGAACTCACGCATGAAATTTCTCGTCCTATCTGTGATTTCTCCATCGCGCGCCACTCCGTGTCCCCAAAATTGACTGAAGCGTTGCGGGGTCATATCGTTCGATAAATATCCACCGACTTCGCTTGATCAGAAATTCTACCACACTCATCAGTGCATGTTGCAGATAGCGACTCATCGTGTGGTACGCCCTCTCAACACCTGTGCTAGATAGCAGGCCTCTGCACTCTGCTTTATGTCGTCATGCTACTTGGACATTTCCATTGCCGAGCCCGGCATGACGAAAGGGGTGACGTCAAAATCACCGCGCTTTACGCGTGACCATTTGGTTCTATGGCAGTCGGGTATGATAGCATGACGTCATGGATCGAAGTGCACCGGCCTTGTGCTATAGGAGCTGTTGGCCCGCCACGCGCCTGCGCTCCATCATGCGCTCATCCTGTCACGTGTCTTTGTATGTGAAGTCTCCCCGCCGCCTGCTCCTTCTTCGCCGCTTCGCTGGTCTCACTACGTTACGTCATTGGCTGCGTCGAAGACATACGTCCGTATATTGCCAAAGGCAGTTTCAACCTGTGTAATGTTATCGCACAAAAACATTTTTCAGGACACATGTTATATGCAGGTGTCAGAATCGATCCACTATGCCGTTCACTATTCTACTCCAGTATCGGACCATGCTACGAACTCAATTAAAGACCTTGCGAGGAAGTATATGCACTGGTATCTATATCGGTCGGCCCGTGTTTTTACACTTCCTTCAAGATAGCGCGTCTCATAACGCAGAATTTTGAAGCCGTCAGGTGATCTAGACCAACACCTTATTATCTCTGGATAATGTCAATATCAGCTCGCAGAACTCGGGGCTAGTTACCGAAACTCTAAAAGGGCCTACAGAAGCAGTTAAAAAACTTCCCTTAATAATGTTCCAGTGGATACATGGCCACTAGAACGACCCAAGGAATGTTGCAGCTGATGATGCAATACGACAAGCGCATAAGGACGTTGTAACATCAGGACTTCCTCGACCACAAGACGAGTTGCGCCATAATTTAGGACAGACTTCAGACCGTGGTTGCAGAGAAACATGGTTCGGTCAAAATTCAAAATCATCACTATTATTTACCATCGGCCCTTGCCTTGAATTTCATATTCCACGCACATTAAATACCAGATCTCTTGAAACACTAGTTTACCACTTAAGGCTTGGTACCGTGCTTAGAAAACAGTTCTCGCGTAAACTTTGTCCGCTGATAGTCTGGAATGTATTTGTGGCCACGCGGATGAAGACACATGTCATATATTGCTACAATGACCACGACATGATACGGAAAGACACCATTTGATATGCATTCTAATAACAATAGACCGAAGGCCTTTAAGCCTCAAAAGGATCCCAGGCTCACGTCCAGCAGATATATTACAAAGGCGAGGGCTAGTGGGCCTGAAATTTCTCTAATGAAGTAATACTGTCGTAAATTATTGATTACAGCTTGTACTCCTTTCTGTGCCCAAATCTATTTGAATTTCTGTGGCCTGACCTCGTGCTTTCTGCATTTAGAGCATCTATGAGAGCTGACTGCATGTTGTAGTGTGTCTTCAGTGAGATGTTGTATAGATTTATATTTGTTGTACTTGTTTGAGATGATTCTGCGTTCTGATGAACTGTGTGTGACCTGTTTTATCAAATTTATTTTCAACATTTACGTGAGATGAACTTATGTACGTATTTTATATGATTTCTGTTGTGAACCAGTTTGGTGCCTTTATGTCGCTGGACTGTCAGACATTTTTTTTTTGTTTTTAAGCCTGGTTAACCTCCCTGCCTTTCTCTCATTTGCATCTCTCTCTCTCTCTCTCTCTTTGTTCTTGTTACCTTTCTTTTGTTCAGTGACGGCTTGTTATTTCATATTTAATGTATACTTGTTCTATGTGAAAATGAGCAGTACGCGGCATCTAAAGGCGCCAACATCTACTAAATATTTCATATTTTTTTAAAAGTAATTTACATGCGTGAGCCGTCGTACAGTCCCACCTTCATCGTCGGCCATCATCATGATACTGACATTGTCGCAGTCATCCAGTTGACGTTGTCCTCGGCATCATCTTCGTATGGTGCTATCTTTCCTCCCGTGTCTCTCTATTCGTTCCTACATCCTCTTCCGCCCAGCGCAGGGTAGCAAACGGGACAAGCGTCTGGTTAACATCTCTGCCTTTCCTCTCCTTGCTCTCGCCGTGGTCATTCTCGTAGCAAAAAGCCATAGTCAGTCCTCCGAACGGCTTTCCTTTCATTATCCCTCTAATATGTGCATTTAGTCATTTCATCGTGAACTCACCAAGGTATATATGAACCTTATGAATGAAGAGACTAAGGGGCTTGATGTACACTCTTAAACAAAATTACACCCTCTGGGTTGTATCTTGCCCCACAACAATAATCGTATCTGTCTTGTCTGTATTTTTTTTCTTTGATGCTGCGAGCCTGGTACTTCCAAGTCACGAACGTCATGCGCGTTATCAGGATGACTGCGCATAGTCGACAGCAAAAGAGCGAGCGCAGCGTTTTTCAAGAAAGGAAACGCAAGTAAGACAGATGATGGTTATCGCTGTGTGGCAAGATACGACCCAAAGGGTGTACATTTGTTTAAGAGCGTATTTCAGCACCCTACAGTTTAAATAAAAGAGGAACTTGTTACTAACGAGCTACTTTAGCTCAGTGAGAGAGAGAGAGAAAATAATGCAGAGAAAGGCAGGGAGGTTAACCAGAGGTAGTTCCGGTTGGCTACCCTGCGCAGGGGGAAGGGTTAAGAGTCTTAGCTCAGTGACTATGGACTTGCGCCACTGAGCACTAGGTGATGCGCCCGACGCCTTCATTGTAGAATAATTAAGGCTACGACCAACACTGTGGAGGTCACTTCGCGCATGCGACAGCAAAACTGCGTGAGAGTTTTTCGGGCGGCATATAGCGGCCGCGCACGCAGGAGCCTCGAAGGAACGATTCTCACTCGTCGGGGTTCGCTTCAAGACTGAACGTTTATTTTACAAGAGACATCGCAGTGACGAGAAAGGGAAGACAAAAGAAAAATACAAAATCCAAGTTGTCCATTGGCCACACCGACGCCTTCATCCTTCTCGGAGGCGCCGGCCATTCGCACCCAGCAGGCGGTCCGCCGAAAACACGGGGCACGTATCAGTTTGCGGGTCGAGGCGCTGGTCGGGACGCCAGCCCAGCGGGGCGCCCCTCGTCCGTTCGCCGGCTCCCTCTTGGTGCGTCGCCGGGCCCCCAACCACGGTTGCAAGAAACGTGCGACGGTCGCTAGCAATTCTCAACAGTCATTATTACGGGACCGTAATGCCAAAAACGCTCGTGTACCATTAGATGGTTCGGAGTCCCCCACTAAGGCATGCCTCATAATCAAATCGTTGTTTAGGGCCGTTACAACACCAGAATATAAGGCTTGTTGTTAGCCCTGTCAGCGTGGATCATAGCGTCGTCAGGCCTCTCCGATCGGCTGTCATAAAATAATTCTTGCGGTAATGAAATAAGCCGTAAGCGAGCGAAACCGTGGTTCAAAGTCAGCGCAACAGTCATGTGAGAAAAAAAAGATAAGCATGAAAATTCTCGGGTGGCTAAGGACAATGACTGGCTTCGAAACGGACTCGGAGACTGAACCATCCCAAGTGTCCGACGGGCAGTCGGACAAGCTGCCTGTTCCCCTGCCGCCAATCGTGAACGCCATTGTTCGCGTTCGCGCCTCGTCTTTTGCAAACGTAGGCTTGTCAGCGGTGACGCCACAGGAAATGGAAGACCGTGACAGGGAATGGGGGCATTCTATTGAGCTTCTTCGCGAAGGTCCACTGTGTGAACTGTAAATGTATCAAGTTGACCGGGCCATTCCTGGATAACTATGTTTCGAAGAATGTCACGCAGAACGTGAGCGCCTTAACACAATGTCCAGAGAAAGACCGGCTACATAGCCGTTCTTAATGTTGCTCGAAAGTGTCTCTATAGGTGGTGCATTTCATATGAAAGACTTTGCAACTTGTTGGTAGGCTTACGTATTGAATCATCGAAGCTACTGAATATTGGTTTTCGCCTCTGTCCGCTGAATGTGAATCGCTAATGTGTCAGCGCCTTCTGTAAGCGCCAATGGTAGGGCGCTACGTGTCACAAAAGAATATATAGTGCATTATATTACCATTATTACTTCCACATCTTGTAACATCTTATAACGTGAGATCCTGTAACACGCAGAGTGAAAAAGTGCAATTAAGAGAAAGCAGGGATCGTGACCAGAAAAGCGTCTTGCTAACAAATGGTCAGACATCTACATAGCACACCTGACTGGGACAACCGGAAACGTCCCCATTTATCAATGTTACGAAGAACTTGAACAAAGGAATAGTTCCAGGATGATATGAAGAAATTCAAGCCAGCTGTATGATTTTTATACGGCACCGTCCGCTTATTTAGAATCCTTAACGTGATACCATGCTGCTGCAGGCACTCTTTTCTTGGCTCTCTGCAGTCCTTCCAACACCAGGTAATTACGGGAGCGTAACCAAGAAATTAGCATAGGCGTACGGATGAAACACGTGACAACAAATGAACACAACTCGTAAAGCGACAGGGAGGAAACTCTGACTGTCTGTAATTATCTGCTTTAAGCAATGTTTTTTCGCTTCCATGTTGCGTAAGCACATAGTCTTCTCATCTGAAGACAGGCGCCGCTAATGAGTGGGCACATCACACGTATATGTAATCCTTGTGTCTTGCTTTCGTCATACCTTACAGACATGCCTTCATTAGAGCCGGCAGACTTTTTTCTTCTTCGTCGCTCGAAAAGAGCAGCTACTCGCAGATGCGCGCGATCTTAATCAGGATAATTCATCACATCTTTCTAGGAAGCACGAGAGGCTTCACAACGTTTCCAAGTACACGAGAGATCGCAGACTTGCGAAGCCGGAAAGCGACAAGCACTTGAGTAGATGATTGATTCAGCATCCCGCTCAAGTACAATCTATGTCCCATTGTGTTTCACCCAGAACTTCTCGGCCGTGGACAAGGACAGGCATAAATGTGCCCGAGGCCGGAGATTCCCGTCAACGCCGGCGGATAGCCGGCGGATAATGTGAAAATCACGGCCGTGCATCCCCGCGGTCTCCCATGCGTGATCACTCTCCGCTCCAACGGGCTGCGTGTATACCGGTGGGACTCACGTTCGTCAACGCCTCCAGCGATGACCCTCGCCCCCGCCGATTTCGCCCGCTCCCTCCCGCGCGACCAGCGGCGGCCGTGGCCAGCTGCACCGGAACGGAGCGTGTGCCGTGATCACTCGAAACACGAGTACACCGAAGGGAAGAGGGGGAGGGCTCGCCGTCGTTTGAATCTGGAGCATTCCTCGGCTAAAGCCGCGGCGTGCGTGCGTGCGCGCATGCCGCATGCCGTTCCCGTAGTATCCTCGCCACTGGTCCGCACAGCCACTTTCTCTCTCGCGTGGTGGTGGCCGGACCTCGTTGTTTTCGCCCCGTGGAGAAAAACGAGAGTGAAATGGAGAAAGGGCACTCGAGCGGTGAAAGGTGAAGCGAAATCACCGCTCGGCCGAGAGGAGGAAGGGCGGCCAGGGTTAGAGGCCCTCCACACACGATTGTCCGCAAGCGCGCCTGCGCTCGTGTGCGCGGTCTAACGCTGGCGACGCCGAGGCGTTGCGCAATGTAGGTCGGCTGCACCTGATTGGCGGCGGAAAAGCGCGCCGATGCCCGGGCGTAGCTCTATAAAAACGGAGATGAGTCGCGGACGGAACTCATCCTCCGACACTTGCCCGAAGTGCCCAACCGGTCATCACCGAGTGCAAGCCCCGACCGACGCCTGGCCCATAACACCATGCACAAGGTGAGTTCGCGATGGGCCCAAAGGGACGGCCGTGGTGGAGGCGGAGGCGGTGGCACGCTCCCTGGATTTGTGCCCCGTCTTCGGACTCCGTGGTTCGGGCCCGCTTCTCAGTCCGCGGATAAGGGATTACGGCAGCGCACCCCCTGTCGGGCGTTCTGCGAATGCGTCGAAGCGTGCTAGCTCTGTTGATTTAGCCCGTTCGTTCCTTCGATGGTGTTGAATTAATTTCACATTTGTTCCTTTCATCCGTCGGCTTTCAATGCTTCCCACGTACACGTCTGACAAGCGCATTGATCAGCTACGTCATGGATGCAGTATGTCGTGTGGCGTGCCTGTTAAGGTTTCGGACTCCTAAAGCACTGTCCTCTCTAAGTCTTTTGAGATCTTTCTGGTAAAGTTGCGGATTCACCTATGGCATCAGCTTCTTTACGATCAAATTGCCATTTGAAAATTGTTTTCAGTTTATGGCGTGCGGTATTTGGGGTAGTTTTTCTATCAATAGATGATGTAAAATATCTGGTGCGAAAGAACGTGCGAGAAAGCTATCCTAGAAACGTCTGCCGTCATGTTGCCGTTCGTTATAGACATAGTTGCATAGTCTTGCATAGTTTTCGCATCACATATATGCGCTAATACGTGCCCAAGGCATCTGCATGATTGCTTGAGCAGCACATAGCTAAGGTACGGCGTATGACGGTTATGCATTTGTCCCAGCAACAAGATACCCTGTTTGTGCAATGGCAGTTCTGTAAGTTATCAATGATAGACGTGAAAAGTCCACAACACGTCGCATAATGCTTCCATTCGACAGTCGTGACTTGCTAAACATACTGTTTTTCTTTTTAGATTAAGTATTAGGCATATACATTTCTGACGGCTCATGGTAATGAGTACCTCAATATTGCATTCTCAAGAGGAAGGTCGCTTCACAGCCAAGATTTTAAAAAAAGGTTTGGGCGTAACAGTTGCTCGCGTGGCTCTGCAAGGCCAGACGAGCTTGCAGCTGGCACCATGCTACTTCCCCTCCTTCTCTTCTCCTTGTGTCACTGAAGCTCCTGTAACGTTTGTTGTTCGTGAATGAAACCTTATCGCAGAAACGAGATGACCAATGGCCAGAAAAGGTGCGATGTTTGGAAGCTGAAACTGCTGTCGCGCTCGTCAGAAACTGGAGACAGCGTGCATTACGGCATTTAAGAACAAAGCATAGCAAATTTCACCATTCCTCACATATGCGTAAGGCACGTCAAGTGTGATCAGCGCAGACCGGGATCTATGCACAGATCAGTGACGCTTTTTAAAGCTTGCAGCTGTTTGAGGGCCATGGATGGATGGATGGATGTTATGAGCGTCCCCTTCGGAAAGGGGCGGTGAGTTGCGCCACCAAGCTTTTGCTATTATACTGCCTAATGTCCTACCTAGGTCAAACAAGAAAAAAAAAGAAAAAAAGAACACTATGAACTCCCACAACCAAATTTTCTGATCCCCTATTGCGAACTTTGCTTTTGTAGGTCTCCGTTTTTTTTCCCTAATTTTCTTCCACCAATCCTCCAATCCCCTCTTACTAATCCTTATTGCGGACATGTCTACTTTTTCACTGCTCTCGCTGAACCCAAGGGCTTGTTGGGGAACCCAGTGGCACTGTTGCAGTGCCAGTGGCCGCAAACAGTGCGACGGCAAAGCGAATCCCCCTGTAGCCGACCGGCATTTTTGCCTAGGTACAATGAGGAATAAACGTGCTTGCGCACTTAGAACGCAAAAAAAAAAAAAACACTCCGAGCCCCATTTGCCGCCTTTCTTGCGAGATCAGCAATTTCCGCGTAAGTGCTATGTTCACTAACAGTTAACCGAATGGTGTCCTCTTTAAGAGCGTGAAATTTATGCTCACGAGCTTGCAGTAGTTGTTTCTGACTTGTGATGTGTAGAAGAGATAAAGATTAGGCATCCTACTACGTTACCTTTCTGTTTTTATCAATGCCGTCCACTCGGAATGAAAGCAGGGCAGTTCTTGCACGTTGCGCAATTACGTCTCACTTGTTCGAGCAGAGCGCCTGATATTCCCTGTATAAAATATTGTCTTTTCTTTTCCAGCTCGTCATCCTCTTCGCCTGCATCTGCGTTGTCGTAAGTTGCCTTTCTGCAATTTATCTAGTCAATAGTGTCTGTTTATTGTGAATCGGGTGAGCTTTAAACCGCTTGCCGCCGAACACAATTCCCTTGAGGTCATTTTATAAATAGCACGTCGTGCTGTCACAAAAACGTTAATGTGAGAAAAATGAGGATAGCAGTTGTTGTTACGGGAAAAAAAGGGGGTGTGCAAGGGCCCTTCTACTAAACCTAGACATCTTTTTAGTAACCAACATGGCTTTGCTGTTAGAAAGAGAAAACTGATGACAGAGGTACGAGGCTGTGGAAAGCATCTGTTTCATGCAATAGTGAAGATAATGCGTTTACTGCTATTGGACAATGTTGACGCCTATATAATGATTGACACTGCAGAAAAAGCTAACTACATCAAAAAGCTTTCCCTAAATAAGAAGAAAAGAAGAATAACAATGGAACGTAAAGCACTAAACGTTGGTTATGGAGCAACAAATATTTGCTGTTTAATCAGAAGCAGCCACTCTTGCATCTCGAAGAAGAGAGCGAAGACAGTGTGTCTAAGCTAACACGGAGCAAGTAAAAAAAAAAGAAAGGACGTCTCCTGAGGGGAAATATAGCAATTACTTAAATATATCTTTAATTATTAACTTTCCGGTCACAATTTTGATACAAGTATTGTAGAATAATATGAAAACATCACCTCCGATTATCCGCAATGTGCTGCATTTTACGCAACTATTAGAAGAGGGGCACAAATTGACACGCATGCAGAAAAGGACAGGCATGACGAGAGCCATTCTGCATGTGTTTGTCGATTTGTGCCCCTCTTCTCATAGCTATGTTTCGCCAATTAGCCGTACAAGAAATACTTTGCGCAGCTCCTATTCTGTACTTAAATTAAAGTCGCTGTGGTGCGAACGGCGGACCTCGGCGACTTTTTAAATATTTTGGGGGCTTTCTTTGAAGCGCAGAGAAAAGAGCTACGCCAAAGTTAGCTCGCTGTAAGCAACCGAATGTGTTTTATTTAAATGTGCTCTAGAAACATTGTACCACAAAGTTACTAATGAAAACGTGAACTAAATAATTACCAATTGTTAAATAATTCGGAACCAAAAATTACTGGCGGCTTCTTTAGGAGATCGCTAACAATATAGTGGCGGGGGTTCAGCTGCCAATAAAGTTACGCTTCCATTTAAAACGTCTTCGGTATTGGTTTGGACACCCCGCATAAACTGAAAGTCAAAAAAAGCCAGCGATTGTTTAGTTTACGTGAAAGCAAATGATGTTGGCCACACGCAAAAAAGTGGAAACATTTAAACAAGAGATTTCGCGGCAGTAGCCAAAGTAAACATTTAAAGAAACTCACATTGCGCTGGATTCCATGTCCTCCAGTGTGGCGACAGCGCGTGAGTCTCCCTTCCAGTCAATAAAACGCAATACCCAGCATGCTTCGGTTCATCCTTCTTTGTGTTTCCCGAAAGCTTTTACATTGGAAGAGCGTAACTACGCAAGCCTCCGTTATATTGTGATGAGCCCGCAGCGTTACATACGAGTGAGTTCATGAATATGGGTCATGGTAGGGACCTCGCTGATAGTCTTGTCTTTACATGTATACTCTAAAAACGGGATCCTCGGCTTGCAAGTCCAAAGCATTTGGGTAACCGGCTTTCAAGTCCTGAACCCTCAAACAAAGACGTTTAGTGCACTGAAGTGGTTCTTCAGAACAGGCACCCAACATGCTGCCACCTTCAACCTCCGAGTGACAGAAAATGTATTAAAGGAAGCGTCCTTTCAATGACAGGCAGTTCCTTCGATCGCAGAATGCATGGCTCTACCTGCCAGTGTGAGCGCCTTTGACACTGGCTGTATTTTACAGCGATAACCGTTATCGGCTCACTCCCCTAGTTGTTTTGCTGTCTGTCATTCCTTGTCCATCGCCAAAATCGTAGATTGCTTTGCAAGTTTACAAAGAAATCAACAAAAGAAATGCTAAGTTACCTTAGTGGGTTCGAACCCCAGTTATACACAGTAGCAGTCGGAAGTTTCACCTTTCCATCATTGCGCCAATGCTACAGACAAGAACAATACGGTGCCTGTAGAGCGCCCTCACTTCCCTGTTGCTATGACGACGGACACCATGCCCTGCAGCGTACCTCTGAACCAACAAGAGGTGAAACTGCCTAAATTTATCCAGTGGTAAAATGTGAAAGGCGGGATAGAACGGAGAAGAAAGAAGCCGTGTCTCCCCACTTGTTTACCGCAGATGACCGGCACCTTCCACAATAAAAAACGACTTGGACTAGAGCCGACATTGAAGAAAGCTTTCTTCGTATCTAAAACAGATTTCTCGAGCACATCTTTGAACGTTTGCCCAAATCACGCGACTCGACAACAAGTCCGACAAAGCAGCAAAATACTTACTGTGCATAATAGTGTATCTGCTGTTGCTTCGCTGCTTCGTGTTCTTGGCGAAAGTGTAATATTTTCCCTCTCTAAATCCCGTCTTGCTGCGCCAATTCTCCCCATCTTCGCGCAGGGTAGCAAATAATAAACTCCAAAGCTTCTTAACCTCCTTTCCATTCCTCCCTCTCTTCTCGTAGTTCTAGGGAACAAAAGTCATTGGGAATTCGGCGCCACGTCTTTGCCTGTATCTACAAAGTGATTTGTAAGCTAGAGCGCTCCTCAAAGAACGTCACTGATCATTTCTGACAAAATCTTCCGCTAAATTAGGCGGCTGGCCGCAAGAGAAAACGAAAAGCTTTGCGAATGTGGCGCCAGCTTGCTCACAACGGACCTTCTCATATGCAGGCCGCACAGCGGGGCTTCGCGCCGGTGGAGAACTACCCGCCGATCCCGTACTCCTTCAACTACGCGAGCCAGGACGCCGAGGGCTCGCACACCCACGAGCAGAGCGGCGACGGCGCAGGCCGCGTCACGGGACGCTACACCATCCAGCTGGCCGACGGCCGCACACGCACCGTCACGTACACGGCCGACGAGAACGGATACCGTGCCGAGGTCGTCACCAACGAGCTGGGCACCGAGTCCAAGAACCCCGCCGACGTTGTCTTCCAGTCGAGCGCCCCGACCGGACCTGAGGCTGCCATCGCCAACGAGCCCAACCGACTCAGGGGCTAGACAGCTACTTTGAGAAAGATTCCTTGCCGATTGCGTCCGCTTGCCGTTTGTGCGTGACGCCATGTTCCTTCTACGAATGTCTCCAAGCCGTTAACGGCTGAAGTTCCAGTGCGTCACAAGGCGTTGTAAATTTTTCTTCTTCCTCTTTCTGCCTCGGATTCTTTCTTATCGTACTTATCGTATTCGTACGATTCAACGCATTCCTCTACGGTCCTTGTGTGAAACGTTGTCCTGTTATACAGTTATCTACACTCATGTGTGACTCTCAATCCCTCTTTTCCCCTGCTCATAGTTGTAGAAACTCCTTTCCTGACTAGGGACCTCGTGGCTTGCATTTTGCGCAGACGGTCCTGCGTGAAGCTCGGGGTGGGTTCTCTTCGGTGTGGGTACATCGTTGGGGCTTCGCATTAAAAGCGGGTCGTGGCAGCCGCTGGTGATCGGCTTTGCATGAGGTACACGTATTTACTCTCTGAAGCGGGATCTTCCCATTCGTCACTCGTCGTTCCGGTTGTAGTTCTGCCCTCGTTTACCCGTACCAAGTAGGGCGACGCTCTCCATGTGCTGCTGCCTCAAGTGAATGTCCTGTTTGTGTGTGTGTGTCCTGACGTCTCGTCGTCGTTGTCGCTACCTCCGCGCTCTGCACCTGCCTCTTCACTACCGTGGGAAAATGTTTGTCCGGTGTTGTGACTTTGGTGCAGACATGTGCATAATAAAGAGTGATACTCGTAGCTTGGCATCGTTTGAGTTGTCCGTGACTTTGCAGCGCATCATTGAGCGTTGAATGGCTACAGATCATCTGGAAGAAGAAAAAAAGTTCGGGAGGATGACATGGTAGCGGGGCTGCTAATTGGCGACATTAGAAACGCTCTCTGAAAAAGCAAACTCCTAGTATTTAGGCATGGCTCTTTCGGTAGTTTTCACAAGCATTGTTTTGCTTGTTAATATTGCGAAATATACATATGTCTACATGCACTGAACGGGTAATTTTACCTCACATCTGGAGTCGCGTGATAGCGACGTTGCAAGGCAAGCAAGTCAAATTTCTATGACAAGTCTGTCGCTCTCTTCGATTCGATTTGTAAACGATTCGATGCTATGTAAAGTGTTGAAGAAGCAGCCACCCAACTACATCTACAACGTAGCGCTGAAAAGAATGGCGCGTCGAGTCTGATGATGCCTAAACATAAGTCACTGACGTGGATAACGCAATTTTTTCTTCGAATCTAGTATAAGCGCTTGAGTACTACTAGTAACAACAGCACAGGTGAGAGTTAGCTTGTAAAACTGTGCATTACTAATACTTATGTAACACCGCAATTGTTCTGTCCATCCGCACTCTCACTCAGTGCTAAATAGTTTCACTGCAATTACAATACTAATAAACAAACACTCGCCAGCAGTATTACTTGTGTGCTGTCTTGAGCAATCTTCAGCGTTGCTATACTTACCTCGTGTGTTCTTGACCCAAAATGTGTGTAGCAGTTTAACGTTTGTGATAAAAAAATGAAAATAAAACCTTCCCGATATGTTTTGGTCACTTCGGCACGAAATTGAGCTTGTTTCCTGCAAAGAAACATTATGGTAAACACTAAAACTTTATCGGTGACCATCATACGTTGTCCTCGTGAACAATTCCAAAAGTTCACTGATGCACGACCGTCAGCCATGTCAAGCTGAATGCGCCGCTTGTTGTCAGGTCAGCGCAATGGGCTTAGCATTTTAGAGTGAGGTCACCTAGAGACGCCAAATGCTGATAGCTGTCTCTCTACCAAAGAATAGTTCAGAGGTCTAATCAATGAAGTTAATTCACAAAGTTTTCGCTCGTAACTGTTCTTTGCCATTGGCCGGCCGCCTTCGTCAATAATATGTCCAATACAAGGATAGCCTGGAGTTTTCTCTTGCGAATAATTTTATCACAAAAGCTTATCGGGAATACGGCCCGGGTGCCCGCCCTCAGCATCACTCCTATACACTCTTAGTACCGACATCCAAAACATCCACTCAACATGATGACCGATAATATTTGGTCGTTTCGATTTCAACAAACTACTGACGCTTCTTGAGCATCAACCATAGCGAAAGTATTTCCAATACCCATTTTCCGTGGTTTATCACCATTCTTACCTTCAGGTGGGCTGTGCACACGTTATAGCTGCTTGGCGTTCCACGCACTTGTATAACTTAATGTGACAACTGCACGGATAGCACATTTTAATCGTTGTCACACGCGGTCACCACGGGGTGGAATATCGATGCATGGAACCCTTCAGAAAGTACATCCCAATGCGTTCCACAGCGCTGCCGCTGTATGCTTTGCCGACTTCAGGAAAGAACGTCTTGCTTTTTCATCTATATGGCTTTATACCCCACACATCACGAGATAGCTCACTGAAACGCGGCAGCTTCATAAACCACTTCATAATCAGTTGAAAGCCAGAAGCTCTCGGTATTCAGGCTTTGGCGGAGTTGTAGTTTATGGTTATAGTTCAATCAGCCGCTCCTTAGAGCTGGTTAATTGTGAGTATAATCTTTTCCCACACACTGCGCATGCCATAGTGGAGCAGCTCTATAGCACAGGCGCCCGAGAAATAAAGTTGCGGCGTTGGGGTCCCCACCCCTACGCCAGACCTGACTCAACCACTGCATTCTTTCCGACGCTCACGCCTTAGCGACGATTTGCATGACTGCGCACACGACGAGAGACGAACGCCCGCACCCCCACAGGTCACAAGATGCCAAGCAAGGACGACGGTGGGATCGACGCCCACCTCTACCGGTCTCTCGCGTGGGGATAACGCATTGTATTTTTCTGAGCGCAATTGTTAAAGAAACAAGGGAAGCTGCACGCACACGCACACGCACACGCACACACACGACGGTGGTAGGCAGGTGGCCGAAAGCGAATCCAGCTGGTTTCACCACGGCAAGCGTGTGCAGTCTGTTCTCGAATTCACTTGGTTTATTTCAACTGACACCCGCTCAGGTAGTCAAGCGGCCATGGCATTGCGCTGCAGAGCTCGAGGTCGTGGGTTCGGCTGCTGCTGGCGAATTTTAGTACGGGCGAAATGCAAGAACGCTCGTGTACCGGGCGTAGGGTGTACGTTAAGTAACTCCAGGCAGCAAGAAATTATTCCGGAGCCCCTACTACTATGTGCCTTAAAATGAGATCATGGTTTTGGCACGTAAAACCCCTGAATTTAGTTATTCTCTTTAGGAAAATGTCATGGGATGAGATACGGGCATCCTTAGTCGATGCAGACTAATTGGGGACATTTTAGCACGAAGGGCGCTAATGAAATTGTAACAGACAATAACATGGAGTTTATAGTAATGTTTAGGAGACAAGAAAGAGGGAGGGAAATGAAGATCCTGTTGATCTTGTGGGTGGTGACTGACGTAAACTGTCCCTTTCTTTGTGAGTACTTAGTACACGTATTCTCGCAGCATTAAAAACACGCAAGTACGACATAATTCACCGTCTGCTAAAACAAGCCAAGCGAAAGTGTACATACAGAGCAGAGAAACTTCCATGTGCGCGGAAGGTGTAGCTACAGTTCTCAGTCATGAGCAACAACGCAACAGTCACAAAATGTTCGCCAAAAGAATGCTAGTACATGCTAACTGATACCCAAAAAGAAAGCTGACGAGTAGCAATTCTTACCATACGTTCCGACCTCCACATCTTCCTTGTTTTACAGTGGCCGCTAAAAGTGGCCTAACGTAAATATGCTCGACCACAAAAATTAAACGGATAATGTGGCCTGTGTATCGCATATAAGAACACTGTTCAACGAAGAGACCATATTTCCCATACGCGAAGTGCAAAATAACGCCAAATTTGTCTTTTTTTCTCTTCGTTTCTTTTTTATCCAAAAGCTGTATCGACGGTACCGACAATTCTCTGTGAAGTTTCTACAAGCGGCAGAGATGAGTGCGAATGTTTAGCTGGCACAATTTAAACACCCAAATTGGCTCATTCGACATTCATGTCATACAGTCATATAACTCTCAAAAAGAACCAGGGCAGGCAGGCAGGCAGGCAGGCACGCACGCACGCACGCACGCACACACACACGCGTGCACACACACACACACACACACACACACACACACACACACACACACACACACACACACACACACACACACACACACACACACACACACACACACACACACACACACACACACACACACACACACACACACACACACACACACACACACACACACACACACACACACACACACACACTTGTTCGCAATAGTAAATACCAGCCATTTCTGATGGTTAACATATTACTAGGGAAGACGGCCGTCCAATGGCAAGGAACACTTATGAAAGAAAAGTTTTGTGATTTCTGTCCCTGGAAGAATGACGAAACACGAACTGCATGAATGTCCTATACATCTATTTTTTTTTTCTGCTTACATTTTCTGCACCCCGATGAGTTACAAATACAATCCCTACATTGTGTACAAACTTCGAAAGAACTACAAAGAAAGCACGGCAAACCGGAACACTATGGGCCCGACTGTGACGCGGCGAGAGGAACGTGAAAAGGAATGAATATTACCAATGCGAAGTCCTAGAACAACTTCATATTGTACAAGCACTTAACACGGCACCACAGCGGAACGGCTCATGACGCGCGGACGTATGTGTGGAGTGTTTTTGGCTACCAACAACAGGTGCATACGTACAAGGAGGTCGACCTTGGATATGCAGCGCCGACAATGAGTGCATGTTACGACGCGTAGGTAAGTTCCATAGGGTCAATGGAGGGGCAGAGACGCGCTCGAGATAGGATCTGTTGTTGAGGTACCGTGGCGCCGCCACAGAATCTCCGGGAGCGTGCCAGAGACGAAAATTGCTAGGTAAAGGCCTCCGGCGCAACTCCGTGTTGCGCTGGTCAGTTCTTGCGCGCGACCGCGTGGCGACTCGTGAGATATTATGAGACGTTGCAAGTGCGTGATGCGCACACCTGACGCAACGCTCGAGGCGAAGTGACGAGATGATTGTTACAATCGCGGGAAGACCATGACGATTGTCTGCCGACTTCATCGTTTTGACAGCTCCGCTCCTGCTAGTTATACGTCCCATTTCCTTGCCGGGTCGCCGTTGCTTCCCTTATCTGTCACCCATATCTTCCTGAGCTTCTATGATGTAGAACTTCCCTTAATGTAGTTTTGCCACGTTTATTCTTGTCACGGACAGAAATTTCAAATACAAGGTTCTAATGTTAAACTGCTTACTACCGAGAAGTGGTCACTGTTCTCTTTTTCCTGACCGTCTTCTTCGTCGGAAGCTTTACAAGGATCACTAACTAACAATGACTGGACTCGGCCAGTAAGTTCCTTACGATTGCTTACTCCCTTTGGGTACTGCAGTGCTAGGTGTTGCATGCACAGAAACACCAAAGAGTAGGGACTTCTGACTGGCTTGTTTTCAGGAGAGCCTGGCATCTTGAAGTCGCGTACGGTTAACGATGTTTCGCTTCTCCCAGAGCCTAAGTATTTACCAAAACTGCATGTGAGGTGCCGGTATTAGTATAGTTACAAGAACAATCACTATACTTAAGCATTTTCCTTCGCGGTGATACAGTTATATCGAATGTCAGAGTTGATACTTTCCGCTAACTGCATGTGTATGAAAGACATGAATGTTCGCGTTCCTTCTTAGCCAGTTTCGATCGCGCCGTTCTGTTTTCTTAATTCACTTGTAACGTCTTGCGTGAACAAACATAAATGAAATGCAGCGTTTAATATGAAAGACCTAACACTTGCCGTTAAGGCTGGATTCCAAGAAAGTGGTATTTGTGTGTAGATAATCATATTTTAGACAAGCGACGTCCGAGAAAAAAGAACTAATATTGCGTATCTCCGCGTTACCGCAGTGTCACCGCATTCTTTGAGAAACTTACTGCTACCAGATCTTCTCGCGATCTAGTATTCTGAGAAACCTTATCGACTTATCGGAACTATCCCTTAACGGGAAAGTAATGCTTGTAAGTTGTTTTCCTTTAATTGTTCGCCACATCCGCCTCCAGTTGTTAGTTAATGGGTCCACGCTGAAAATATGAACGGAAGTCGTCGATCGGCAACTCCGCCGCCTCCGTCATCGAATAAAACTGAGGCACGGCAAAGGTACTAGCAAATCAGAAAACGCGCCCTTTATAGTAATATCATACTTCGCCCTCTTTCTCTGTTTAAAAGACGCGTCATTCCTTAAAATAATTACGTCCGCGACTGGGACTTACCCTCGACGTCGCGCACTTCCGACTCAACGCCTGCCAACGGCGACTCGCATTCCTCGACGTAACGCGGGTCGTTCTCACGTTATTAACGCGTACGCATCGCGCACGTCAGGTCAGGAACGCGGCATTGTTCGCGTGCACGAGGACGGACACAACGAGAGGGAGGACCTCCCTGGAGGCCGGCCGTTTCTCAAGCGCGCGGTAGTTCGTGCACGCCGAAAACTCAAGGGCGAACTCGTTGATGCCGGGAGGAGACGCCGTGCCTGCCTCTGAGGAGCACGCCAAGAACGTCATCTTGCTTGAGGCGGGGAGCGCTGTGAACGAACACAGCACCGCATCTGTTCCGTGCAGCGCGAACAAAGGCGAGCGCGTGTACCATTCGCCGCTCTCCTCGTTTTAGAGAAAGTCGAACAGCAGGGCGGAGGAGCACGAAGCTTCCCGTTGGAAGAGCAGAAAAAGAAAAACGTGCAAGTTGGTTTGAATTTCTCGATTCGATTGGCTTGCATAGTTCATTAAATTCTTTGGCATAGTTCATTGGGTTCATTGAGTCATTGATTAGTCGTTGATTTAGATTCAGCGCCGTGTCTGTCATTCTTCCTTTGCATCGTCTTCGCCTCTACTGCCGCCTACAACCATAAAGCTTCGCCTTATTTGGTGCATGCCACGTGATGAATTCGCTACCATCCTTAATATATGCACGTTGGTCAAACTATGCCAACGAACTACGCCAGTTAGAAAGCTGTGTAACATGATGAATGAGGCAATCTACGTCGGTCTTTGTAATGCAGGTTGCGTAGTTCACCCTATGGAAATCACATCCCATGCAGGTTCAATACGCTCGGGTACAAATAATCACGGAGGCCAGCATTTAAGAGAGAGGATGTTAAATCGTGGACGGACTGTTGGAAGAGTAATTTTTATTTAGCACTTCAATTTTTTTTTCTTTTTTTGGTAAAGGTTGTCGGAAATTGCTAACTTCAAAGAAGTCAAGCGTCAAGTTAGCGACTCCTTAACCCTACGCCAAAAGATTTCTCCATTCCCGTGAAATGTTTCTCTAAGAGCGATAAAATCATGCTAATGTGATACATCAGTACATGACTTACGTGAAAGTATCCCATTGATTAAATAAGTTCTGCAAACGCCCTGTCATTAGTGGTTTGGTGCAGAGTGGTTTATAAAATAGGAATATTGTATGGTTTGAACGATCAATCTAATACAGTTAATGCCGATCTATTCGAGATGCTGCGTTGCTTTTGCGCACTGTATACATCCAGTAGCGCTGTTTCTGCATTATACTAGTGACGCAGATAAGGAACCGGGCGTTGACATATGCAAATAATGTGGCGTAAGGTCACTGTCCATGCAGAAGAATCATTCCATAAATGATTTGTATTATGCGTGTCTTGCACTGTGTGTGCGCGCGTGTTTGTTGCTGACTTCTGTGATATCGGTGGCACCGGGGCTTCTACAAAAATGTACCCCGCCAATACGGGCACTGCCATGTGCGTCTACATGCCCACGCAGCCTCGGTCACCGTTTATCAAAAGTGTTACCATTCAAGATGAGCGCAGGTACGTCTATATTGTCACGAGTACATTGCTCTCCTTTCTAGCGGGGAACTATTCTTCACCGGATTATCACTGTTATCGCTAGGCGCAAGACGCGCCTGCTCTATCTGAAGTTTCCCGATTCTTGTCACCGATTCTACAGTGAAAGACTATTGTCTTATTGAACTGCACGCACGACGCGAATACAGTATTGCCCGCTCTCGAGCGTACGCGAATACCAGCGATAACTCTGGAATGTACAGCGAAGCATGCGTACATAGCGGACGTACTCGGTTCGATAGATTCGACGACCGGCTACTGTTTTAACGGCTGTCGTTGTGATTTGATATCTGCTTGTTTTTCTGAACAAAAGTTTGCCCAACAAAAAGACAGCGACTTTAATCACAGTTTTGGCAGTGCTCGATTCTTAATCGTCCCTGCAACGTGACGTCATCACGTTTTCCTACTGCAGTGGACTAATTCTAACGTTTCGCTTCTGTGGGCTAGCCGGGAAGTACTAGCAACGCCTGCCCACGGTATGGCCGCGTCGTTGGACGCACGCGTTTGGCCTCCAAGAGATGTCTTGGATGTGAGTCAAGGTACGTGGGACGAGCGACGCCGGCAATGCTCACTGTTGGCATCGTTCCGATAGCGTGCCTGTCACCGTGCTGGAATGTTGCTGCCGCGCGACACTGAACATTCTACAAACATCGTCGTTCGTTGTTTCTGGATGTCTCTGTCGAGGGTGCCAGCGTTGGAACGGCCGTCATTCAGCCTGAAAAGTTACCAAGTGCTGCACAAAAGTAGACTCTCGTTCCGGTTTTGCGCGTTTAGCGTGGAAAGTGAAGTAAAATATCAAGACTAACAAGCATAAAAATACTATTCATACGTTTCATTTACCGGTAGTCTTGCTTGTTAAATATGAATCTTTGGGATAACCAGCTTCAAGACAAAATGGTGTAACGACAGAAACTCGGTGCAGAACAACACATCCGAACAAGCAGATACAAGTGTATGTGTTGGAGTCTGTCCGCAAAGGAAAGATGCGTCACGTGACTCGCACACCTTGGTCCCCTCAACACCACGAAGGTAATGGCATGTAAAATGAAAAGAGGAATACGAAATATGAGAGTGAGAGTTGAACGCATGCGTATGCACGCGCCTGACGGGAAACAGCATAGGCTCCTTGCACTGGTGGGAAGATAGGCGAGATCCCTTATCTCACTTGCGACACGATATGACACCAAGTCATAGCCCACTCTCGCCATACGGGTATCCCAAACGTACAGGCACGGTCCACTCATCTTAAGAAAACAGAAAGGTGGGCAAATTCACAAACAGCACCGCGGGAGCGGATACGCGCACAGTACTCCTAAAGGGAAAGAGAAACTAGAGGAAATGCAAAGGGGGGGAGGAGGCGAGGAGGAGGCAGGTTGCAACAGATGGAGGGGTGTTACGTGGCAGAAATTGTGCCCTCTTCCGACCCCTCGTTATACACGACCACAGAAGAGACACGCGCAGCGGCGGTCTCGGTTTCTTCTCCGCCAGTGTGCCTTCTTCCCGCTCCGCCGCCTCCCTTCCTTGCAAGGACGTGGAACGCGTGTGCGTGCGATCTCGTCTCCTTCTCCGTGCCCTTTGACACCGCAGCTTCCTTTTATTTATTTTTTCTATCTTATTTTACTCCGCACCTTTCTTCTCAACATTCGGCCACACTTCTAGTTCCTCCAGAGCCGTAGGAGGCACGCCGCCACCGACGTTCCTTCCGCCGCCACGCGAGCGCCGCTTGTCGTATTGAGGTCGCTCTCGCCGCAAGACTCCCGCGCTGGACGGAAGCTGGCGCCAGTAGGCGTGCGCCTGCAGTCAGCACGCGGCCGCTACCTTCTTTCTTTCTTTATTTTCTCTCGCCCTCTCGTTTCCTTTTCAAAAGAAAGCTTTTTCCCATACGCTGCCGGAAAGAAAAAATACGTGCCGTGCGCGCTCATCTGTGCAAACTATGTGATCCGGGTTTTTGGGAGGTGAGACGCGTGGTGTCTGCGTGTCTGCTGCGTTGTTACGGAAATCCTCTTCTCTCTTTCCTCTTGGACATGACGCGTGCCGAATCCCCTTGGCTGCCTCGAGGATGCTGAACAAAGTGCATGGTGCTCAACAACCGGCACGCTTTGCACAAGACTTCTGCAGTTTCCCCGGCACTTGCTAGTCACATTTATCTGTAATTGCAGACCAACGGAATCGCTCACCACGCTAAACAACCGCGCGAAGAACTGCCGCTTGGAGAGAGGAATGGGCCAGACTTGCTCTGGCGATACTCACGCAGACTACAGGCGAAGCTCCCCTCGATCGGTTTTGTACGCATCATTTTGTACGATCATTTTGTACGAACGATTTTGTACGATTTTGTACGCTCTTTGTTTCCTGGATTACCAATATTGATGTTCAGATGAACAATTTATTAATCTCCAGATGACCATTCCGATGGTCGTGTACTTAAATTTCGGAGCAGGTTTTTCGCCCTGGCGGCCAAAGTCACTCGAGGGTCCCGCTGCAGTCGTTGAATTTGGAACCCTCGCCTGCATACTATCAACAACCAACTATGTATCTTGAAAGAATAATAAACTGAAAGTGAAACCGAACTGAAACTGAAACTGGAGCTATCCAGTGCGACAAGCGCCAAATAGAGCAAACTTTCTGTAGAGTAAGAATGTCATGAGATCGAGCGGAAGGAATACTTGCACTGTACCGTCCCAGCAGGAAGCTAAACGGGCGCCGAGCAATAGCAGCGAGCGTCCCTTCAGCGTGTAAATTCTCACTTTCAATGCAATCAATGATCTCTATGAGATCTCTGATACGCATTTTTTTATGCCGTGTTCTCTATAGCGCCTGACACCATGTGGTGGTGATCCCACTGAGCATTTCCGATTTCTTTCCGATTTCGATAAAAAAAAAGAAAAAGAAAGAAAAGGGAAAGGAAAAAGTTTTCCTCGTAATACTTCCTGTTTCGTCCTTTATCAAACGCGTAAGCACACCCCAAAACGTACACAAGTACGATTCTCGAGAGACCGCAGGACGCCTTCTTCCGGGGCATAGTTCTGTGTTGTGCGTGACGCTGCTTTGTGCTCCACACCATGCTTGAAAAAAAGAAATGTTGAGGAGTAATGAAACTGGCAGGCTAGGCAAGCTCAGCTTTCTTTTTTGGTAAGGATATGGGTCTCGCTTGCTGGATGTCCGTTGTGGTTAGACGCTGTTTTTCACAAGCGTTGCCCTCCAACCCCGGAAGAAGGCAGCGCCGTCAGCAGAGAGGCTGACGTCTCCCTGCCGACGGCGTCAATAGAGGGAGCCACGTACCTGCTGGTAACACTCAAGCCGCGCTCCTCGTACGTGACTTTGCCAAGGGAGATTTCGTGCGCAGGAGTGGACGTACCCCGTCTTACACAAAGTTGAATTCTGAAGTGCTATACCATATGGATACAGCTGCCACTCAAAAATTTAAGCCACAAATTTTACACAAGAAATTTGGTAATGGGGTTAAAGAGACAATATATACCATTAAAAAAACACTTAGCGTTCGGTGGCAGATGCTGCTTTGAAACTGCAAGTAAGCCGGTATTGCTGTAAATGAAGATTTGTAAAGGCAGAATTGGCGCAAGCACAAAGGACGGTTGACGTCGCCATGTTGAAATTTCAGGCTCAGCTCCACACATGACGCCACTGATTTGGCAGTAAGATAACCTTATGTAGTGAAAAAAAAAAAAAAGCCGGATGCGTTGCGTTCATAAGCAGACTTGTACAAAACGAATCACATGTCATTATTTACTTGTAATCAATCACATTTTGGTAATTTTGTGATTTAACTAGCATCTTGTTTACTCAACAACGCTGACTGCCAATTAATTCGTTTCTTTAGTAACTAATTACCTATGTAGCCCTGTGAGAAGTCAACAAACACTAATACTAAGGACATCATAGGGGAAATTATTTGTGCTGAATAAATGAAGTAAGGAAACAATAAATTAATGGAAATGAAAGTGGATGAAAAAACAACTTGCCGCAGGTGGGGAACGATCCCACAACCTTCGCATGCGAATGTTGTGGGATCGTTTCCCATCTGCGACAAGTTTTTTCAAAGGTTGTGGAATCGTTTCCCACCTGCGGCAAGTTTTTACGCGTGCGATGCTCTACCAATTGAGCTACAGCGGCGCCGTTGCGATGCGAAGGTTGTGGGATCGTTTCCCACGTGCGGCAAGTTGTTTTTTCATCCACTTTCATTTCCATTAATTCAGCGTTTCTTTAGTTCATTTATTAAGCACAAGTAGTTTCCACTATGTTGTCCTTGGTGTCAGTGCTTCTTGGCTTCTTATGATGTGTCATATAAACCTAATTGTAAGATTGCAGCACGCGAAGAGTATTTTTATGGCTGAAGATTATGTGGTTATATTTTTAATTAAATTACAGATTTGGCCACCTTTCCCGGGAGCTACGAGTCCTTGTTTAAGTCTAAAGAGCTAATGCACGGCTAATGAGTGAAGCTTGCAAGCAGAAGCTCCAGCGGGTATATTGGCCAACAAATTGAAGCGGCGCTTCTATGGATGGATGCCGATGGCCACTTTGGACGTTGATGCCCGGAAATCGCCTATGGATGACTTTTCACCGTTGCACTGGCCCTACCGGGAGCCCCTTCTCCAAGTACCAGCGAAAATAAAACCCTGTGCTTCATATAACACCCAAAGGCGAGCATCGCGGCCTTCAGTAACCACAATGTTCGCAAAATGTTCGTACGTTGAAAGGCCAGCAAGGAAGCCTCACGCCTTCACTTTACATTTCTAAGAGACACCAAATTGTTCGACACGTGTTGAATGCCATAGTGAAACGGCAAAAGACGCTCAGGCGGAGCCTCCTGCCGGCCTCTCTCACCAGGCTAAACCAACACCTCCTATAGACAGGTGCTGGCTGAACCCGCCTACAGCTACAACACACCACCGTCTATACGCCGCCTTTCTCTCCAACGGTCTCACCTATAGAGCTTTCAGCGTGACTGCCTAATGTGACTGCCTAACAATAAAAGGACGAAGAGATAACGAACGAAGATGTTGAAAAGAATATTAGAAAAGAAGCATATATTAGACAAAAATTTAAAAAAAGGAAGTCGCAGTAGCGCCCGAAAGGCGAAGCACCGATTGCGATAGCAAATTAGTAGATAGCTGTACGAAGTAAGGATAGTGGTTTTATCGGCCGTATAATATTGTAAACGTTTGCTTACTAATTAAATTAACTATGATAGAATGTGTAAGCGTGACTCAGCAATGACGTAGAAAGAAACAGACACACAGAGACAGCGCTGTCTTTGCGTGTCTGCTTCTTTCTACGTCGGGGCTCAGTGGCGCTTACACATTCTATTATGGATTCAAACCAACAAGCCCGTCAACGTGCTTTAACTAAATTAACCAGCACGGTGTCATGCGCGCACAGGTAAACACGAACACATCTCGCTCGAAGAGCGCGGACACTCGCTGTGAAATTTCTGGAGTGAGGAATCGCGGCAGCAACAAGCGAATTGACCTTCATGCATGTCTCGCTTCAGCGCGAACGAAACTTCGAAAGCACAGCGCATACGAAGCTACCGGCACTGCGCGCACTTTGCCAACATCGCAGATCGCTTTGAAGATGAGGCCCGCGCGGGCGCGCACTTTAGCCACGTCGGAGATCGCTTTCAAGACACACAAGTGCCGGCAACGCGTCCCCTACGGCGTTCGCCAAAGCGTCCGCTACGGCATCCGCGGTTCGCGTGGCCAACGCCGTAGAAGACGCCGCGATTGTCTCCGCTCTGCACGGCGCGGCTGGCGAGAAGGACGTGGAGGCACCGTAGCAGCAGTCGGGGAATAACGCCCCTCCTCCCTCGCCTCACCGTAACCCGCCTCTCGGGCCACAGGAGACGGCACGCATCCGTCCGGGCCGCCTTCCTCGCTCGCCCACGCGAGATTGAAGCGCGTTCGCCGGCTCACACGCGTTCACTCATACGGAACCTCACGGCGACGGCAGAAATGCGCCTGGAGTGTCCATGTAATTGCTATTGCAATAAAAAGTTACAGTGCCGTTTCACTCCACGAAAGCGGGTTACGGGCAAGCGTATGGAAGCCTCGAACATGCACAGTTAGCTTCGCAGTGTCGAAGCACAAATGGAAAGGGCGCGGAAGCGGCGATTCTCTTCACCTCCCGGTGCCTTCCTCTTGCTGCACTCGCTTCTTCAAATCTCGTCGATTTCACTGACGGGCCATGTACGTTTACGCGTAAAATTTTATCAATATAAAGTACATGTGAAGGGCTGCAGAGTATGCCCTGATTGAGCGAGGCCAGTAAGTTCTTTTGCTGTATTTGTGCAATTTTAGTAAAACTTGAGATGGAAGTAGCTGGTCAAATAACTAATTTTAGTAACTGGCCAATTAATTTCGTTGCGCAGTAAGTGGTCCATTTTCTCAATTACATCTTTAAATGGTATTTCTAGTTGTAATCAGGCATTTCGCTTCTGTAATGTGTTTCTGTAACTGTTCGTAAGTATGCAATCAACCGTGCAACCTTCGCGACTTTGTGATTTCACAAACATACAAATTTGAAAGGAAATACGTGACTTCTCACTGACGTCATTCACGATGCTGTTAGGACGCGAAATTGAGAGCTGTCATTTCTCACTGATTTTTCACTAATAATCAACCATTCTTGTTTTGTTTTTTTGCCGAAGAGATGTAAATAGTGACTCTCAATAAAGGGAAAATGAGACATCCACCCAATCGTGGCAATTGATACAAAGGAAACCCACGTGTTCCTCGAAACCTTGCGGGTTTCCACAGAACTATTACGTCACATAGTGACTCTATAAAAAAAGTTTATTCTTTTAAACTCACTTAGAGTTCCAAAGCGTTTATCAAACTAGAGGCAACGACGAAAATAATATTATCCGCGCACGAATATATTATTATATATGCGCATTTTGTTTCCTGTACGGTATGCTCACGGGCGCTAGTGCACAACTGATTTCTACCCAACGCAGGCAAAAGCACTTCTGTTTTGAGCAGTAAGCAGTGGTTGAGTAAATGGTTGCAATGCGTAATAGCCTATGTAATATAGGCGATCTATCTGAATGAATTATTTTTTTATCAGCAGAGAATGAGTATTAATTGTTTTCTGTAAAGAATAATTTAATCGTTATGGAGACCATGTAAACTGCGCGTTCACATGACCTTCACTTTGTTCCTCCCATTAATAACGTCCCTAAATAATCTATCTATCTATCTATCTATCTATCTATCTATCTATCTATCTATCTATCTATCTATCTATCTATCTATCTATCTATCTATCTATCTATCTATCTATCTATCTATCTATCTATCTATCTATCTATCTATCTATCTATCTATCTATCTATCTATCTATCTATCTATCTATCTATCTATCTATCTATCTATCTATCTATCTATCTATCGTATCATAGCGTGTCATGTCATATCATATCAGGTCAGATGTGGCGTATACAGGTAGCGCTTTGTATGGTATACGTCGTTCAGATATGCCTCGTTGCAGGAGCGGTCATTCATGAGAGAACGTATAACATGTTCTAATAAGCTGTGCTAAGTTTGAAGAGCAAAGGTGTGCTTTGAAAATAACATTGATGAACCTTGATAACCGCCCTTTGAGTGCAGAAAAATAGCTTGGGCAATGGAATAACGCATCAATTCAGCAATAATAAAGCTTTAATGACTTTCTTTACTGAAAAAGACATTGTATCTATGTGTTAACACTTCTTATTTGTAAATTAAAAAAAAAAGATAATTTGGAATTTTACGTGCCAAAACCCCACTATGATCGTGAGGCACGTCGTAGTGGGGATATATTTTTACCGCCTGGGGTTCTTTGACATGCACTCGATGCACATACACGAGCATTTTCGCATTTCGACCACATCGTAATGCTGTCGGGATTTGATCCCGCGCTTCGGGCTTCGCAGTGTAGCGCCAAAGCCACTAAGCAGCCATGGCGGGTCACTTTGCATGTCCTTGTGAGCTATTGTAATGTTGCAGCATTCTGTGTGAGTTATAAATTGATTTGCCTGATGTTTACTATATTGACTGTTGCTGTCTGAGTATGTTTGCGAAATGTGCTTTAGTGCCGGACCGTTTTTCATATAACCTCACGGGATCATCCTTTGGTGATTAGACAATCTAATGTTTGCGGAAAAGCCGCTGACACAACAGTTGACAACATTTCCAATGTCTTCGCAACATATAACGCACTCATTCACCCTCTAAAGCACCTGCTTCCTTGCCAAAAATATCAGGAAAACACCGAATTAGAGGTAGTCAGCGTAGAGTGTTATGTTTTGCTTTCCTCTCTTGAGTAGTATTGATAACTGTAGTTATGTTAATGCTATTTTTAACTCCATATGAGAGCGACATTTGGCCTGCCTAGGCAGCTGACTTCCGCTCCCCTGTGCGCTCGTTCTCGTAGCCACCCCGACAACCATAAAAGATACACCACCACAAAGAAACCAATACGCTAAGCCACGGCGACGATAGTATTACCTGACAAGAACGCGCCGATCTCGACGTCAAAATAGAGCGCGGTAAAAATATCGCGCTCAGAATCTTTCGACGAGCGAGTGAGGTGTATGCCCCAGCCGTTCGGACAGGCTCGTCACTGCATCGTTCACGGAAGCGCCGTACATTCGAGAGGGTATAGAAAGGGTTGTTTAAAAGAAGGGGGCGAGGAAGAGTGAGGAGGGGAGGGGGGTATATAACGTACGCAACGCCCAGGCGTCGCGCGGACCACGCACGGCGTCTCGGAATTCGGGCGGCACGCGCCCGCTATTTCGCTCACGTGCTGGACAGCAGTTAGGGAAACGGCGAGCGGCCGCTGGGCGGCGGGACCGCGGCAGCGGGCGGCCACTTTCACCCTGACCCGGTCTCGGAAATCGTGAACACGCCGCGTGCGGCAGCGCCGGCTCGACTGCCCGCAGACGCCTTCCCGCCATCCTGCCAACCCCCAACCCCCCCTACCATCTCTCTTCCTCTCCTACCTGGGTAACCTCCGGGCGCGCGCTCATCCACTGACCTCCGACCCACGCTTGCGATGCGCACTCCGACCGACATACACGGATGCGAGACCGTAATCTCCTCGCAAGGGCGACCGGATGGCCGGTTCGGCTTTCGGCCCGCAAGAGACGGACCGAACGACGACCGCCCGGCCTCTTGGTTACCCCTGGTGTATGCGGCGCCCTGCATGTTCGATCGCTTAGCATGTATACCGCCCCGCTGCAACGACGACTTTCACAAACACGCCGTGGTGCGCTTTTTTCTTGTTTAGTAAATAAAGCGGCAGCGGCAGTTCGGAAGCGAACCACGTAGCTATACGCAATATGTTCGTTCCGATATGCATTCGTATTTACGTACTCATTCTTACATTTAAGTACCATATATACTGTCGTTCGAATGAATGCTTTAGAACTCCGCGCTGCATTCGTCCGTTGTTCAATGCACGTAATTTAGAATTACATTTAGGCGTTTATAAAGGAAGCACGTCTGCCTGCGTGAAAGAGACAAGCTAACCAGTGTCGCAGCAACGATGGTGCAAGTCCTTCAGCGCAGCTTCTTGTGTCCACTGTTTTAGCGTACGCCAGATATGAACGATTCAAGAGCTCCACGCAAAAAATTACATGTTTTCGTGGCAACGTGCACGTACAGTTCGTGTAATTTTATCTGAAAGGCAGCTTTTACAGACAGCAATGCTTTCCAAACTAAAAACCGCAAGTATAACTCACTTTTGTCTTTCCGCACACATTCATAAAGCGCCAACGAGCGCATTTGCGATAGACGCTCTGCATGCCTGAGCTAACGAACGTAACATTTCCTGGCGTGGTACATTCGCCTATTATACACTAACAGACGAATCTTTAGCCCACTTTAGCCGCCCGTTCTGAAAACGCCGTCACTCTTGGAGCTTTCAAACAGGCCTTCTGAAGAATCGTAGGAAGCGAAGGAAAGCAGATCAAAGTGCAGTATCTTAAAATGCTTTCGAATGCTGGTTTGCTTTTGTTTACGTTGTTTACCCGTAAATAAGGCAGAACAAAAGTAAACACACCCCCTGAGTGGAGCAGTACCGGCGACCTATATATGCAAATCGCGTTTGACCCTCTAATACATGGGAGGCAACCCGGACTACAGGCTCCACCACTAGTCCAGAGTAGACGATGTGAGCACGGATGAAGGAAAAATATGAGAGGGAGCATTACGTCACGCAGCCAGCCCTGGCAATCGAATGCTCTGTGAAGCCACAGTGGTGGCCCAACACGTGACCTCCTGCGTCGAGATCACGGAGCAAAACTCGAGATTTGCGGAGACGTTAGATTCCCAGTAGCTATGTCAGTAGTTTTTCTTCGGTGCGCGCTTGTGCAGCTGCCTTGCCGTGACTCTGCCTGCAGAGCGAGAACACTAAAACCAACTGCGCACTTTGACGTGCAATCACGTGTTGGGCCGACAGGTTTGGCTTCAATCGCGTTGCGGTAAGCTCTCTCCCATCTTTTCCCTTCATCTATGGCTGTGAGCTATATAGCTCCATATGTGGTCGATGGAGTGTCGATGTGGTGGCGTACGTGAAACGATGCGTTATAGATTGCAGGCAGCGCGCAGAGTGATTCCGAAGTTAGGCGCACCTTCGAATTCAAGGACACAGAAATACCAAAGCGACATTGAGTCTTTTAATCGAGAAGGCTACTACGCTTCTCAGCTTTCAAGGACGGTACGTTCTAATTTTAGCGAGACCATAGTTACTGTTGATGCGCTTGACTCGCTTCCTAATGCGCGTAGTGTTGGGATTCACGTCTGAGCAATAGATTCAATATGACTTCAGGAAAACTGTCCTAGTCAGGGAGCATTTGTGGACTTGGAGTGTGATCTCCCTAAACTGTTTTTAGTCTTTCTTGAGTCCGAATTTTGCAAGAAATAACATGTGCTTTCTTTCAAAATGTAGAGAGAGAGAAAGAGAGAGAGAGTGGCAGCTGGTATTTCCTACTAGGCACTAATTTCTCGTTAAACAAATGCAATAAATTTGTTAAAAATGCCTGACACCTGCACACTGCTTCAATATAAAGTTTGAATTATTTTCTTCTCACAAGCCGGAATGACAGTGACACTCTCTGCAAGTGTATTCAGGCGCTGTATGCAACACGAATTATTTTTGCTCGTAAACGTAGAAGAAATGTGCAGGCCGCAATACTCTTGCTTCGTTTTCCTATATTTCTAACAACCGTTTACCTATACTTGCATGATCAGATAGTCTTCCGATGCGATCTGTCCAGTTTAAAAAATTGAGTCGCCGCATCTTACCTTGAGCGCTATCTAAGGACAATGAACCGGTGCCTTATCAACCGCTGAGGAAATCCTTGAGCGTTAACGGTTCTGTAGATGAATAAAACGAAGCTGATTTAAACATTAAAGCTCGATAATCGCTAAACGAGGGCTTGTGCGAGCTTTTTTTGACTCTGTAGTGCTATTCGTGAACGTCACTCTACCCTCCTCTCTCTCTTTCTCTCCCTTCTTTCTATTTCCCTACTCCCTTCCCCCAGCGCAGTGTAGCCAACAAGACGCTTGACTGGTTAAGATCCCTGCCTTTCTTTTATCTCTCTCTATCTCTCTTGCCTGTGCACTTCGAAATCATTGTCATTTATGCCTGATGTTGAAAAATACAGGTGACTGGCTTCGATGTACGATCAGCCTAAATTTACACGTACGGTGGTCCTCCGTGATCAAAAATAAGCCCTGCGATTCTCAATTTTGGCCTTGGAGAATGCCAGTTCATGTGTTTCTGAGACACTTAAGAAAGACTAAGAACACACCTTCTTCGGCCAGTGCAGAATATGGTCATCAGTATCTAAGAATAGAGTTGGCTTTTCCAACACAAGTGTCGTTTTCTCGACGTCAAGTCGATATGTAACGGGAGCGATCCAGTGATTACTCTTCTAGGCCACACTTTATTGCACGAAGAGAGGTGGGTAAAAAACGCAAAGTAATAAACGAACACGTTTTTTTTTTAACAGAAAACAATAAATAAATTGAAAACAAACCCTGCAGGCACATGACATCGACAAGCAAATCACTATATATGGGAATATGGAGCAAATAAATAGTATCATCACATATACGACAAACCAGACACACACAAAAGCAGGCACTTAAACGAAACAAACCAAAAAACAAATAAAGAAAGAGTGCGGGAGTAATAGCGACACGGAAGTTCGGCACATAAATACACGGCTGCAAAGACTGAAACGATATCTAGTGAAAAGTGGACGGAGTGAATAAGAAGCGTAATCTAAGAGGAAACATACAGCGAGGAACGATAATTGGATAAGATGCGCACCAGCAGCGGTGCGTGATCACCATACAGTGTAATACAGCAGGGGCCTACAAAGTATAGCGACGAAAGTAGAACAGGAACACGAAAAACTGGAGACACAAAAAGAAAAAAAGAAAGTAATGGGCAGCACAATACCCTCATGGTTAGAAAAGAAGTAACGCAGGACTTAGTGTATAGTCTGAGGGCGCGAACTAAGGCAGCGGCGCCGTCCGGTTAAGGAATTTCATGCCCAGCAGTGAAGGCGTACAGTGGTGGTCGACAGAAGATAAGGAAGTCGTGAGAGTCTAAGGAACAGTGTGGCTTCAAGAAGATTTCCCGCTTTCCTTTTTAGGCCCTGAAGGGAGCGCCGAGGAGCGCGCCCTCTGCGGCGTGGGCGGCATCGGGACCGGACAGGGCGCTCGACGTGAAGGTGGTGTCGGCGGCCGGCCTGGACTCGGTGCCGGGCTCGTTGGTGACCACGTCGGCCCTGTAGCCGAACTCGTCGGCCACGTAGGTGACCACACGGGTGCGCCCGTCACCGAGACTCAGGGAGTAACGGCCGGACACGCGGCCGCTGCCGTCACCGGTCTCCTCATGACCGTGGCTACCCTCGATGTCGTTGGAGACGTAGCCGAAGGAGTACGGCTGGGGCACCTCCACGGGGGCGGCGATCAGCTGGCAGCTGACGCTCAGGGCACAGGCGGCCAGCACGGCGATGGTAAGCTGGGTAAAGGGTGAAGAGCAGGCAAAGCGAGTATTGTGAATGCTTTTGAGGCATGCCGAAGAGTCATTGAACGTGGCTCTAATGTCTGTACTCATACGCGGTGGCATCACGTTATGTGTGATACGCCTAATTTCGAATCCCGATATTAGCACTTCACGCCTATTCTTCCGTGTGGAGTATATCGTAACTGA
The DNA here is from genome assembly GCF_050947875.1 of Dermacentor variabilis. Classification (NCBI taxonomy): domain Eukaryota; kingdom Metazoa; phylum Arthropoda; class Arachnida; order Ixodida; family Ixodidae; genus Dermacentor; species Dermacentor variabilis. Next base: position 165,009,425 of record NC_134573.1, on the reverse strand, counting down.
CCTATGGTATCGGAGCCTGCCCATGCCAATAGTTTATGGGTGAAACGTCGAACCTACAAGCCGGGCATGTCGGTTGCAAAACTTGCACCGCACATTTGCAGCGCCAAGGACAGGCACGTAACATTTAATAAAGAGGACGAGAGTTCGTCCTGTCCACGTCATCCTGCGCATTGTCTTAAGTGCTGCAAACATGTGGAACAAAAGCCTTCGCTCTGAGGCACTCTCGAGGTAGGTCTGAATGCTTCAAAATATTGTTTGCGTCTGATTGCGGTGGTCATACCGCTGACACTCTGCAAGAATCGGCGTGCACCGACCGCATGAGCCCATTTCTCAACTTATATATGTTGCGCCCCCCTCCGGGCGCCCCCCTCCGAGCCTGTGGCCGGGCAGATAGCTGTTGGTATAATCCCGTCGCAGGAACTGTCAACAGGCGTAAATGAGTTTTCCGGCGTGAAGGTATATCCGTTTGTGCGGTGAATGGTTCTTGGCTGCGTGATGGAGCGTAGCTGTGTAATTTTCCACTGCAGGACGCCGCAATCGTCGCTTCCGTCTCTGCCCACTCGTGGAGGCGAGCGCGCTTACCGTGTTCATGGCTGCTGCTGTTGCCGCTGTGGTGGATGGTAGAAGACCGAGAGTGGGACCCTCACTCAGCCAACCAGGCTTTTATATTCTGTCAGCGGGGCACCAGTTCGGCACGCTTATCAATGACAAAGGCCATAAAGTGCTCCCTCTCCTTGTAGTAATCGTCCTTTGGTCTTTTCGGCATTATCCGCGTCCTTTATTTTCACAAAGCCTCTCGCCTCCCCTTGTCGCGCGTATGCGGAGTCGTCGCAGTGGAGCGCTCGGCAGAAAAGAAACTAAAAAAGAAAGAGAGAGAAAACGAGATCAGATTTCTTTTTCGTTCGCATCGACCAACAAATGCAGCGGCAGCGAGGGAGGGTAGAAGGCGCTTAGCGGGCGCGTGGAATCACTTCTCTGCAAGGTGCGCAGGCAACTGAGCGCTATCCGCTCCGGGAGGGCCAAAGTATATCGCGTCCCATCGACAGAATCCGAAAGAACGGCGCTGCGGCGCGCAAGGCGCGCGATGGCGTCTCTCCTTCCTCCTCGCCAACCTCCTCGTCGGGAGGCATAAGATGCGCAGCGGCCCGCTTTCTCCAAAACAGAAAGGGGGGTGTGATGCGAAGCAGGGGCGGAATCAGTTGTTTTTCAAGGATGTCTGTGGCGTGCTATGCCACCGCCGCCACGTATACAACGGTACAGTCTCGTATACGGCCGAGGGCGTGCTCCGGAGAGAAGTGGTGGCGGCTGTGCTTCGCCGCGGAGACGCATCGGCACCCCCCACCCCTCCTCGGGGGAGGGGGGTCTCAAGAAGCCGTGCGGCAGCCTGCTCCGCCCCCCCCCCCCTCTTCGCCACCGTCCCGACAACGGAACCCCGACAGGATAACGTCCCGCTTTGTGCGCAGGAGGAGATGGCTAGCAGATATACGGAGCGAAGCATATACGAAGCGCTTCTCCCTTCGCCTCCGGCGAATTGCGCAACACGGTATGCGCTGCGCCTTCCGCTGTTTATGAGTTGCAGATGCGCCTTGTCGGTGCCTGTGTTTGACTCCCTTCGACGGTGTCATCGGGGATGCGGGGCACGAAAAGAGTTCGAGGCCGCGGCTATGCACGAGACACCCGGAGGCGGGTTCGAACGCTGTTGTATTTCGGGCTGCTGCTAATGTTGCTGTTGCTGCTGCTGCTGCTGCGGCCGATGCATGTTGTTGGAGGGCTTCAGCCTAGACGTCGTTGCTGAGCAGGTTACTATAGGAGGAAGGCCGGCATTGGGAGCTTGCGCGCATCAAGATATGGAGCTGCGGCATCAGCGACGCCGCGAAGGCTCGCCCAACAAAAGAACGCGTGGCGCTGTGGCTTCAGCACGCGCGGAGGTTTAGCTCCGTCGCCACATCGGCGCGATTAGCGTCGACGGACGTCGCTCGGCGATACGGGATACGGAAGCTGGAGATTGTTTGATCGCTGCCAAATGACAACATAGGAGAATAGGGAGTGTGTAGGGAGGGGCGATATACCGGGACCGTTACAAACGTAGCGCCGATGGCCTTCCATGTGGCTCACACCAAGTCGCAACCAAATGCTCAGATACCGCGTGTATTTGCTTTGGCTTAAACGCGGGTATCAGGCAAGGAGAAAGGAGTAGAAAAGAAATAAAAAACGAATTAGTGCCTCTAAGTACAAGACATAGAGAACGTTCGATAGATTCTGCAGACAACGCTGCTATTTTAGTGAGCCTCGGAATGGGAGCGAGAAGAGGCCATAATTTTCATCGTTAATCATTTTAAGATGTCGACCGGCATTACAGACAGCGGTATATAGCTATTCGGCGATTGACAAGGTGGCATCACTGGAGTAGCGACGTACGAGTTGAGCCTGCTATAAAGGATGCGCGAATATTTATCGTAAGTGTTATATCATGTTGTATAACCCAGGTAAAACACAATGAAAACACGGACAGCGGAAACAATGAGGACATTCAAAGCGCTTATATATGCCCTGATTCTTTCAACTGCCCGTGTTTTTATTTGCCGTTTACCTGCCTTAACATGTCACCCTACCAACTTGCTCGGATACAGATCGTAGCGAAGTTCTGTAACTTCACCAAATGCCTTGAGGATGTCGCGCCCATAGCGCATACTTAACTTCCCTTATGATTTCTCTGGTCTTATCGCCCGTCACCTCGTACGATTGTAACTAGCGAAAAATTCAGCCTCTCGCATCCCCTTATTCTCTGTAGCGCAAAAGGTTGATTAAGCACATGCGCGGGACAAAAAAAAGAAAGAAAAAAGAAAGAGTTTAAAAGAGATTTTCACAAATTGTTTTGATCATTTGCGTCATTGCTCCCTTTGGTTTAATATCTTCTGAATTTCATCCCGCCGAGAGTCGGTTTCCACTATTTGAGAGTGACGCGCCTTTCTTCTCCCCTCTCTACCTCCCTTTCCTCCGTCCACAGTGCAGGGTAGCGAACCGGATTTTTCCGTTCCGGTTAAACTCTCTGCCGTCCCCCTTCCTTCGGTCTCTCGGTGTCTTTTGAGCGAAACGTGTTTTCCTTTTCATCTTTTTTTTTCTTGTGTTTTAGTTTTGCTTTCTTTCCTTTGGGGCGATACAAAGTCGCTGCATCGAAGTACTGGGTAGTGACCTTCCAGCGCCTCTTTTTGTTGCTGTAATTTGTCGCTTATTGATTTAAAAAGCAAAACTATACACCACTATCTTAGATCAAATCGGAGGCTAAGCGTCATTTTCTGTTTGCTAGCGCCTGCTCACGCTAATGTATACCTCGTGCAGGAGGTGTGCCACCAAGGTTACGCATGTCCAAGAGCAGATATTCGTGCATTGTTAAGCTTTTGTAATTGAGATACCTAGAAAATTTAACAATGGAAGGCGAAGAAGTTAACCAGGGATCTTAATCTGCTCGGCTAACCTGCACTGACGCATACAGTGAAGGGAGATAAATAGTAGACGGACCAGAGGAGAGAAACTAAAGGGAAGTTAATAAGAATCGTTTGGCTGCTCTGTGCTGAGGGAAGAGAGACAGGGAGAGAAGTACTGAGGGAAGGGGAAATACCGGAGGAATGAGAGGGAAAGCAGTGAAGCCGGGAAAGAAAGAAAAAAAAAAGGCTACCCATGGACACGCGATCAACCGCCTATTGACTTCCAAATTATATCGCTCGTTTATTATGCATTCAAAGTGAAAAAAAAAAAGAAAAAGGGGCACCGCGTGCATTGAAAGAGCCTGGCGAGAAAAACTGACAACGACACACCGGCGCGGGTCAGCTGAAACAACGGCTTACTTCGATGTGCGCAATTGGTTGCGGTTAACGCACGTATTTCTGTAAGTACGGAATAGAGGAACTCGATGAACTCGCATCCTGTTGAATATAACAAAATATTAAACATGTATTCATTGAGACGCTTCACTGGAACAACAAAATAGATGTGCAGAACAGGACCTTAGAAAAAAATTATTTTTCTTGCGTGCTTTCATGAGAGCGAGTAACACTGGCCTTTTCTCTGGTATGCAGTATCAACCGTTTTTTTTTTCTTCTGAAGGGCGTCTCCCTGGATGCATTGCACCGCACAAAACGTGCCTCGCAAAACCACCTCGAAGCTTTTCATGTGAGACATTACTAGCGCCGAGCCTTCAGCACTGAATAGCGGTTCTGTGCCTGCATATCCGTATTTTTCATCCCTGCCATCATCTTCATAATAATTATCACCAACACTCTTTGCCACTGAGTTCAGCTCCTCTTCTCTTTGCCCTGCACAGGGTAGCCGGTATCAGCCGCGATAGCTGAGTGCCTACGGCGTTGCCATGCTGAACGCTAGGCCGCGGGTTCGATCCGAGCAGCGACGGTCGCATTTCGATGAGAGCCAAATGCCAAGAAAAATCATGAACGCTGAAGAAGCGAGATGGTAAAAACTAATCCGGGATGCCCCACTAACGGCGTGCCTCACAAACAGATCGTGGATGTGGCACAAAAAAACCACAAAATTTAATTCTTCGAAGATAGGTCAGAGTGCGCTACCTCGAGCTGACCTATCTCTCTGCCTGCTAATACGTGCATCTTCACCTCCTTTTGGTTACCTTCTAGGCTAGTCACGAATGCTGTTGGAGTTGCGCAAGGCTTGGAACGCGCGTTACCTGAGAGTTTGATCTCGTGGGAAAGTTTACTACGAGCAGCCTTTCAAGAAAGAAGTATATGCACTGACATACATTTTGAGAGGTTGTTTGCAAGTATATTTTAGCCATAGCCAAAGTTATGACAAGTAGCTTAGCGATGAATTGTCTTGGGGCAAGGAACCAACCCAGAGGGATTTAGCCCTAATTGGTGTTAACTGAGATATACTATGCTGTGATCGTCTGCGGTGTTCGCGACCTGCTGTGACAATGTGCCTGTGATACGTCTCTATCTCCCTTTTCTTTTCTTATCCTTCTAATCTCATTCCTCCACCAATGCAGGGCATGAAATCAGGTTTTATGTTCCCACTGACCTCTCTGCCTTTCTTTCTTTTGTCCCTATAGTGCTACTGCCCGTCCATTGAAAGTGAAAGGCTACAACTCCGCACAGCTCCAAACCAGCTAGACGGAAGACCTTTCTCGCATGGACAAAATATTTGTATCACGGCCTCACATGTGAAAGCTGCAGAAGGCCACAAAATCGCTGCTGCGATTTCTGAAGACTGCCGGACTGAGTGATCATCTGTGATACAGAGCAGATAACTATCACTACGCTGGCAACATAAACACTGGACTTGCTCTCCTTATCGTAATCATTCACTCCCCTGCCCCCCGTGCAAGGTAGCCTACCGGGCTCAGGCCTGGTTAGCGTTCGTGGCCTTCATTTGTCCTTATCTTTCTCTATCCCCTAGCTATCTCTCTATTTGTGTTATAGCACAGGAGATACACGGAAACAAGAACGCAAAACGCGGCCCACCGATGGATTTACGTTCTCTTTCACGCTGTGCAGCGGAAAGACTGCTCAACCAACAAGACCACAAAGCTGTGCTAGGGATGAAGGCTGCAGTTGAGAGGAGGAGGAAATTGATCGTGCTCGGCTAGTGGAGCAAGATAAATGGGTCAACTGGTAACTACCATTACTCATGTCTGCAAAACTCAAGTCTCTCATCCAACGTACTACCTATATGTTTATTACGGAAGCTGTGCGTACGCGGCAGCAACTTCAGAAAGAAAAACGAACTTCTTGAGTTCAGAGACGACCAGCGAAGTGCTTTGGAAATGGCAGTGAAAAAATTAGCTTCCTGCTCATTTGAAGATTTACTCAAAGTCTGTCGGTGGAGATTACGACCACGTACAGAACAAAAGTGAAACCAGTATAGTAGAATACTGATTACTGTTAAGCGTTTTGATTGTCCTTCGTATACAGGTACATTCAACTTTCTTTCTTTTTTTTCGGCGCCGCCACCTGTGGCAATTGCAGCCAAGAGAAAACAATCCGTCATATTTCGTGCCAGTGCATGCAGTAGAGTCTGCCGAGACAATTGCTTTCCGTCGTGCTCAAACAGTTGGACGACTGGCTTCTGTCGGAAGAAAGAATTTTGCAACATCGACGGGACTCAACATTGCCTCAGAAGGCCGTGCAAGCGCAACTGCGCTTCACGAGATCGACCGGCCTGTGTGAGCGCCTCTAATCGGAATGCCCTTCGTGCTAATTTTTTCTCTTGTTCTTTCTCTCGCTGGGAGGTTGGACGTGCTGGGAGGTTTCTTTTTCGTTCTTCCGAACTATGTCAAAAATATATATTTTTTGATAACAAATAGTATAGTTTCTGACTAAATATTAGTATAATCGTAACTTATTGAAAAAGATGCGATTTGCTCAAGGTAGATGAGAGCAGTCAGAGGCAAACCGTTCTCAATCTGGTACGTCCGGTTCGCCAGTTGATCTTATCGCTGGAGACTTGACACTATCCAAATTAATCTCAGAGATCATATTTTCTTTCATTCTTTATCAAAATAGAAGACGACAGCGTCATCGGAGTGTAATTTCTGAATGTGTTAGCATCAGGGGTGTGTGAAAGTGGAAAAAAGTGCATGGATGCGAATATGTTCATTACTGACGGTGGTCTGCTGTAGGCCACTGTCAGTTGAAGTTCACTCCTTGAAGAGGCAGGACATGTGTCGAGTGACATCCTAACACTCTGTAATGTGTTGAACGCGGTTTAAATCACTTATCCAAGACCTCAAAGAAGTGCAACGTAATGTTAACGCACTGGACTACAATATGAAATCAATGTTTCAGCGTTGCCACAAGCTCAGCACCCCCCTCCAGGCGACTTGTGTAAAGTGAGTTGACGCTCCGTGCAAGTTCATTTGCACTGCTTCACTGTTTCCGGTCTCTATAGCGATAACTGGAAAACCTGTGGTGCGAGTTTAATACATGAGCAGGGATGATAACATAGATGCTTATCAATATCCTTTGAACAAAACTTCTCCAAGATCCATGTTTAAAAAGCTTGATATTGAAATTTATTCATTGCTTCGTATAATTGGTAACGATCACTGTAATTCAATTACTTTTTCAGTTACCATTTACATGTAACCAGTTACTTTATTGACGAAACAAGCTGTAGCAGACGATACAGCTTCGAGAATCTGTATTCGGCGGGAACTGCAGTGAAACACCCCAAGTCGTGCCATGCAGCAGCCTCGCGGATTTTCAGACAGGCAGAACCAGGAGCTCAGTATTCATTTCCTCATCCCAACGCTCCACCAGATGTAGGCCGACGAATTGAGAGGGTACTGGTATGTATCGATTATCGACGGCCACTTATGACGTTATTCAAGAAATCCAATACGGACGATCTTTTTAAACTTTTCATTCGTCCAACCAGAACCTTCTCCAGGTATCAGCAACAATGAAGTGGTGTGCATCCTAGAGGTCCCAGATGTTGAATAACTGTGTACCTTAGCAGGAGCCTTAGAGAGAGAGAGAGAGAGAGAGAGAGAGAGAGAGAGAGAGAGAGTGAGAGAGAGAGAGAGAGAGAGGATGCATAGAACCGTAGGGAGGTTAACCAGAGGTAGTTCCGGTTGCCTACCCTGAAGGAGGGAAGGAGTGGAGGAGGGATAGAAAAAGAAACAAAGTGGAAGGGAGATATAGAGAGAAAGAGAGACGAGCACAAAGAAACCGCGTACACTATGGAGCGGTAGGGGGCAGCGTTCTTAAAGTCTATCGTGAAGGCCCGTAAACCACAGGAATCTTAGTAACGCGAGCGCGGATGTTATTCGGGAGCACTGACCTAAAGCTTTTATTTCTGATAGCGGACGATTGTCCAACTGGTCCAGCACTTTGCACATCACTTGTCTCTTGGCACTATATAGCGGGCTGACAGAGATAATATGTGCGAGCGCCTCGCTGCTGCATGTGTCGCACGCGGGGCTGTCGGCCATTCCAATAAGAAAGGTATGAGTTCCTAAATGCAACGCCTATCCACAGATGGTACATCATGGTCTCTTCACGTCGTGGTAAGCGGTAGAGCCTTATACATTACAACACTACCCTATCCCCCTCCCCCCCCTTCATGCATATCATGTCTTAACAGAAACGAGGGAAGTTAAACATATAAATCTTGAAAAGGAATTGTTAGTGAAGATAAGTAACGTGTGAATAGCTGCAGAGGAGGCGCCGAAAGTGCCAGGCCAGCCGGTTCTGTTTACGGTATCTATGCAATGCTAATAAATGTTCGCAGAAAAGTAACATAAGAACAATCGATTAATTTTCATTAATTCCTCAGTTACATTGGCGGAGCAGCAATTCGTAAAATGTAATCAATTAGATATTTCAATGAAGTAATTGCTATTGTAATCGGTCACTGTAGTGGTTGCTGTAGAGTGGCGTCGGACGACGGCCGGCCGAGGGGCAGGCTTACGGAGCGGGCATAACGGCAAGCGCGAACGAGGAGAACGAGAGGGAACGAGGAGTCTTACGTTAACGAGGACCAAACAAAGACTGCGTTTATTTCAACAGGGGAAGGAGAACGCGGCGGGGAAGGCTTACGACGTTGGGCGCGGCGTGGCGCTGGTGATCATAGCACCACGAAACTGAAAGTGAGGATATAACAGTTGCCTTTTTTTCTGTAACATGTACTAACGTGTAACTTGTAAAGTATACAAATCTTATACATACACAATGGCGCATCTACCTCTGGCATGCGTACAAATAAATGATGTGTTCCTGTGCTGAGGGGAGTCAAAAGAATCGCTGTTTTCTTTTTTTTTTTAAGTGGTAGGTTGCTTACGGTGTTTGTCAGTTTTGAAGAACGCGTGGTAGAGCTAGACTGTATTCTCTCGTGAAATTTGGCTGTGTACCCGATAAAACAGAATTTGAACCGCAATCCCCATAAATAGCCTGTATTCTGACATACGGCTGAGAACGTAATAACGGTGAGCGAGCGGGCGATTGAGAGCACATCACGACTCGAAGCGTTTTGTGTCAGGGTTGCTTCCCATTATACACCACCCAGAAGAGACGCAGTGCCGCTTATCACCCATCGGCAGCGGCGGCACTGTGACTGCTGGCATACTGCACGGCGAGTCAAAAGAATAGGTTCTGGGTCTCCAAGGGTGGCTCCAACGAGGACTGAGCACGCCCTGAACTCGATTTGCATGCATCTCAACGATTCGATCGGTGCGGATGCAGCTCCGCCCTATCCTACACAACCACGACGGTGATCGGGACAATTGATGGCGTGGTGGTTTCGCGCCTCCGCGCGATTTCTGGCATTTGGCCCGTGCGCTGAGTGTGCTACGCTTTGTTTTTCTTTGTGTTCTCACCAGAATGAAGCATTCACCAGATCACGGAGCAGCACTTCGTTCGCTGGAGGGCAATTTGTCTCCGATGGGTTCAGGTCCGATCGCCCGGCGACACCTTAACATGTATGAGGGCTACAGACTATTTGACTGCAGTGCCCGTTTTCATCGACTCTACTAAAGCATTCGACTCGATCAGACACATTACCTTGTTAGCCAAATTGTCTGCAACCGGTGTTGTTGGCCCTGCCTTATCACTCATTGAAAGCTATTGATCTTACAGGTAACGAGTTTTCTGTTTTAATGCTCCGCTTTCTGAATTCATTACAACTAACAAAGGAGCGCCTCGAGGCTCAATAGTTGGACCTGCATTATTCTTACTTTATATAATTTACCTCTCTAACTGCCTTACTCAAACTGAAGCTTTCTAATACGCAGATGACACCGCAATCCTTGCTATCGAAGGGTATTTCGATTCTTTGACCACTAAATTAAACACAGGTCTAAAGAATAAATTAAGCGGGTGCCGACGTCACTCTCTCCATACTAACCCTTCTAAAACGTCATTCGTGCTGCTCTGTTCCAGTCAAAAGTCTCCACCTTGCAAACCATCAATTCGTTTCAACCACGCAATACCCATTGCTATTTTGAAACTTAAGTTATACATAAGAATATCAGTCACGGCCCGATCCTATTTCAATACTTCAACATTGCTTACGCTTTACTACGCCATTCATTGAAAACCGCGTTAATTACCGTATAACAGCATGGGGTAATAATTAGCTGTTCCATCTAGCTCCGCTCAACCATTTACAGAAGCAAAGTATCAGAATCTTAACCTTAAGCTAATTCCTTCTGTGCGCCTTCGCAAAGCGCAGACCACTACCAATCATCAACCTCGTTAAATGTAAATTTTCGGTCGCCTTGTTCTGGGAACTTAACGATCTTCTTCGTGTAAATATTTTCTGCAAGTCATGTCTCGTTAACACAGATAATGCTAGATTCTCTGAGCATGGCAACTTTCTTGTACCGATGACATGAACTAATTACAGAAATCACACTGCGCACTTTTCAGCATTATCATTTTGGAATAACTTGCCGTTAGATATTGAATTGTCTCCATCGTTGCGTACTTTTAAAAAGTATTATTTCATTTTCTGTTACATAGCTTGCTTATGATGTATGCTGCAGTATACTGATGTTTCCATATTCAGGCTTTTGAGTGTGCATGGGATATTGCCGTATTCACGTTATTCGATCCCGGCCGTGGCGGCCACATTCCGATGGGAGCGAAATGCCAAAGCTCTCGAGTACCGTGCATGAGGCGTAGGCTAAAAGACTCCCAGGTGGCCAGAATTATTCTAGAACCCCCCCCCCCCCTTACAATCACGTGCCTCAAAACCAAATTGTGGTTTCGCCACGTGAGACCCCGGATTAATTGCTTTGGGCAGGAACGGCATCATTCCTCAGAAAAAACACGATAAACCTGCTAAGGTGACGCAGTTATCATGTGACGCCTGCATTTCCCATTTGTACGCTTCTTTATTTAAAGCGAGCGGCAGAGGTATTGCGCGAACGACGACTGCGCACTTGCGGCTGCTGGTGGCGCATGCAAATCGCGTGTTTGTTTGCATCGTGCTTTAAGCTATACCCGGTTTTCTTTTTTTTTATGTAACAACGATCACTCTGGCGAGCAGTTACGATTCGCCGCGCGTCCTCGCTGTTTACATTCGGGCCCATCCGTTTTCCCGGCACAAGCGAAAGGTCTTGTGAAACGAGCACTTGGCCACCGGGCCGCTCGTCGACCAGCGTCTGGATCTCCTGTGGCGATAAAAACGGTGGCAATGGTCCAACGGACGCAATGCTCCGCTCCAACGATGCCGTTTGTCTCGCTAAAGCACGCAATGAGCAACAGCGAGCACGGAAGTATTTTGCCACCATATTTGCATTGTTTGACCAATATAACAAGATCAACAGTTGTTACCGGCGTGTACGTTATCGTAAACGCACGCATTCGTCAGTCAAAGAAAGCAGTAGTAACTGGTGAAAATAACTTCAAAATGTTGAACGCACACACACGCACGCGCGCACGCGCACACGCACGCGCGCGCACGCACACGCACAGATACAAATGGTCGATTGACCCTTTTCGCGAAGCAGTTTGCGCTAGAGAAACGAGATGGCACGTGCGGCGGTGCTCCGCACGTTGCCTCAGGGAAAGCGCAGGAATACCGAACGTATACGAAACCGTCACCCCTTCTGCCCTGCTTCTGTGCGGACAGCTCCCGGAAATAAAACTGGGTTTTCGCTAACGCACTCTGCTTGGTTCAAGCTGGAAGATTTGGAGTGGAGGAGTGAAGACATGTGCAGCAGTTGGCTAATACTGTGACTGGTATATTAAGGAATAGAACGAATCTGTGTGTCCAAGGTCACCGGACCACTGCTACATATAAGGACTGCCTGTGTTGCGGGCTCTTCTCGATGCATGGCTTCCCTCGAGAATGAAATAAAAAAAAATTCACTCATCCGGTAGCGTTGAAGCGTTTATCTCCAAGGAAAGGACTTCTTTCCAGAACGGCTGCACGAGTGAGTACCACTCCTCATACCATGATAAAGGGAGTAGCGTCGCTTTTTGGCATCTAGTACTCTGTAGTACGTTTCTCGCACGTTATCTACACACATACACCCCAATTCGCACGCAAACATACACCCGCTCTATCGCCAACGTATCACGTGAATGGTTGCGCCCTTGAATCAATACGCCGAAGCATGGGTGACGACGACTACACCGACAGCGCACTAATGTTCGAAGATGAACGTTTCGTAACGGTCCCCACAGTAAGCGAGCGACTATCGATGATACATATTTGCTACAAGCTATTACAACGTGCAGAGCATCTACGTTACAAGCCTTGTGTCCAGCAAGAACAAATGTATCTCAAATAAGCACAGCCGCAAGCAATCAGGCAGAAATTTAACAATCGGATGGTGACCGCCCGGGGAACTTTACTGAGTTAGAAACGTGACAAGTAGCTGGTTAAAAATGTTTGCTGAATAAAGAACGAAGAGCTAAACACACTGATACTGATTCAATTCATAAGCAGAAAGATAGGATAGCTTGGAATACATCTTTAGCCCCGCTTTTACTACAAGCCCCGTACACGTTGGTCGCGCCGAGTGTGAAAAGAGTAATGAGCTGCGAAAGCGCTTACCTGTTCTTTGAAGCTGCAGCCGAAGCTTCGCGTGCCGTCCACTCAGTCACCGTCTACGATAAGCGCCGAAAAAGAGGTTTTCCGAGCAGCACCAGCGTCATGTAGTACATCTATTGTAAACGCAGAGGCAACGGAGGCAGCTGAGGTATAGCAATGGACGCGTCATCACGTGATGAAACACGGCAGCGGCCACGGGATCGTCGTGGAAAGGGATAATACAGTGTCGCTGTTCAGCGAGCTTCTGTCAGCTGGCGCTGTCATCCTCCCATTCTTTGTACAGCTTCTCGGTATAAAAACGTCGCAGAGCGACAATATGTTATCTGGGACACTGATATATTTCACCGCTCGTTTCATGTGTACGAATATCCCAAAATTTGTGCTAGGCCTACAGTTTATCGCAAATGTGTGCGCCTTGCGTAACGATTTGGTTTTACATACGTGTCTCCGGAAGTTTTCGTGATCTTTCAGTGAATTATTTACATTCGTATGTCGCTGTAAAACTGATCCTCAAGCGCACCGCCACAAATGACTGCCTGGTTGATAAAAACATCGTCTCTTAATTGCAGCTTCCCTCTCTTCATTACCACCCAAAGGTGTTCGCTGGAACATCCGGCTATATGCCATGCGTACTGCATTACACACGTCGCAGTTAACTGAACTTGAAATGCCGGCAAGGGTAATGAAAAAGTTTTTATTGAAGTAGGCGAGAAGGAACTTGCGCGCCTCTGAGGTAAAGCTTATACTTTGACAATTCACGCCGGTAACTACCTGCGTAAAATAATATCACTAACTAAGACAAGAAGAAACAAGTATAACGGGTTTTATAGCCCGATTCGATAAATTATAGCACGAATAATAAATAATAAATTAGTCCGATTCGATAAGCTTGCGGTAACGCATACAAAGAAAAGAAGTGACGTTAAAGAAACGGCGCGGTATAGCTCTCCGCAAACAGAAGCGTATACGCGATCATAGTTCAATTCCGCTGTCCTAGTTATCTCGGCTAGTTTTGCTGGCAGCCGACGAACTCTCGAGGACGCGCTTATGGAAACGCGAAATGTAGCGAATTCATATTAACCCCGCTTGCAGCAAATGTTAATCATAGATGTGAGGCCTTTCGTCAGTGTCGCAATTGTCCCGGAGGCACACCATGGTACATAATGCGGGATCGCAATAATTTAATGAATGAATGAATGAATGAATGAGTGAGTGAGTGAGTGAGTGAGTGAGTGAGTGAGTGAGTGAGTGAGTGAGTGAGTGAGTGAGTGAGTGAGTGAGTGAGTGAGTGAGTGAGTGAGTGAGTGAGTGAGTGAGTGAGTGAGTGAGTGAGTGAGTGAGTGAGTGAGTGAGTGAATTAATGAATGAAATAAAAAAGTGAGAGGGAGGTCCGCTCCTGCTCCGTATACCAAATAAGTAAACGTTTTTCGCGGTGTACTTCTTTAGGCAAGTCCTCGCACCTGTGAATGATAGCTTCTGACTCAGGGCTGTCTTCACTCGATAGTTCCAAACAAAAAATGAAAACGAGAAGAAAGTGAGGCAGATCAAATAAAATAAAGAAAGGCGCAAATTGAAAGCGCGCCATTACTCTTCCCAATGCTTTCGAAAGAGTCGGCATTCACGTGCACAGCGTATGCGCACTCGTGTACCTTCTTTGCATGGATGGCGCCCCGCTTGGCACTTCCTTCTCGCTAACCCGTTCAAATACTGCGAAACCGCTCGGGAATCGCAGCGCATACCAGTACGCGCCCTAGATCACTGCGCAGCTAGAATCCACGTGCTTTACGGTTTTGTTGCGTGCCGTGAGAGCACAGGCTCATTTTGACGTATGGGGGATTAGTCTCCCTGCTTATCGACCGCTCTCGAATCTCGGGTGTCGCATTTCATCCCGTGGAAGATAGGCCAATGGGCGCGATTTGAATAATTGCACTGGCAGGGATAGAGCGCGCGGGCATCGTCAGATTTCGCTCGCGAATTCAAGTGAGATGCTTGAGGGGCGGGAATCGACGCTTTGCGAGCCCACATAAAGCGAAGCACTTTGGCACTTATTGAGGCGGGAGGACGAATGCACCAAGGTAAACAAGAAGCGCGTGGCACTGTCTCGAAGAATGGAAAAACGAAACGCGACGGTCGAAATAAAATACGGGCTCAGGCCAAGGATACAACGCCTCAGACCGTTGCAGGTCAAGCAGTTAATTGATAGCGTTCCTTGCGTTCATCATAAGCATAAAGCAAACCGTATGCGATATACTGAATGAACCTGGGGTGGTATATAAAGTGTCCCACGTAACTTGAGCCAAACATTAAAAATATGCAAATGCCACGTAGCTGAATAGAACCAAGGTAATGATGTTTGCCGCCGCTTGGAGATGCTCAGATTATTTCTTTTCACAGCACCTAATTAGATAATTACTCTTAATTAGTTAGTCATGATGGGATCTTATCGCATTTGGAATGCATACGGAACATCACGGCGACGGCGACGTGCGAAAGCGAAATTTCGCCTGAAGTGTCTCTATAGTTGCTCTCGCAGTAAAAGACTATAGGAGGGAACATAACGTCAGGCAGCTAGCCTCGGCAAAGCAACCCCATTTGGCGGTGCCCCTCCCTTTCCTTCGTGCCCATCTGCGTATTGATTCAATGAAAATAGGTCTTATATGGTTTCCGCTCCTTTCAAGGCATTATTTGGCTCATGGTGGCTCATGGACGCCTGCGTCGCGATAGCCCCTCGCCACCCGCTCTCTCCACTATAGATCTTCCCACTATCCAAGCCCTCAGCGGCTAGAAATTACCACTTGATTATCGCGCGACAAGTGCCAATTTCCCATTTCCTATGAGTCGTCATGCTCCCTCCCATAATATCGTCACGTCATGCTCCCTCCCAGCCTTTTTCCTTCCTCCATAGCGAAGTGGTCATTGCGCTTCAATAGCGCTCCATCGCCAAGCACAGCGTTAACTCTGAACCAGGTGCTCTCGGTGTATGCCAGAAGGCGTTGGGCTGAAAGCACGTTTCCCAAACAAATCCTCGTCGTAGATAATCACCGAAGATATTTACTGAAGGGCAGTGCCTGCTTAAGTCGAAGGGTGCCGCTGTGCGCCATTCGGTGAAGTTGAGGGAGAGCTTCCTGGCAATAGTCGTAATACGGGGATAATGCATGAACTTTTCGAGGAACTTATTGGTCTAGCTGTGCTAAATATATTACAACTAACTTGTGGGTGGTAGCAATGATATGCGATGGGACTTGCATTGATGAGGGGCTGAAAGGACAGCAGGAGTTTTTTGCACGCAAGCGAAGATAGAGAAGCGATCTCACGGAGTGGTGTCGATGGCGACCGACTTCAATAATGTCATGTCATTAGTCGTTTTGCAAGAAACTTGGAGAGCAACAGAGAAATATAACAAAAAACGACGAATAAGATGGCGCCGGAGCTATTGGAAGCAAAAGCTTACGGGCAGAAATAAGTAAGGAGAAGGCTTATATGAAAGCCAACATAGTACAGTGAGGCAATCTTTGCTATCAGGCGTTAAGGTTCACATAGCCGCCTCACTTGGTGCTGGCAAGCTTGCTATCAAAACCAAACTCTATACAGAAAAGCTTAGTTACAGTATTGGCGATCATTGTATGCAACGTCATCTACCTGCCAATGCTTGAGCCCTGCAAACTATATTGGACTCTGGCAGTGCATAGTGGAGAACAGTTTGTTTAGCGAATGTAACATGTATTGAAGCTCGCTTTCCCATCGTATGAACCGGAAACCTAAACGCCCAAGGGAACTAAAGGGCTTGCGCAAGAGAGAGGACTGAAAAAGGAAGTCGCGTAGCCTTGGGCCGCAGTGCATCGTATATCAGGTAACATCAGAAAGAAGTGGAATGTCTCAGTGCATGCTGCTTCATACAGGGCTTGCTTTGCGTTTTATTTTGTAGTTCATGAAACCAGTACACAGAACTGACGAGGACACACAAACTAGTGAGAGGAACATTGGACAGTGACGTAGACAAACACGCGAAACAAGCAAGGCATGGCGTGCGTACTAGTTAGGTGCTGCAATGTCTAGTGCCGACTACCCCCGTCGAAGCATTGCACACATCGACAAGCTTATCACAACCGTCAAGTAGTGGAGTGCTTCTGTATTGTGAAAAAAAGTGTTAGGAAAAGAAAAAGAAAAGTAGAAATAAGCAAAAATAAGGAATAAGTATTTGTACACTATACGTATATATATGTGACCCGCAATTGTTACTTAAAGCTAGCTTGCTAGTTAGCGATACGTCAGAAGGGGCTCTGCGAGGATGTTAGGGAGCCGCTCCTATCACAGCGAGGAAGCCATCGGGCAACATATGCATGCGGAGGTGTCTGGGGGAACGCGCGCTAACCGTCCCCAGAGCGAGGAGGGAAGTGAAGAAAGAAGAAGAAAGTGGCGAACGCAGTGGTCTGAACAAAATAAGATTGCACGAGGCCACGGGACAAAGACAAGAACACAGAACGTACAAACGACAATCAAGATTCCATGTTCTGGCTTCAGCACATTTACAAACAGAGATGGCAGTTTCTTGTCTTTCTCGGAAAGGGAGTAACCGGGGACCTTTTCCATTTCTCCTTAACACGCGACCACTTGCCAGCGCTGGAGAAATAGCCAGGGCAGCGCCATCCCACTACAGGGAACGACGGGGACGTACGTACATTTCTTCTTCAAAAGCCTAGAAGGTCGCGGTGCATCTTGCGCGACGCCTGGTTCGAATAGGAATGGATGAGCTCTTCACAGATGCACGAGGCACTGAAGAACAGTGGCGCAGGTTCTGCCGCCGAAGGGGGAAACATAAATAGGGGGGAGAGAGCCTTTTCGTTTGATTCTTCGCTTCGTGGTCATCGTCGTTGTCCGTAGAAGGGCGTTCTAGTGGTTCCAGCTTAGGCCTTGGACTTGAATCCTCCGGAGGCGAGGAGACGGAGACGCTCGGGCTCGGCGGCGTGGGCAGCGTCTGGGCCGGACAGGGCGCTGGAGGTGATGCTGGCGTCGGCTGGGTTGTTGGACTCGGTGCCCTGCTCGTTGGTGACGATCTCGGGGTGGAAGCCGGTCTCGTCAGCGGTGTAACGGACAGTCCTCTGGCGGCCGTCGGCGAGGGTCAGGGTGTAGCTGCCGGTAACGCGGCCGTTGCCGTCACCAGACTCCTCGTGGGTGTGGGTGCCCTCCTCGGTGGAAGACTCGTGCTTGAAGGAGTATGGGATTGGCTGGCTCAGGGAGTCGTCAGAGGAGAGGACGGCGCGGGCGAAGGTCTGGGCGGCCTGTCACGTGGAAGGGCAGATGAAGAAAAAGGAACAAATAAGCAACGGTCACTAAGCAGTTTTACTATATGGTATTACTCGATTTTACCCGCCGTGGTTGCTCAGTGGCTATGGTGTTGGGCTGCTGAGCACGAGGTCGCGGGATCGAATCCCGGCCACGACGGCTGCATTTCGATGGGGGCGAAATGCGGAAACACTCGTGTACTTAGATTTAGGTGCACGTTAAAGAACCCCAGGTGGTCGAAATTTCTCCACTACGGCGTGCCTCATAATCAGAAAGTGGTCTTGGCACGTAAAACCCCATAATTTAACTTAATTTACTCGATTTTAAGCCTCGAGGTATATTTCCAGCTTGCTTATTCTCATCATCACTCCTCACACCCCTCTGAGCAGAATTGCAGGCTACAGAATATTACCTCAGGCCACCCTCTATGAGTTTCCTCAATAACTTCTTCTCTTTCCCTCTCCAGTAACCTTTTCCGTACTCTATGCAGCCTGGGTCGGTGCGATGCGCCGTTTGTTCCTGTCTTAGTTTCAGTTAGCTGACTTTCGCAGTAACTGCAAAGTGTCAAGCTAGTGGGGGCAGCTGTAAAGCTCTAATCAAGATTGTATCGCGTAGCAAGGCTACATTTGTTCAAATCTCTCAACACCGGTTTCACAAAACACCTTATATTCAACTTCTATCCCAGAATAATATAGCTATCCTAAATGTCACTGCCATATCATCACGACGTAAGGCAAGTGATAGTCACTTGAAAATTTTATCGATCGGATTCAATGGATGCTGCGAAAATATGGCCCTTCTGAGCTCAAGAATAATTCCTCCGATGCCTTAGAGTAATTCTTCCTCGAAATTTCCCGGAATGTTTCTTTGGAAATCTCTCTTTTCAGCCGTAACATAAGTACAATCAGGAACAACGGTCCAATTGTGATAAGACAGATGCTGCGTGAGCAGAAGCGGTACTTACGGTGTCGAGGTCGCCTTCGGCGTTGAACCTCACTGGGACAGCCTGGACGGCAACAGCCAGAGCAAGGATGGCGGCGATCTGCAGCAAAGTAGTATTTTCTTTAGAACGGGGATGTCAAACTCTATAAACGCAGAAAGTTGCAACTGTTGTGTCTAACGTTGTTTATCAAATCTTGGCTATGTCAACAAATCAACGTAGTCCGCAATATCCTTCCGACGGAGTAAAGTTGGTCGAGGAGCGCCGCCTTCTCCAACCCTAGCGTCTAAATTTGCCTTTCATTTCATTACTGTGTATCAGCAACCATTACCCTCGTCACACTCATTTTGCACGATCGAATTCTCTCGGAAATCACCCGCTTACTTGAACCTAAGTAAACAACTTCGCAACAACAAATTCACGGCAGGCGCGGTCAAGAATAACAATTAATGTTGCTCACAATGAAATTGTCAGCTTTTCCGTAGCCAACCATATTTAGACACTTAATAGTACAAGTCCCACATTATACAACGGCCGTCGAGGATCCTCCACCGAGTAACGATCCCCTTGTTTCCTCGTTTCCGGCTGAAGCAGCGCATTCGTAAAGCGTAAGGCAAGTAGACGTTGTGCGAGTCCCCCTCTTTGTCCACCGGTATCATTAAAGCGTTCCACGGAGTCCGTCGTACACTCGGAGCACGTGATTTGGCGGAACGAAAAGAATAGATGCTGGGCGCAAAGTCCTCAAGGCGGCGCTATCGTTTTCTTCTCTTCTTCGCCTTCTTTTCGTTTTGGCCCGGAAGGTGGCGTCACAAGAAGTCGTTCGCGTCGTCTCCTTACCTTGATCATCTTGGCGGAGGAGAGGAGCAGCTGTTCCCAAGCACAAGCCGAAGAGAGCAAAGTGAAGTGGTGATGATCTCCGAGTAGCGGACTGTCGCTTTTATACCCGTCGCTCGAAGGATCCCCTCGTCGTCCAGCACGCGGTCCAATCCTGGACGGTCACGTGACGCAGAGACGCGGACACCCATTCGTGATGCAGCGCCTTACCAGTTTTCTTCTTGCCTTCTTCTCACCGGGTTTTGCAATTATTATTCTTCTTTTTTTTTTGCTTTCAGACGGTTTTCAGCTTCTTTCCTCCTCAAGTATCTTAATTTCTAAAGGGAAGTAAAGAGAAAGCCCTCAGTTTATAGTTCTTTTTTTTATCTGTACAGTTTGGCCCCCTTGCCCTCGGAAGAGGTGCCCATCGTCTTCACAGAGAGCAGGACAACCAGTTCATTTCATTCAAGGTTTTTTTGCTTTATTTTTCAGTTTTGCAGGGTGGCCTCTTGGACAGGCGCATCGCACACACGCTCACACACGCGCGCGCGCACTGGTGCCATCTTCCCCGCACGCAATAACCCCCCCCCTCCCCCCTTGCCCCCACTACTGCCCTCTTCCTTCTTTGCCAATGCGTCTCGGCGACATGCGGCTACTAGCTCAAATCGTATTCCGTTGGCGCGCATCTGCAAAAGGTCTTGGATGGCCTTTATCGGGCGGTTTAATCTAGCCGTCCGCGCGGCCGACGGATGATTCTGGTTGGCCTCGAATTGACCGACCGCGGCGACCACAAATGCACACACAGAGACACACGTAGGGGGTGCAGAAAGTCGAATTTCTGCGCGTGGACGCCGAGGACTGAGAAACGCGAGAGTGAAGCGACATGCTGGAAGTGGAGGGGGAGGCGACGCTGGGGGTAAGTGAAAGGGAGCGAGCAGCAGCACGTCGAATGCCTGAGCGAAGACGGACCCTGAAAACGACGACGGATCTTCCGAGTCCAGTTACATCTTTCTTTGATCTGTTATTTTTTTTCTCTCTCTGTTTACCTTCTCGCCCTTCTCCTGACGGTGAAAGATACCACAGGAGCAAAAAGAGCATCTCGTACTTTCCGGAGCGCCGGTTATGATCGCTCGGTCGCTCTTCTTCGACGAGGTATATTCTTTCGCGTGGTGTAGTCATGCGTCACCACGCATTTACGGAGAATACGCGAGACTTAGTGGTTCGCTTTCTTTTTTAACGTTAGCGGAGATTCGTGGAGGTGAGTAGCCCTGGAGATTTGCCTCTTCTTTCCGCGCCCCGAGTACACGCCTACGTTTAGCCGTACTCGTCAACCACAAGAGCAAGAGTTGGGATCATGTCTTGCCAAGGCGCGGTTACACTTCACAGGCTTTAACCAACTGTAGAGTCCGCTGGCAGCTTGTCGTCTCACTCGCTCGTGAATACCTGCAAAAGACGCCGTCTTGCGTGAGCAGGCCATTTGTCATTCCTATCTTGTTCTGTGCCAACGCACGTGCGAGTCTTTTTGTTCTTAGGTTGCATTGAAATGCATTGAATTGCGCCAACGTTGAGAGCGGGAAAGAGCTCCCGCGGGGGCGCCACACTTGAATATGTTGTTGCGTAACGGGAAGGGAGACGTTTGCCAGCCAAGGTCCGTCGTTTCGATTGCAAGGAGTCCCAGCAGCGGTCCCGCTGCCTGTTCCACTCGCGGGGAATGTTTTACCGTAGCTTTGGAAGTGCCCGCGCAGTGTAATTGAGTCTTCGAGAGGAACAGTGCGCTGAATGGGTAAAGGCAGTAGTAGATTAAACTGCAACAGTTGCTCAATGCCGGAGCGACAGCGTCGCGTTCGACTTTTGTTTATCAGCAATCGCGATCGTACTGCGCGAGAGATGACGTGAAAAATTATCCATGGGGTTATCGTGATCCTGAGATGTCAAGAAAGGACGGCAATTCTGGGCGCGTGCCTTTGCAAAAGTGAAAAAGTGGCATTAAATTTTGCAATGGCAATTGGGTGTTCGTTCGCGCATTCGAAACCGAAGTTCAATTACGATTAGGGTCCGTGGGGACATATTTCACCACAAATTGTTGCTGGCATATTCGGGCAGCCTCTCCTGAGGTTTAATATTCTGCTGTATCCTGAACTGAGCATTTCATCACCCCTAATTCATCCTTTATCATTGTCTTAGTTCCATCCACATGAAGTCTGTCATTTAATTTGGAGGGCACCCGTCTGAATAGTAACGCCAACTTCTATTCTACGTAAGATATCTATGCGAAAATTCACCAGCGCTTACGTACAGCCTAAAAGCTGTTTTCTGTAATCTATGGTCTTCATATCTAAAGATTCCTCCTGGAACGTCCACATGCCTCTTAGCAACAGGGCCTCTAATAAAAACTTAATAAATCCCAAAACGTCAGTTTTTGACAATGCTCATATCGCGTTAAAAAATTAAATTATGGGGCTTTACGTGGCAAAACCGCTTTCTGATTATGAGGCACGCCGTAGTCGCGGGCTCCAGAAATTTCGACCACCTGGGGTTCTTTAACGTGCACCTAAATCTAAGTACACGGGGGTTCTGGCATTTCGCCCCTATCGAAATGCGGCCACCGTGGCCCGGATTCGATCCCGTGATCTCGTGCTCAGCAGCCCAACTCACATCGCGTTAACCGACTACACTAGATATATCTTATCCGACCAAGATTACTCATCCCGCATCTAAACGCACCGGACGTAAAAAATCGAAGCGTGACTGACGTGATGGATTCCGCTTAAACCCGAGTCACCAGATTTGTTTATTGCCTAGTTCACATAGCATCAGCGTCTGATACTTTGAAGCAAGGTCTAATTTATCGCCGGTATCATTTTGTTTCCGCATGTCAACTATTCCTTTTCCTCGCGAAGTATTCTGCCCCCCCCCCCCCCCCTTTCATTGGCTCGGCCGGAATAATGACCAGTTCCGTGTAATGTCAATACTATCGTCAGTACCATAGCTAGTTTCATGTACTGATTACATGTACTGTGAAATAGAATTTTGCCTGTTTCTCGCTAACGTAGTGATCCTAAAATCGACCATGTCTACTTTTCTTTTTGTTTGCTTGTTTTATTTTATTTTTATTTTATTTTTATTTTTTTCAGAGCACCCAAAGACTGGAATTATCATTCCTGCTACATCCCCACCAACTCGTGTCTAAAATTGTCGTGTGAAGGCTATCTAGGAATTGTGGATGAAGTAGCCGGTGTCTTCAAGGGGTGCCAACTTTTCCAGTTTATTCTTTCTTCACCTGTGTGAAAAAAAATACAAAAAGAAAAGGCATTTATATACGTCGCGGGGAAGTCGTGGTCCAGAAGTGCTAGCCAGCAAGACCAAGCATAGGTCGGCAGAATAAGCCGATGCTCACTCATATACTCACAAACGAATATGTTTGCAGGATATGTACTCAGTCACGCACGTCAGTGAATGTGAGTGAGTGTATATCCCGCTCGCCGACAATCACTAACACACGCACTCAAGCCCACTCACACTTACCCACTTACCCTCCGTTAATATGCACGTCCACTCAACATCACCGTCACCGACACTCGTTGGTGCTCACGTTAACCGACACTAACTCCTGTTTACACGCTTGTCCATCAAATTCACAGACACTAATTGCCGTGCCTGCTCCCCTCTACTCACACGCACCCTTTGTCACTCACCAACGCTCTACCTCACGCTGGTGAAACGAGCCTGGAGCAAAGTATGAGTCACTGTACTCGTGAGTGAGTCGGCTGACCTATGGGCTCAAGTCACGGACATTGTCATCCAGCCATGAGTCGCGCGTTCCTCATTCTCTTCCAGTACTAGCCGCGATGTCACGCGTCACGACTTCATATCCCACAGCCTCTAAAGTCATGCTTCACAGAGGAATCATACTCTAACCAGATAGTTTACTCTTGTTTACATTATACTCTATGTGTTAGTCCCTTGAGTAGTTCATTAAATGAACTAAAATATTAAAGTCAATGAAAGGAGCTGTGCTATCAAGTCAATAATTCAACAGCGCTTATGCAACTACAATTTCATAGACCACGTCACAGACCATGCCATAGACCAAGCTTCCTGCCAACGGCACTATTTAATGGACTAATGCAAATGCTGTCTGCTCTTAAATGCTTTGTTAGGTTGTTTTCTGTAAGGATATGGTAAAATCTAGTAGGTGGAGAAAAAGTAAGCGAAATGAAGGAGATGTGGCAAAGCGCTAAACTCTCAGCTAACATCAGGCAGATGTGCTGGGAGATGTGCTGAGAGGAAGGCAGGTGTGCAGATGGACGACAAAGAGATCATGAACAGATACCCCTGCCGTGAATATGAGTCGTGGACACGCCTCCACAATGCTCCTAATTTGATCAGTCATCTGAACATTCATATTGAAAAGTTGCAAGAAAAAAAATCAATTTACAAAGTATGTGTACACCTTACACCAGGGGTGGTCTAGATTGCTTCGCAGAGTGCGTGGCCGTTACGCTTGCAGACGAATTCGCGCTGGTTCGTGAAAGAGTGCGTAACATAGAAATACGAAATAGAAGTATCAAGTCTTCCGTCACGACGCAGTTTTTCTGGTTAGTACTGCCAGCTGGAAAGGGTAACATTCGATGAAGAACACGTTTTCACTTAAAGAAAGAAAGACTAACAGACACCAGGTACAGAATACTAATAAGTATATATTGCCCCGAGGTATACCGTACTCTACGATGAAACCATTTCATAACAAAAGCGACGACAAATGCGCGAAGTAAAAAAAGAAAAATTAGCAACTCGAAGCGGAGCGTTGAACAATCTCGGTGTCCTTTGACCCTTGCGGCGGAATCGGTATGGACAGCGGAAGCCAGCAGATTGCGTGAAGCAAGCCAAGAATAGCGAGCAGCCAAGAATACGTCTCGACGAGTTCGCGCCGGGTCGAGAAATATGAGCGCAGGTTCTCGGCCCATCAGTCACCCGGCGATGGTAAACAAAGTCCACTCACTTCTTGCCCGAGAGGCGCGATGTCGGTCCATTAATACGGTTCCATTCATATGGAAAAGGCTGCGGGTACGTCACTGAGCAAATGACTTTTCCGTGTCCGGCGCCTTCCCGGACAGGTGTGAAAGTCTATCGCCATCTCCGCCTCATCTACCTGAGCATTCGTATTGGAATTTTGCGAGAGTTGAGATCGAAGGATACTGCTGCGCCTCCGGTCAACACCGCCAAGCTTATTCATTTTCATTGTTCACGCCTGATAGAGTGAGAAGGAAGACATCTCGTATTATCGACGTTCTCGACTACGTCTGCATGGAATTGTCAAAAAATAACATGCGCAGCAGTTGCATATATATATATATATATATATATATATATATATATATATATAAACGAGAAGAAAGAGGGTTAAGCGAGGGGCCCGATTTTTATTAGTCATATCATACGAAGCCAACCAACACTAACACCAAGGACAACATAGGGGAAATTACTTGTGCTTAATAACTGCAATAAAGAAACGATAAATTATTGGAAATTAAAGTGGATGAAAAAAACAACTAGCGGCAGGTGGGAACCGAACCCACAACGGAGTTGTTTTTTCATCCACTTTAATTTCCATTAATTTATCGTTTCTTTATTTTTTTCATTTATTAAGCACAAGTAATCAAGTAATTTCCCCTGTGTTGTCCTTGATTTCAGTGTTTGTTGGCTTCTTATGATATATATATATATATATATATATATAATATTTGGGGTTTTACGTGCCAAAACCACTTTCTGATTATGAGGCACGCCGTAGTGGAGGACTCCGGAAATTTTGACCACCTGGGGTTCTTTAACGTGCACCTAAAACTAAGCACACGGGTGTTTTCGCATTTCGCCCCCATCGAAATGCGGCCGCTGTGGTATATATATATATATATATATATACACAGTTGGGTTCATTTAACCTGGGCCAAGTATGTCGCAGTATTTTTCTGGGCCATATGGAGCACGTCGTGATATCCCATTTGCAGTCCGCCAAGCTGGGTGATTAACAAAGATTGCTTAACTTACTTTTTAAAAATTACCTCTAGCGAAAGATCTTCAATACAAAAGTTGTAGCGCTTGTTCTTAAACATCGGACTATTTCATCTATGCTCAGATAATCACCCTGTTTCATTTTTTTTTCAGCCTTTCTTTACAGTGTACGAAATTTTAAAAAAATTACCCCGTGACTGCCGGCTAACGCGCCGCGCTTCTCCTGCCCTCAAATGGGAGTTGAACGAATTAGCAAAGGGTGCTCCGTGCACTGAGACCAAGCGATAGTCGAAGGTGCAATGAGGGTGCATTATAGTGTCAGAGCTGTGCAGTCTCGAGGCGACATGTCGCAACCAATGTCCCAGAATACCGCGACCGACGAGCACGTGGCCGAAGCTTCAGCGCTGCCTCAGTTCTCGACAGTGGCACGGGCAACGGCTGGAAGTGTTCGCGAAGTGAAACATTTGAGCTGACGAGCAGCCAAACACGTCGCCGTAATTTGCAATTCAAGACATTATGAATAAATGGCAGATAGATAATGTATATCATGTTGCACGTAGTCCGACGTGTGCACTGTAAAAAACCGTCTGGTGTTGAGGGACGCTTCAAGGATCGTCACCATGGGTTCTTCGTCCTCTCATTTGAGGGAACGCGAGCTTGACGTAAGGAACTAAGAAAGCAATGCGTATCGATGGCCCTTAAACCAAATTCAGACCAAAGGAAGCAGAGTTCCGTAAAGGATGTTGTGTATAGATAGTATGCAGACTTCCAAAACTGCGAAGTAGTGTGCTTAAAAACTGTAGACAACGATATATGCAGGCTTTCAAAATTCATTGTCGTGCGCTTTTTCCGCGCAATCAACGAGAGTCGTTCAGCGTTCCATGCATAAAGATGGAGCCTACGTCGGCGTTAATTCAGAAGCTCTCCCTGGGAATTTAAATACTCAAGTGCGTAACTCAAGCTTGCCCACTTTTACGCTCCAAGCTTGCTAGAACAGGTTCGGAGTGTAAAAAAGTAGCTAAATTATATGTAGATACATTGGAGGTGTTAGCCGTGTCTGCTTCGCCTTGCGCATATATAAGGTTTCATTTTATTTCATTAGCATACATTATGACTACCTGAGTACAGCGCAAACACGCAAGCTGGACTCGGGAAAAAGAAAGTTACCATACCACATGTCATGTACCAAATTTGAAAGGGAGCTTTTACGGTTTTCTCGGAAAGAAAACTTCAAATAATTAAACTGCATTTGTTCTCCATGGAAGAATACAAGGAATTACAAAACAAATTATGGAATAGCAAGCAAGAAGGTATTAGCGGGTACACTTGTGAAAGGAGGGTAAAGTTAGTAGCGGGTGCAGTTGGTATAGTTATTAAGTGGATAAATTGGGCAGACGTACTGTGTATAGCAAAAAAAAAAAGGCATGTGTTCACCATAAACCACACAAAACACCTATGCAATTAACAAAGACATGTTGTTAGGATTGGGGGCTCAATCCCATCGCTCGTAATCAGTTGTCAAGATTGGAGTCGGACATGAATTAGAAGGTAGCTGGCCCACGCCGTAGTCCAATTTATCCACGCTGAGGACGCTGATGAAGGGAAAGACTGCGTCTCATCGAGAACGAGGAATATGGGTTTATTTACAGTATCTACATGCAGTTCATCAGTGTAGCATGGCTGCGAGAGAAAAGTACATCAGTCTGACATGACTGCTTGAGAAAAAGCGCTGAGCAGCCGCACAGCAGCGGTTTGTAAACACTCGGTCCCCCCCTCGATCCCAAGATGACGGAAACGTTCGTCCAGTCATCGTAAACAAGCCGCCTCTCTGCGGGACGGTTTACACACACACACACACACACACACACACACACACACACACACACACACACACACACACACACACACACACACACACACACACGCACGCACGCACGCACGCACACACACACACACACACACACACACACACACACACACACGCACACACACACGCACACACGCACACACACACACACGCACACACACACGCACACACACACGCACACACACACTTCCGCACGGGTTCACGGTCCGGAGCCGACGTCAGACGGACTTCGTAGAACTCGGGGCTTGCGTCAGGAAAGGCGCCTTTTATTCCCCGAGCAGACCCCCGCAGCGCCCCGCCAGGTGCCCATTGTCTTGCGTCTTGGACGGCGCGTGGGAAGGGGCCTTCGCACACGTTCCCGCGGCAAATCCCCCGCTCATAGCAGAACAGATCGGCGTTGGCGGGTTCGGTAACAATAGTTGGCCCGCCGAACGCATTCAGTCACAACGGCGGCGAGACTAGAGCGTAAAAATGGCGTTCCCTAGAAAGTTGACGCCGCTGTCGCAACCGGCTGGCAAAACTTGCACCTCAGCTGGGCCGTTCTTAACAATGTACAGTAACTGAATGGCAGAATGCAATGGTTTTAAAAGAAAGTCAACGTCAAGTGAGCTGACTCAAATAAAGATAAAAGTCATGTGTTCACAGTATAGCTGATTTGGTACAAATTTGATCAGGAATTAACTTTCTTTTTGTACGGCTTCATAATCAGAAGTATATATATTTGATAAACTGACCTCGATTGTTCGAAGTCGGCGCTTATCGTACATGTGGAAATAGAAGGTGAATTAGTTTTTTCGCAGACATCGTTATCAGACGTACGAGATAAAAGAAGGAAGTATGTTTGCATGAAAATAGTTATAATTAGAAAAGTATGAGAGGCAGATTACAGAAAGGGGCAAAATGAGATGTTCGCAAAAGCCGCTGAAACGAGCAAACCGGTGATACACTGTAACATGAACCTAAGTGCCAAGAACAGAATGGGAACCACTGCGGATCTCTCAGCTATTGGGAACAGCGCCACACTCGTGATGCACTTGAGTTGCATCACGAGTCGAGAAGGGTTTTTAACCGTCGTGCCACGAAGTGAACTGGCACATAATTAGCTGGACCTTGTGCTAGCACAGGCAACAGAAAAGAACACTGAACAATTACAGACCATAAGACCTATGGGCACTTAGAACGAAATGGAAATAAGGAAAGCAAGTGACAAGGTGTTCGCTAATTCTTTCGACTGTTCGTCGGTCTGAGATTCTTCGGCATGAACCAACTAGCCCAACAACACGTACTACTGAAGACTTTACTGCTCAAAGCATAAAGTACCACTTGACGTATTTTCCCATTGCAATGGCGACCAGCCGCAAAGTGTCTGAGGGTCGCCCACTGCTGCTATGCAACCTAGACGAAGTCAGAAGGCCTTCTCTTTCTAATTAATTTCAATAAAAAAAGGCTTTCCAAGAAAAAAGAAGGACAGCTCGACAAGCACGCATTCGTTGCGTAACGTGACGTTCTTATGCGAGGTTCTGCTATAACAAAAAGCAGAATGAAATTATTTGCTACGCCGTGTCGCGAATTCAAAACACCTAAACAGCTGCGCTCGAATTCGCATTAGGGAGTATCGTGATCGTCGGTCAAATATGCTTCTTTCTTCTTTGTTTTCTTGTATACTTCTGTTCTTGCTCACGTAAACGACATTGGGCATCATGGTGACCTGTATGTTCAGAACGACCACGGCAGAAATAACATCAAATGTGCTACCCCTATCACTTTATAATGAAAGCACTTTGGTAAACGTCTTCTTCAAAAAGTTTTTTTTTTTATTGCAATAGCAATTATATGGACACTGCAGGCGCATTTTTGCCGTCGCCGTTGGCATCGCTATGACGTTCCGTATATAAAGTTCCGCCCAAGGACGATAACACCGTGGCCGCGCGCCGCAGGCTGTATGTGCGAGTGAAAGCACGCGTTGGGAGCCGACGATCGCGGCTCAATATAGCGCGCGCTAAGGAAGATGGTGGAGAGCAAACGCCCCGTCTTCCGTCGCGTGAAAGGCCGTTAAGAGGTGGGAGGGAGGGAGGGAGGGAGGGCAGGGGTCGTTGGGCTCCGGCAGCAACTGGGTATTTCGCGACCGGGCGCAAGGGGAACTGACAATAGCGGCTCAATCTCGCGCGCGAAAGGCAAGAAAGTGGGGAGGCAGCGTGGCAGGAACGCGGGAGGGGTCCGCCAGCAACTGCGCACTTTTCGCGGTGGCGGCCTTTCACACGCGCCGTACCTTGAAAGCGATCTGCAGACGGCTCATACCGTAGCGCTTGTTGATTTCTAGCCGCTTTTTGCGTTGAAGTGATAGACAGCACGAAGGTCACTTGGCTCCCTGCCGCACTTGCTCACGCCGGCGTTTTGACAGCCAGTGCCTGCGGTCATAGAGTGCGATGTGTTCACATTTGCCGTTGTGCGCTGGCACCGTGCTTGTTATTTAAGACAAGGGCGTTGTGAAATGACTTCCACAGCACTTGGTTATCTCCCCTTTTTCCCCTGCCCCCGACTCCTCTAACCTACTCTCAATGCTGCCGTTCCTTTGGTAATAATTAGGTAAGCAAATGTTTCCAAGTTTATACAAACGCTAAACTACTATCCTTACTTAGTATGACTGTCTATTAATTTGCTTTCGCAATCGATGCTTCGCCTTTTGGGCAGAACTGCGACTTCTTTAACTCCTAAAAGAGGTGCGAACATGCATGTACGTGGATTAGGAACGCGATCACAAACGAGAACGTGCTGAAGGAAAAGAAAGAAAAAATAATGCGAGGCGTATCACGGTAGCTACTTCTGCGACAATCCGCCACTCATTTTTGCCCGTCGGTTGGCATACAGTTGACGCGAGGTACCGACTACAACGTTCAACGTGCAGCGCGTACAGACATCCCTGTTCTTGCCATTCACGAGAGGGAGAAGGTCCGTGCAAAAAAAAAAAAAAAAAAAGAACCTCCCCATTTCTGGCATCAACGCTTGTCGCCTGCCTACACGCACAAGGGGACATTTTTCTCGTCTCCTTGAACGAAAACTCGGCGCAATGCACGATACGCTACGCTTCAAGCAAGAGTCAAGGCAGGTGCTAATTTCTTCCCGGATGCCGTAGCCAGGCGGGCAGAATCGCAGGCAACAAGCATCCTGTCCGGCCATTGTGATGCAAGAGCAGGCCTTGTCAGGACCAGCGGCACGTCCTCTCAACGGCGGATCCGACGAGTCTTCCCTGTCTCATTGGAGAAGGAAAACCAGTCTCTCTCGGATGTGCGTGCATACCGGACAAGCGACGGAATGCTGTCCGAGCGGGGAAAGTCAGGCAGATTCCTGATGCACAGAGCTTTACTGTGGCAGCGGACACGTCGTATAGGTTTCTGTACCACGGCCACCTCTCTATATTTTTCATTTTTCTTCTTTCAACGACATAAAGCCGCAGGAGCGCACAAACGAACGAACGGATGAAAGAAAGAAAGAAAGAAAGAAAGAAGTGCTGTAAAAGTAGGAACGAGATTTCTTTTGCCCATCCTCAAGATAACTAAGCTGTAATGCGCTGCTCCGCTAAGAGTACCACAGGAACGGCAGCATTGAGAGTAGTACAGAGGAGTCGGGGGCAGGTGAAAAGGTGGAGATAACCGAGTGCTGTGGAAGGTAATTTCACGACGCCGTTGTCTCCAAGACTCCTCATTACAGCGCCAGCGCCACTGAACGACTCCGGAACGCCGGTAGAAGAGAAGGTGCGGGTGCAAAGCTCAGTTTTTGTCTGCAAATACTTTATGCTTTCCTACTCTCTCTCTCTCTCACTCTTTCTCTCATTCTCAAACCTCGCTTTAAAGCCGACTTACGGACGGGGTGAAAAGGCGAGAGAGGAGGAACAGGTTGATCTCTGCGGCCCGTGGCGATAAAACGGTAAACGCGCTTCTTGGCTTCGCTACAGGGTCTGAGAAATTAAAGAAAAGAAAGCTGCCCTCCGAATATGAAATAAGTCGCATGCGGCAAGGCGACCGTCGCAAAGCCAGGCCAGTATAATCTGCGTCCTCGCTAATGCGCTGTCAAGGTTAGCCGCAGAGTCGTCGCGCGCTCTCTTTGCGACGCTCCATACTTGCGTTCGACGAGAGAAGGAGGAAAAGGCGCGTTACCCCGCATGTATCGACGCTGTCCTCAAATGAGACTTCGCCGCTGGATAAGCTTTGCCGGTGACTGTGAGAGAAAATCGGGAGAAACATTGCGGTTGAAGCGACGGAGACTGGTGTGCTTCGCTTTTCTCGGTGTCGAGGAGGCTAATGCCTACCTCGTCAATTGCCACGAAGGTATCTTAATTTCTTCTTCTTTTTCAGATGATCATAGTGGCACGTGGGTTACGAGATTACAGAGCAGCCGTTGGCCTAATGAGTGAGCTAATGTCGCGTGTCTATGCAGGGATGCTCTCTGGGACGTCTTTATCTTTTAATATTATTATTATTTCTTTATGCGAATAGCTTTCGTTGGCTCCTTCGCCTGCTTTCGTCGTCGGTGGTTGGACCATATTTCTCCATGGTTGGATTTTCAACATTACAGATGTTCTGGTCAACGGCTCTGCTATCCTCGGAATGACGCAACGCAGCAACAAAGGCTACCTGAATATTCTCACTGCAAGAAATATAGGACTTCAAGTACGCCATTCCAATAATAAAGCGAATAGTTCCTTGAAGTCGTTCGTCTTGTTCACTTACATATGCAATCATCGTCATTGGTTTGTGGACATTTCTCTATCTTTAAAAAATATTTCCGGTCGTAATGTCGTGGTGTACTCTTCGAAAGCTGGTTTTCTGTAGCTGCCAGTTGCAGACCTTGCAACATTTATCATAGCAAAGCATCCGATTTCGAAGTGCTTATCGAGCATGATCGTGATGACGAGCTTGATGGCGCGATAACACGCCAGTGCTTAAAAATCTGTGAATAACATTTAAAACAAGAGGAAATAGCCAGACAGAACGACAACGATTTACACTCGGCCCGTATACACGTGAAAGGCTTTACACATAGTTGGCACCATCTGCGAAAAGCAAACTTTCCCCTTTGGGATTTTCAACAATAAAGGAAACCTATGAAGGTAAAACGTACTGCGTAGTATGTGAAAGAATGTCTTCGAGTAAGTCTTAAAAGATACGGCACGTGGCAACAAACAAAACTCGGAATTCCTTCCGTTTCTTTTTTTCCAGTTTCGTCACTACAACACCACGAAACTGAATTTGAAAGTCTCTTTCTTTTATTTTCATTTCAATAAAAAGGAAATGAAGCTTGGTAACTCAGATCTAACTACTTTGAGCGCTTTCAACTCATAGCCTAATAGCATAAGCATAATAGCCTAATAGCCTAACTTGGGTGCTCAGATACCACATATTAAAACAAATAATGAATTAATATCTTGAAAAAAAAAGGAATTGAACGAGCTCATCGGCCTGCAGTAAGGCGAATTGGCCTTAAACATAACAGGTGGTGGCACAACAACATTTTAATAAGGCAACCAGAGAAACTAATTCAATACTCGAAGTGCCGTAATAGCTTTCTTATTGCTTCGAAGCGCCAAAAATGTAGCAATGCTGCGTGCTATACACTTGATTTAGCTGCTAACTCTTGGCTCACGAAGCGGTGAGCTCTGGCTTGGCCAACACCGTCCATTTACATTTCGTACAGCTGCCAAGGTGAAAAGCGTTTTGTTTGCTATAATTTTGGAAATTAGCTGGAACAAAATTAGTAAAAACAGCGACTGCATTCTGCATGTTATAGCTTCTGGAAGGACTAAATGTCAGCGCTAAGGATGACACATTGTGAGGCGCGCCAGCTTAGCAATTATCGCTGACAGGAAGCAACACTTCTCTGCCAGTGCTTACATGGTTCTCTGTATAAGCGATAGATTATTAAACTTGTGACTTATACATCAAGCAAGCCAGTCTGCTTGTGTCATTGCGAATGTGTGGTGAAATTGTTTTTTTTTTTACCATGCCCATTTACTGACATTCGCGAGCATTTTTTCACCTTTCGACTGTGTTTAGAAAAAGTTTATTTTAAGAAGAGACGATACGAACACTGAGTCACAATCACGCACAATTTCACCAGGACGATATCATATACAAGAAACGAACCATTGTATACACGGCGCGTACTCAAAGTAGTGTCCGACTCCTCACTCACTAACATATAATCACATAGACCCACGAAAAGGCACAGTTACCCATAAACTAATTGCCGCATGTATAAAATGATGTTCCATATATAGAGTATACACAACGGTTATCTACAATGATTGTGACAGAGACACTTTACACAATTTTGAAGTGATGGGCATGAGATGTGTATATGCGGAAATGATCATGTATATGTCATGTACACACACAGAAATCACGGGCACCTACATTCTATGTGCAGTAAATGAATACTTCTGATAGCCTGGCTACAGGAACCAAGCTGGTCGAAAATTGAGCCATACGCGTCCATCAACCACCGACAGAAAACGGCGTGACCACTGTCGAAGGGATTCTTCTTCCACAAGGAAGAATAACTCCTCTGACAGAGACGACAGTAGCTCAAAGCAGAGCCTCCCAAGAAGTGGAAACAGAGCGCGGCGACGATGCCCCGCGGCAACTGCCTCGCACCGGTTACGCCATGGACAAAAGGCCCCCGCAGCAGTTAAAGGTCGCACAAGGTGGCCACGTGAGCAGCGACATTAACGCGAAATATTATTGTCAGCTTCCCACAGTTTGTTCGTACGTCGGACCGCGTAGCATGTTTTCATTCCGACCGGCCAAACAACGCAAGTAATCGCAAATGTTTTTCTGTGTAGTGAAACAATAGATCGTGACATAAACTTGGAGCATATAACGTCGGCTCATAGGCATCTCCAAGCCATACAGACCTCATGA
Organism: Dermacentor variabilis; assembly: GCF_050947875.1. Lineage (NCBI taxonomy): Eukaryota > Metazoa > Arthropoda > Arachnida > Ixodida > Ixodidae > Dermacentor > Dermacentor variabilis. Next base: position 164,975,062 of record NC_134573.1, on the reverse strand, counting down.
TAGAATAACGCCTATTATTCAGTCCCTTCTTTTATTTCTGATATTCGGGCTACATCAGTCCTAAACAAATCGGGCACGTACCACTAGATACTTCGGCTTATATAGCATGAAATTTTGATCGACGAAGAAGCGCCAGTGGATTCATCTCTGTTCTGCGTAATAAAACAATAAATCAGGACATAAAACCTGCCCTTATACTGTCGGTTTCTAAGTATCGCTAGCCCCATAGACCTCGCATTGAAAAAGCGGATGAAATTCTCCGGCTTATTTGATTTCCTCAAATTCATTATATGTGGGCTACCGCATTTCTTGGCCACTGCGTATGTGCTCATATTGGCGATTCCTCCAGAATAGGTATGTACCCCTATGACACAAGGGGTATGGAACGCTAACATATATTTAGACGCGTGTCGTACTTCTCTGTCCATGAACCTCTAATCACCATTCTCGCCTCGACAAGAGAGAGAGAGAGAGAGAGATCACAAGGGAAAGGCAGGGAGCTTAACCACGTTGCGCCCGGTTGGCTACCCTGCCATGGGGAAAGGGAAATGAAAGATGAAAAGGAGCAGAGAAACTGACACTTTCCCCGGACACACACACGCAATGAAGCGCTCGTCTTTTTATCAATTTATTTATTTATTTATTTATTTATTTATTTATTTATTTATTTATTTATTTATTTATTTGAGTGCCCTAAGGGCCCGTTAGGGCATTACATAGGGGGGGGGGGACGAAAAAGTTCAAACATGAGTGAAATGTATACAATGCAAATATATGAAGGCATTAGGAACCATAAAAAAATGAGCTAACCATCTAACAGAAGAAAACAAAAAAAGAAAGAAAGAAAGAACAGGGAAACGGGAGTTTATACAACGTTTAGTAGCGTGAAACACGCAGAGGAACTTAAAATGCGATGCAAACAATCAGTACCCATCAGAACACGAGTTTAAGGATACAATCGAATGATGCTTTAGGTAAAGAGCCTACACAGATACATATCAGATGAAACGGAATGAATTTTATACAATGCGAAGCACATGAAAACATGGTTTAAGTAAATGTTCAAGCAAATGTGGGTTCGGACAGCTTGATACGCTCTAAAAAGGTTAGCAGTGCTGCATGAAATGATGATGATTCCGTAAGCGAAACATTTTTCATGAACAACAGTTCATGACAAGCGCTCATGCAAGTCGGTGCAACTGAAGAACATCGCTTTTAGTTGTGGCTGCGCACATCGCAGACACACGAGGCCATGGTCCCAAGATCTTCTTTTCTGTAAAAGGGTATTTCATCTAAGTGGCCTTAAGCTGTCCGAAGGGCAAGCATGTCGTGTGTGTGTGTGAAGTGATTTTAGAAAAGGAAACGGAAGAGATAAGTGCAGCGCCGTAACTGTCTCTCACAGGAGGACACCTCAACAGCACTTGGTTTGCTGGACAGCCGCACAGGAGGTGTTTTATGGTTTCTTGCCCATGCACGTGTTGCTATTGGCACAGAAGACCGTTCGAATTAGGAATGAGTACGCGTTCGAGAAGAAAACGCCTAGTCGCAGGCGACATAGTAAGCTTTCTTCCTGACGTGCTTGACAAACATTGCAGATATCCCTCGTAACACCACTCCCTCGGCGTCTGACACAGCGCTTCCACACGATCTGGTATTTGAATATTCGGATAGCTTGTAAACGATGTATTGCTTAAACGTCATCATTTTATGTGATAAATGTTATGACCTCTGCGACGCAGCACCGTAACATTTATGTATATATATCATCGTCACCGTCGTAGTCGCCTTGCTGTTGGCATCACATACGTTGTCGTCACAACCCCCCAATCGCTTGTCTTACACAAATATGTTTTTTCCTTTGTTAAAGGTTTGTAAAATCTCGAACCGATCCGCGTAGCCGAATACTTGCAAAGTACGTGGGATCTGCATATCTTTTCTTCAGTGAAAGTAATTGTCATGCCGAAAACTGTTTCGGCGTGGCGCATATCGCTGGGCGGTCATTTTTGGGCTGCATGAACGTGCTATTGGAGTCACGGATCAACATGTAGGGAAGCTTAATGAAGTCATCATAGACGGCTGAAGATGAAATAATTAGTCAGTCGAACATCTTTTTAATAGTGTCGAAGAACTTCTTCAACAAACGGCATCCTATTCCCTTCCGTTCAGCTGCGAAGTATCCATCGGTAGTTTCTGCCCGCGAGCACGTTTCTGCCAAACCTTCATGTTCATTAAAAACTATGAAGCACTCTACTGAAGTCTTCACTACCACATTCAAGTCCTTCAGGGAGAAAAAAGAAACAGAGGGTAAAAGAGCTGTGAGACGCGCGTTCTCCGGTGTTTGAAATTCACGGTATCAAGCTTTCGAATGCATTATCAGAGTAATGCTAAAAGCGTGCAATAAATCCTCTTTATATGGTTTCTTTCTTCACCATTGCCAGTTCTACAGCGGCGGCCTTCAGAACAGCAAGGAGGCCTTGCTCGATTCATATTACGCAACCTTGCAACCACTTGTCTTACACCTATTGCGGAACTGAAGCACGAGCTTTCCGTTATCCTTAAGATGTTTCGTCCTAATACCTCAGCTGGATGTACCACGCCAAGAGAGAAATACGATACATCGAACGAGCCATGCGTATTCAAACTTACCAATTTGTGATTCCATGCGAGACACGGGTCAAGGTCAACAGGGCACATGAAAGCGCCGCGCCGCTATATTTCCTCTGTAAGCTTCACAGTTGTCCATTCTCTGCGCAAGAAACTCAGAAGCAAAATATAAATGTAACACCGAAGCTTAGACGTTAGCCGGCATATAGGCCTTGCCTGCACTATGTAAGTTTTCTCCCATACTTTAACGCCTCACTTCTACGTTGAATGCTGTGTGTACGTAAAACGCCCACAAGAAAATTGTCGTCGCGGTAGAACTCACAGCAAATCTAACAGGATCAAAACGACTGTCGCCATGCCTCTGCCTCATTGAGCCTCATAGAGGCATTACCGAAAATGTGCTTAGAGAGTCTCGAGAGAGAGAGAGAGAGGGCTCTTTATTGGAAAAACAGAGAATTTTGCCGGCGCGTATATAACTGCTGGCATGCTACTCTGTATAGGGATGGGGAATGGGATTAAAAGATTCCAGAAAAGAGTTCGAGAAAAAAAGGATAAAAGTAAATATGAAATGTCTGAGTGGACCTGATACTAATATTTACAGGTGACATGGCGGGTAAACTTAAGCTTTTGTATAGGAAGGATGCAATTTTTAAAGCTTTCCTATTTGACCAATTTCTGTCAGGTAATTGAACAATAAATCCAAAACCCGTCGCTGGTTTGAAGGGCCGGGCATTGGACCTAAGATGCTCGGTAACGTTAACGGTTCGTGGCAAATCATGTCCATTTGGTGCTCAAAAAATTGTCTCTCGTCGCGGTACGCGGGGCATTCTAGTAATATGTGCTCAATTGTCTCTAAGTTGCGACAGTTATCACAGTATGGGTTAGTGGTAAGTCCTATGCTGTACAGATAATTGTTCGTGTATGCCACATTCAGTCGAAGACGATGGTACAATGTCTCTAAGTGTCGAGGAAGTGGTCGTGGAATTTTCGGTCTCATTTCTGGGTCAATGTAACGTAGGAAGTTATCTTGGTGAAGCGGCAGATTCAAGATGCGGTCTTTTTCTTGATAGGCATATTTTTTTGCCATGTTTGAAGCATCGGCTTTTGTAAAATATGTTCTTTTGAACTTGCGGTAATGGAGTCCATTTCTGGCGGCTTCGTCCGCTCTTTCATTTCCCGAAATGCCGGCATGGCCAGGTATCCACTGGAACTTTATGCAATGCCCAGCAATCTTAGCCCTGTGGTGAAGATAAGCAATGTCAAATGCTGCTGGTTGATTATTGCAACGCTTGTGCCTGTTCCAGATACTTTGTAGGGCTCCTTTTGAGTCTGTGAAAATCACCCATGTCCTTGGCGGCTGCTGTCGAAGTACATACACAAGGGCCTCCTTAATGCCAGAGAGTCTCGATATAGTCTTCGTATCGTATGGTGGCCGTGTATTGGTCATAGTCTTAGCAATGTTATTGACAATGATTATAGAAAAATGAAAAATGACATGTTTAGTTAATGTGAACGAAGATCTCTATTAAAGTTCATGTTTCGGCACCGGATGAACGCTTTTCAAAAATGAAGATGCACAACGCAGCAAACTAATACGTTCGAACCAACATTTTCGAAATTGCGCATCCCTATTTAGACATAACACGCCCAAGAAAAGAAATGAGAAAGTAAGGCGTGTAGCTTCACAGATACGTTCCGCAGGAATGCTCTCTGAGCATATCTTGACATGCCGAGCTTTCAGAAGTGTCATGCTACCCTTAGAGCAGGTCGCCTACACCTACAACTTCTCTTTCTGCGGTCGTCCGCACCTAACTGGCCGTAGGGTAACGAATCAGCTCGCAACCGAAGTCGGCACACGAAAGCGTTTAAAGCAGGCACATAACCATCTCACAAAGTTCTGAAGCGATCAAATAAAACCAGTTGTTAGTCAGCGCTTGTGATGCGGTTTGTGTTTCTTTATCTCTCTCCCAGTCGCGCTGCGCCTTTTCAAGAGCTATGAACCAACTCGCTCAAATCAAAGATTTACTGAAGCTCTCGGCCTGATTCTCTGTTTACGACGCCTGAACCGCATTCACATCAGAATGTTTTCAGACAGGATGCTTTTAAAAAAAGGAATATTGCAGCCCTAACTCTTAGCTACTTTTTAGAAGGTTTTTCATTTTCTCGGACAGCATTCGAACACAATTTTCATTCTGCTGAAATAAATTTTTGGCAGGCTATCCGAGCAGTTCCCTTGTCCTTTATTCTAATGTTGCACCACAGAGACTCCTTCTCTTGATGGAACGACAGTTAAGTGTGTGTAGCGGGGTCGGTACGGCCTTTCTTTTAAATAGCAAGAACTCAAAAAATATTTTAGAACTCTGAGCAGATTCAACTCCAGTTGACATCTACATAATCGAAAAAAACGTTATGTTGATGTGACTTCGCAAGTGCTGTCTGTTGTTGCGATACCGCCTGAACCAAGGTTGGCGTCACAGAGGTTCATTAAAGAGCGACGCATGCCCACTGGCACATACCTCAGGGGCACATGCCTAGTGGTACGTGCGGAGAGCTCCCCGTGGCAGATACCTAGTCCCACTTACCTACCCAGTGGCACACATTTTTAGGCTGTACTATCTCCGCATTGGGGTCCAGGAAAACACCAAGATACACGTCAAAAGCTTGGTTGACTCGGAAAAGAATGCTTCGCATTGAAATAATAACAAGACTGCGGTGTACGTGCTGACAACAGTGGTATGTTGGGTCGGCGTATGCGGACGAGTCCACTTTCATCCGTGATCCACAGCAGCGCACTTCCAGCGGCAACGTGCTTGTGAATGATATCGCCTGAAGCTTTCATCATGCTCCGAAACTATATAGCCTGCTAGCTGCTAGAGCCCCAGCAATCAAGTAAGTCGGTAGCGCTACCGTTGTGGTTTGACTGGATGCTACTCTGGCTGCTTTTTCAATGGCTGCTGTCCGTTTCAACACTTTCAAGCACCAGGGCACGGTATACAAGAGTGGCCCATACCCAAACTACCTTGGGTGAACATGCTGATCAGGTATCTCCCGATATTTCTATGGCTCTCGAACAAGCAGACATTTTTCACGTTCTAATAGAGAGACAAAGGAAGAGAGAGAAATGTAGTTTATTTCCGACTTTCAAATTCTGTAGTTGTTACATGCAAAAATATGTCACATAAGTAATACTAAGATGCGCTAATTAATCATGGTTGCTTTTCGCGCGTACTTCGACGTCAGTAGACTGTCGGCCATGAGCCGATATTACTACCACTATATTCGAGATCCAACCCCGTCCCTGCAGGTAGCTACACCGCTCAGCAGGCAATGTTCACTGTTGAACAAACTAGCTGAAGGCGTTTAAATGAAAGTGTCGACAAGCAACATTCAAACGACGCTCTGAGAGCTTGCCGTTACTGCCACCCGGCTCTCTCACGCTACATGTGCTCCGAGGGCACCATTGCATAAAGTAGTCGATCTTTCGTTTCACTAGAATTATTTGACAAAGACTCGTACTCGTTTCGACTAGCCGTAGAACATGACATTGTTCCAAAACAACAACAATGGAACGTGTTTCAAACCAAAAGGCCAAACGAAAGATTTTGCAACTGAAACGCTGAAATGAGCGAGGCAGCGCGGGAAATTCGCTTGGAGAGAATCCGTTCAGGTCAGCGAAATACTCCAGGTATCCGTGAAAGTTGTTGAGATGCGAAGCACGGCCACAACTGAAGAACCCGTTCACCTATATTGCAGCACATGCCCGGCTGACATGAGCGCTTGGTGACGAATAAAAATCGAGTTATAACAGGTTTTTCAAGTAAATAATCAGCTGTCCACACTGACACAAATAAGGGAGCTAAGTGATGTGGAAAGTGCACGATATTCGTCTGAAGGTGAGTGTTACAAAAATATGTGGCTTGTTATGTTAAATAAAAAATGCTTGCTGTGTCTGTCGTTTTCTTGCTGTTGTGTGTCTGGAGTAAGGTTTAGCCGTTAAACAAGAAAATATTTCTGTCCTGAGCAGCTTGTATCCTTGTGCGAATGGGCAGAATAAGTTAAATTTAGAGCAGTGACACACCGCATGTAGCAATGCGCACCGCAATGTCGTCAAGAAATCATTTTCTGTGGACCCTGGTATCAATGCTGAAAGTGTTTCTATCTGGGCGCAAAGGGAACCTACTGTTCGTGTAGATGTAACGTTTGTTTATCTGACGTTAATGTACCACTAGCCATTTGAGACGAGGGGCACGTCGCTTCCACTTTAGAACAAAGGACAAAACAACGTAGGTGTGAAGAGAGAGGGAGAACAGTTTGAGGAAAATGGGACAGAGTGCGGGAGAAAGCCTTAAGGAATATGGCACAAGGAACTACAGGCAACAAGTATTCTTGGACAGAGACGACAAATACGGACGTGAACTACAGCACGGTTTGCTCTTCCCAGAGCCCAGAAAAGCCAGCAGGGTAGATGAAGTGAAAGAGCATAGGAGAGTATTTTGCTACCTGCTTTGTTTTGCGAGAACAGAAAGTACTTGCAACGCTGGCGTTTGAGGAGCTCAACAAAGACGAACGGATAAAAGAGAACACGGGAGACGTAGACAGTACGAGCTTGGCAAAGTAAGGAAGCTGCAATAGTGTTGGGAGAAAGTAGACGAGAAGGACGCGTGGTAGGCACATTTCATCGCAACAACTGCGAGGCAAGGGCGGTGTTTACGTTTGCATTTCTTCTCAACGCAGTTAGGGCCTCCCAAGCATCGAAGTCATTGCGACCGGTAGAGGGAAGGGGCAGCGGGGTGCAGAGAAGTAACGCGGTACGAAGTATCAAGAAGCATGGAAGCTGCGTAGCGCAGCCAAGTTCGGGGAGATTTCAAGCTCATACTGCACACATCTATTTGCTATAGAGCGATCTAGCATCGTTCGTCAGAATCAGAAAGGCTTAAATTGCACGCTTCGCCTCGAACTTGGCTGCTCGTCTCTGGAGATGACCACAGTCTCTTGTGTAAGGTGTCGTGTACGTTTGTGTGTTTTGTCTTCTAGAGCGGGTCTCCTTCTGCTGTCATCATTTAGGCACGACCAACAACGACACCACCGAGCCTGGTGGACTCGTAGGCGGCGGCAGCGTCTGGTCCGGAAAGTGCGCTGGAAGTGAAGGTGGTGTCAGCGGCCGGCCTGGACTCGGTGCCGGGCTCGTTGGTCACCACGTCGGCCCTGTAGCCGAACTCGTCGGCCACGTAGGTGACCACACGGGTGCGCCCGTCGCCGAGGCTCAGGGAGTAACGGCCGGACACGCGGCCGCTGCCGTCACCGGTCTCCTCGTGGCCGTGGCTGCCCTCGATGTCGTTGGAGACGTAGCCGAAAGAGTACGGCTGGGGCACCTCCACGGGGGCGGCTACGACGGCCGGCGGTGCAGCCAGAAACGTCTGGGCACTCTGGAAAAGTAAGTTGCAAACATTTGTTGACGTGATCGGTACTCGCAACAGAACATAACTTTACTATAAATGGACGGTAGCAACCGGCCTTGTGATGCATTCGATACTAACCTCCCCCCCTCCCCCCCCCCCCCCACACACACACGCAAACTCATCAGCCTGGCGCAACAGTAGTGACGTCCGGGATTTATCAAAGGATCAAAGCCAAGAGTTTGGAGTTTCAAATGACAGCTACCACAGTGATTGATTTTAGTAGCTATGGTATTGTGGTAGCTCTCGTGAATAAAAATGACACGTTGTCACCAGCTAATAAGCGATGAAACTGGCGCGTAAGAAAGAAACAGAAGTAGGTTGTCAACCCTAGAGAAAAATTCATTTTCAGCGTGAGTTAACGCTTGGCATTGGTTTACAGAAAGTGGCAGTGGCAGATTTTCCTTGTGTACACAATTCTTAAAAAATGGAAACAATTGGTTGTAAGCGTCGATGGGGAGCTCATTGTCTGCCTATCAGTCATAGAAATAGATCTAACGGGTAGCAAAGCAAATGACTAATGGGTATGTTTTTCGCATAGTTCAAATCATGTTACATCCCTGCAATTTACTTTGTGCTCGGGAAATACATACTCCGCTAGTTGTTTGGCTTTCTTGGACGAATAAATTCAAATAAGTGAAGCATAAATGCGTTTCCCCTCAACAGAGGCTTACTGTATTTTTAGTTCGTGGCCTCGAACAAATTTATACAAAAAAATAAAGGTCGAAACATTAACAGCTATCTGTATAGCTGGAATTCCAGTTGCGCCAGCCTAAGGTAAAATTTAAACCTCATGAAAGGAACACGACGAATGCGTAATAGACCGTAAAACACCTCGCTGCCTATCTTCCCATCGTCGGAGCACAGTTTATCGGGCTTAGCGCGAAGAGAGAGCAGGTCAGCGGACATCCCGCAGCCAACATATCCAAAGCAGGATCAGAATACGGCTCCGATTTCGGTAATTCTATGAATTAAAAAACAACAGAAAAACGTAAAAAGAAGACGGCTCGCATAAAGCGAGCTTCCGTTAGCCGCAATTCGCTAGCCATGCACGGCAGCTTCAAGAAAACGCTAACGGCCGCGCGACGTGAGGAAGCCTCAGTGTCTCGGGGTTGATCTTAATTACTTACGGTTTCAAGGACCAGGTAGGCGCTGCATGCGAGAACGGCGAGTACTGCGTGCTGAAGGACGTTGACGCAGGTTCGAGGCACGGGCCATGATGTGACCGAAATGGCGATGAGCAGACCACGGCCAGTCGTAGGGCAGGAAGGAATGCGATGCAAAAAAAAAAGTGCAAGAAAATGAGGACGAGAGGGCGTACAGTTAAGAGACCATTTCGCGAGATTTGCTGCCGTTTTTCGCAATTGAGCTACTTCTTTTCGTTTCCTCTCGGTTTCTCCCACTTTCCAACTCCGGTATTGCTGGTCGGAGCTTACAAATGGAGTGGGCGCGAGTGGCGTTTACAAAGTACAATTTGCCAGTCTGACATATTTTCCGACCCTTAGGAGTCATCGATATGCATCCATCTTTCTTACTCGCTCTTTTTTCTTCTTCTTCTTTTTCAAACTTGAGCGCAGTAAGCTGTGCACGGCCTCACTTTGCGGGAGGAAGTGCGTATTCGCGGTGCTAATTTGGCAACTAAAGTGACGAAAGTAGCTGTCCTTATACAGCGTCAATCATTTTGCATTACGTTTTCAGCACAGGCTAAGCTCGTCTTCATATTTGCGAATGCAACAAACAATGTACTAGACTAGGACAGTAACTGTCACAATTTATGGCGTTACGAGTAACTTCTGCGTGAATTTTAATGCGGGGACGCCAGCCGTATTTCCCTTTACGTTCTTTCCAAGCATGCACAGCTGCAATGCACCCGGTCAAGCTTTGCACAGTGTCACGCGCACATTACGTAAGCTACAGAGACTGTTGAAAAGAAAACTTGCAGTAAGATGCAAAGTCGTTATTACATTTTCACACGCTATACCAACATAGCATAAACGCGCCTTTTCAAGCAGACAACATTTCCAAGCTGGCAGACGCTCGCGTGTTATCCTTTACGTCTTGCATAGCTCCACGTTAAAGAGTCGAAGAACTAAAAAAATGATAGTTGTCTGAAAAGTTAACTTGCTAACCTACACTGCAGTTAAACACCTTTCTCAAACACGCCCTCGCTCAAGCAGCGCATAACCATTTGAATTATGCAGTGAGATGACGCTAACCTTAGCTTGCGTACCGAATAACACTGTTGCCTTCAAGAAAAAACAAGGCCTGTTCGTGCCTCGTCTATAGATGGGCGGCTCCTGTTTGCTGCCCGCCGCCGAATCGCTCACCTTGTACATGATTATTTTTCCTTCCTTCGTGGCGCCTTAGAAGGCGATTCTCCCGCACAAGACAGAGAAGCTAAGAGGAACAGAAGAAGCTCTGCACGGTCTTGTTCGAGCAGCAGCGTTTCGCTTATATAGGGCAATCCCCCTCCTCAGAAAGGCCCCTCCTACTATTCGGCTTCGGGCTCCAATGGCAGTCGTCCCGACCCAGTAAGATATTGTCTTCGGATTCTCATATTTGCATAAATCTCCCCCTCTTTGTCGAATTCGGTTAATTTCTCAAGCCCGGGGAGCGAGCGAAAGAAGAACAACCTCAGCCGCATCTCCTTGTGATCGCGTTTCCCCCCGCTCTACACACACACGCGCGCGAGCTCGGCTTTCGCCTTTCGAGGTGAGAGCGTACGCTGGGGGCGCCTCTTTTATTCTTTCGAGATAAAGTAAAGGACAACCAGCCCAGCACGGAGCAAAGCACAGCGGTAACAAAGATTCCGGGCGAACCGACAAACGCAGGGTGACCCTCAAGAAGCGGCGTCGACCACGTATCGGGGACCCCTTCCACCGCGTCGCCGATGCCGATGAAACCCCCCACCGTCTATATAAGCGATTATCATCGCAGCCCTATGGAAAAAACGCAACCTCGCAGTTCCGAATCATCGCTTTGTGTGTTCTCTTTCCTCCTTCTTCTCTGATTTCCGGTTTGTTTCGCATCTCCTCTTTATTTTATTTTTTTTTTGGGCGCAGCATTCCGCTTGTTGAGAAGGGCGTAAAAGAAAAGACGCCCTCGAAATCGCGATACCTTTTCGGCACGCTTGATGCCTCTCCGTCGCTTTCTCGACTTTCGTGGGGTATGCGCTTTGGTAGTCATCTTGAGTACTTTGGCGGTCCCTGTATCTACATGCCTATCGCCATAGAATATATCGAACCCCTCAGAAAGAGGTATCAGGTTTAGTGTTGAAATGAGCAGTGACTGAGGTGCTATGCCACGGTGAAGCTGAAATTTCAGCAAGGGAAAGCGCTTTTGAGTTAGTGAACACAGAAGCCAGTATAAGAAGCGAAACATGAGAGGCCCTCAAAGGTGCGGCGTAATAAAATCTGTGTACCGAGTCGTTTCTTGGCGTTGGGGGAGTTAGGGCGGTCGCTAAAAGAGTAAAGTTATCGTTAAAAAACAAGGAAAGGAAGTAGGACAGAGCACATGTTCTATTTTGGAGAGGGTCCATCCGTCATGAACGCATCATGCGTGAGTTGGCTATGCATTCCAAGTGACCGTTGAGCGCCAGGAATACGAAACTGGTGTCTGTTCCTGTTACAATTATTACAGTCCCAAGGTCTATGCGCACTGCGTCATCGCTTGTTTCAAGTGAACATTTGTCAGCAGAATGTCTGAACCGGTGAAGGTGTAAACTGGTGAACCGCTGAGCCCTTACTTTTGTTTGAATACGTCACGAAGAGACTAAGTATTACGAGCTTGTACGAGGTGTGCAACTCCCGAATTGGCAATATAAACTTCTGGCAAGCTTCCCGCAGCTTCCGATTGGCTCTGAACGTGAAGGCCATAAACAGTTGACAAGTTGAAATGATCATCGTCGGAGATGATACGCTCAGTTGTATTGATATCTTTCGGAGCTTGCACCTTCACACCCCTGCAACACCGTTTGCAATTGTGGCGACTTTCCAACTTGTGACAACTGAAGAAGCACTCTGTCCACAGTTTGGTGCATGACTAGTTCAGCAACATTGTGGTAGCTATTGATACCATGCCTTAATACGTTCCAGAGCTATGGTGTTCATTCAGTGCATGTGTTCAGTGCCGCACGCTAGCGTCTCATGTAAAACTTGTAGTTGCATATTAGATATCACATACAGGAAATTTTCGCATACTAGATAGTGCGTAGAAATCCAGCTTTCCTATTTGTTTGCAGAAGTAGTTCTCTCAGATATTTTATTTGTTTTTTAAGCAATGCTTCCCAACATATTTGGCATTGTACAGTACAGGTTCGTTGTATTATAGTGTACTATGAACCTTACAGTTCATACTTCACTGTAATGCAAGGAACCTGCTAGATCTCCGCAGCGTTTACTCTTTCCGGGAATTTCGTTACGTACTGCTCACGAAAGATCCAGTTCAATTTATTTGAATATTCTCTGAACGAATGATGACGTAAGAGCTCTACACAAGAATAAACACGAAATAAACGGAACTCCTCCTGTTTATTGGATTTTTTTCGTGCTGTTCTGTGTGTCTCTTGCGCCAGTATTCAATCTGATAAACGTGCACCAACAAACCCATTCAGGAGAAATTATTCTGAGTCTTATGAATATTATTCACCTTGAGAAATCACGACATTAGGCTATTGCATAGTGTTGACACAATCACCCTCTCAACAAAAAAGACTCCAAGGACGCATGGCATGTGTTTGTGTGATCGAAGTAAAGGAAACAGCTCCGACAAAGAAAGCACTGAAAACATTCGTTTATTTTTACACGTGATATGACCATGAATGTCAATATCAGATCGCACTTTCGACCTACAGAGATAGAGAATGACATGCTCAGTTCTCGAGAAAGTGCCAGGGGAACAAAAGCACATTTAGCAGCACAATATTTCAAGAACAACAACAACCCTGTTTTTAACCTCCAAGCATACTACAGCATTTCGCACTATGCATGAGCATACGCACCGTTTGCCTTGTCCGTTTAATTAACACCACAATGTGAATGGTACTGGGGGATATTTAATAAAATGTTCAATAACCCTCTACGAGAGGAATAGAAAAGCGTTTTTACAGCTTGCTGGTGCACTGGTATTGTGGGTTCCCAATCAAGGCTCCAAGCTATAGTAAGCTTCTAAGCGGAAACAAGCTACTTTTCATGCCGCAGAAAATGTCATGACATAACCACGTTCTGTACATAAGCACGCTCTCGTCGCATAGGATATTAGCGGTTAGTGGCACGAACTATACTTTAAAAATATCTATCCCCAATACAATAATCTCATAAAATGATATGACCTTATAGAGGCTGTTTATTCTCACCGTTAACATACACTTTTAAGAACATAACACGATTCTACTTCTCCAGATGGATTAATCTCAGGGGCGGACATTACTTACACGATGAATCAAAATGAATGCTACTAATTACCCACATTTCGCTAAGTAGCTCCAAAACTAACCACTTTACAGCACATGTTGCAATTTACGAATTGTAGACATCGACTGTGAAAGTTATATCTACTTTGAACTAATTCTAAGTATGACACGTTTCGAGATAATTGTTCCAAAACCTTGCTAGAAAACGCATTGATGCTCCAGTAATTTACAAACGTCGGTGAACAAAAAGCCGTTCCGTTTAAAACGTTAAGTGGACAACAGTGCACTTTTACCGCAAGATTGGTAGCGCTTATCTCAGAACTGGTGCTAGTTTCAAATTTCATTCCAAGATGGATGTGCCATTTGAAACCACTGATAAAAGTCGGAAACTGAAATATGTCTGCCAAAGTAATTAGTTATACAGTTGATTAGTCTATATTTATTGTACAATTATTTATTTTCATTTCGAGTGTAAGTAATGTCCGCCTCTCCGAGCAATCTTGCTCCCATTGCGGTTACGATTCAGTAGTCAATAAACTTCAGGTGCGAGAATTTCACGAGAATTTCACAGCGCGAAAACACTCTAGAAACGGAATTTATTTTCCTGCCTAAGCATTCAGTCAAGAATTGAAAGGAGCGATGGAGGCGCGCCTTTCCTTGCGAATTATGTGCTCGCTTCTTCAACTTCTTCAACGTGTAAACGAAGCTAAAATCTTTCATCAGTTCCACGTACTGCTTTCGGTGTTTGTCGTTGTGGGCTGATTTAGCACATCTTTTGAAGAAATTCTGTTAACGAGTTCTTTTTGCCACTAAATTCCATTGTTCCACTAAATTCCACTAAACTTTGTTCAAGCCAAACAGGCAGGTTTTTTGGCAACATCAAACATGTGCGTACAAAAATATCACTGTGCGCAAGATCTTGGCACACGCGTATCCCAAGATCTTTTGTGTACCGTTTGTTACTAACACCTATAAAGCTATAAGAAATATTTCGACGTACAAAGCCACTCCCGCGCTACCATCGTCGGCACGCCGACACGGTTAATACGTCACTACGTCATCACAGGATTTCATGCTCAGGCCTTGCAAGATACTGTTATACCGGTACACCACTTTTACAGGGCGAATGAGGAAAGCCTCAGCTGAAGCCAACATTTCGACAATGGCACTTGTTTTCGTGGTCACTTACTTATCTTTGACAAAAGCGTTTTTTAGAATAAGTACACGACAGCTTACTTGTGTGGTAAATAAGCATTCACGTATTATCTTTTCATTCACTGATCAATAGTGTACTTGTCGAAAACTTGTCCAGAGGATGACCCTTGTGGAAACGTTAGGTTTCGGGCTGAGACGTTCGGCAAGGCGATATGTTTTGATGGCTACTTGCTATCGACACGGAACGAGTGGAACGTAGTTATTTATCTTTCTTGATTATTTACTTGTTGAACACAAGTTCACCCACATGAATGTATGCCCCAACAGCACGCGTGGCCTGTTTGGTGCATAACTACACGTGTGTGAACTTGAGTTCAACAAGTAAATAACGAACAAATTCCCTTGTTCACCCGACGTTCAAAACTCCATGTTCCTGTTACCCATTTGTATTGGAACGATGCTGCAGCTAAATCTAGGCAACATATTCAGATATTACTTTTGTCGCAAGATCGAAAACGTGCAGCCTTACAATTATAATCCCACTTCGCGTGCTGCACAATCTTTTCCGGAACATAAAGCAATGACACCATAAGAAGTATAGGTAACGAAGAGTCCCCTGCATAATTTGTAAACGCAATTTTTGAAAAGATAATGTCCAATTTTCTATGTACTACGCGAGTCCTTCACAAATAAAAAAGCTATGTCGATTCTGCTGAACATCAGCATGCCACAACAAGGTTCTATTATCAATGCTGATTTGCCGCCGCATTTACCCGCATTCAGAGTACATGGGTATATAATGTCACGGTTAAACTGCTCTCCAGCAGCAACTGCTGGGCCACCACTACTTCAACTTAGGCGCAGCTTTTAATAAGATCTGCGGAAAAAAGCGCCTGGAAAGCGAACTTCATCTCCTGCCTTTCAATACTTTTTGATGAGAGAAGACTCTGGCTCTTATGTTGTGTTTCCCAGCACTCCCCTGCACAAAAAAACGATGACGGTACTGTAACTGAACTTTCGGAATAAATACGACGGTGGGGTAATCTCCTGCAGCAATGAACTTTACGAAGATTCGTTATAACAGCTGCGGTAAATGCACAGCGTTCTACGCTTGCCCGATGCTACTCTCAATTTCAGCTTCTGACTTTTTGAAATGGCTCATTACTACGCGTGCAATGCCCTTGCGTCTTCCATGCTAAGCATTTTGGCATACTCGGTTATTCATGTAAGAAATAACCCAATATCTGCCTAATTCACTGACTTGCAACCCAACCAACGCAACCCAACGTATGGCGAATTAAGAACAATTAAAGGGATCGCAAGCCAAGAAAGTTTCCGCCCTGTCAGTTATTTATCTGCGGCTTTCCAAAACAACGCCGCCACACCTTTGTTCGATTTGGTGCTGACCACTATGGTGAATAGCTAAAATGTAATGATGAGAGTGGCAACATGAATGGCTCTGCAGGTTCATTTAAGAATCTGGCGCGATGAATATGCTGGGGTGCACGCGGCTCCAGAATATACGAAATGTGCGTGATTTGGGTCGAATAAATCTTGGCATGTTAGCAAGAGTACAGTCCCTGAAAATACACTGAACCCCGGCGATCATTACCACACTTGCTTTAACTGCAATACAATTAGGAGGAAAACAATAATCCAACAACCAATGTCAAAGTTCACCTCTCGTATGTTGCGGTTATCATATCAGTGCTGGTATCGGTGTTCTCACCAATTAAGGCGGCACTTAGACTCATAATTACAAATTTCACTTAATCTGGCCTGGTTTGATAGGGGTGCAGTATGCAGCCCGAATTGCATAAACAGAGAATGACATGAACAGCTTCAGTGAGAACGAAAAACGTTCTATCAAATGGCCCATTTCGTTTTTGCGAGCTATACAAATTCCATGGCACGGACTAGAAAGAAAAGCAGGCTTGCAGAAGTCAAAGAGGAAACAAACGACTTCGGACTTGACGCTCGCAATGTCGGTGCCACGCCGCTAATATTTGCACCTGCCCCTCCTTATAATGAGCTTATCAGGGAAGTATGCACCTCTATCGGTTCCATTACGAATGCACATGATATTTTTCCATGCGTGCCCCGACTACAGGCTACGCCAGGCTAAGGCTCATAATAGACGATCTCATCCCTCTGCGCGGGCAGGTAGCCTGGCGCCCTCAGCTGCGACGGCGCTGCCCACCGCTCCACGTTCGACGATGCGGCGGCCGCGCGCCTAGGGGCCGAGTGCCTCGAAGCTCCAGCTCGAGTCATGGACCTGTGCGCGGCCCTCGCTGCGTCTGGTCCGGACAGGGCCTGCGAGTTGACGACCACGCCCGACGAACTGCCCGACTCGGTGCCCTGCTCGTTGGTTGCGATGCCCGCGCGAAAGCCGTCTTTGTCAGCCACGTACTTCACCACGCGCATGCGGCCGTCCGCGAGGGCGATGCGGTACGAGCCGCGTACGGTGCCATGCTCGTCCCGGGTCTCCTCGCGGCCATGGGAGCCACCTTTGTCGGAGCTGCCGTACACGAAGCTGTACGGAGCCGGGGGATCGAGGTTGTTGGCCTGTGTACGTCGACGGGTCAGGGAGAAGGGAGCGAAAGAAAGATGACATTGCGACACTTCAGCGAAAGATAAAAAGTAACGATGAAAGCATTACGATTAGCTGGTCTTGCTCGTACAGTTAACTATGACAGCAGTGATATGAAAAAGGAAGAGGAGACGTGCAGAGACAGCAGGATACGCACAAGGAAAAGAAAGAAAGATATACGCATGCGCAAAAAAAGACGTTACACTTAAGGCAAGCTTGAATATATGTAAAAAGATTATTATTAACAATTTTTAAAAGCACATACAAAGAGGGCGTCAAAACCTCATTCAAGAGAAATTGACATGGTTACTCCAAGGCCGAGGAACATCGTGAGATTGAAGCTAACTGCAAGGAAGCACTGACCTAACTTACAATGGTAAAGCGCCAGCTCAGGCACAACACGAGTGTATTATTTCCGCGTACGAAAAAAGTAGATAACCGCTAAGCTATGAAGTTAATATTTCCATACGTTACGCAACTGTAAATCCTCTGAAATCATTCCCACTGTGGTCCAGCGAGTAGAAAGGTCACATTAAATCCCTCCTCGGTCATGACAGGACAAGCGACTTGCTGTTCATGTTCATTTTCGCGCTGTTGATGAATGGATGATTTTCGTGCTGTTAAGTCACTTATGTACGACTTCAAATATTGTGTTTAATGCTGCAGCTGAACAAACGTCAAGTTTCCGAGAAAAACGTCATGGGGCATTCGCGCTTAATTCTGGTGCACTTTGCGTCAACGCATACCAATGAGCGGTCAGATAAAACTGGCAGTCACGTTCCCAGAGATAATAGTCCCTTGAATGTTTGCCGTCTGGCAAAAGCGGTTCGCTTACAAGCGCACAGAACGAACAATAAAACACGCACTCACCCTGACCCGAGACGGCCTATCTCGTGTCTCATCCACGAAGTCTCCGGTACAGCTTGCCTGTGTGGTGATAGCGCAGAGCACGAAGAGAGACGCCTGCAAACGAAGATATCGCAGCACCAGCGTGAGAGTAACGGAAAGTCGGAAGTGTCCTTGAAGAGAAGGTTCTGTCTCATGATAGGGTGCCGGGATTTCACATCACAAGCCAACATAATTGTAACAAGTCAGTTGGCCCTCACGGAAGCAAAGTTGCCAGCTGTCGACTAGACGACAAACGCAATACATTGTTTGTTCTCTTAAAAACCATACGGAGAAAGCAAATCCGCCTAGAGTCGTTCGCGGACGCTGACTTCTGAGCGAATTGCAGCACAGTTTCAAGCACTGAAAGTTGATCATACATCATACCTTACATGTTGATTTTGCTAAAAACTCTTGCACAACAAAATTGCAAAATATTTCTTCCCTGCTGCCATGCAAAATTTTCGCCTTATAATTGTTCTTGATGTGGTGCCTGCCACAACAAATCAGAGATTACTGTTCCATACTTTGAGAAGCGCTTCGGAGTAGAAATTACCTCGCTGTGTAGCCACAAACCTGTAGCCATAAAAGTCCACTTAAGGCAGATTTTTACCAGCTGTGTATCATTCACTGTTTTCTCGAGAGAAATTGATGAACAGCATTCAAACGTAACTTCTTCCGCACTATGGTGTCAAATTGCGTGCAAGCACTTAGTCAGCATTGTCCAAAAAGATTTTCATAACATATATCTGCCAACGCGCTGCCAATTTAAGACATGATACTATCGTTCAATGGCTGCCCGGTGCATTATCGAGCTATCACTACACGCAGCGAATCCTGACGTGATTGTGAGAAGCAGACATTACGAACTAGCTTGCTCTATTTGTACAAAACATAATGTCCAGAGAACAGAAAATATCGCTCAGAGTGCCTTGATTCATCATAATATAGTCTGAATTACCCCCACCCATTTTCCGCACCCCTACAGCTTTTGTTGCAGCTATGCAACAGTGTTGTTTTGCCAATGGCTCTGTGCTGTCTTCTAAATTGCTGTTGTTGCTTCGAAATTCGTTATCATTCGTCAGTGAAGATGCTGGCTCAACCTCACATATGGTTCAATCCATACTGTACGTGAGAAGTCTGTCCATGTGCTTCTCTTCAGACTTGCCTGCTTCGGTGTGCACTTTCAATCTCCCCGAAACGGTCTAATTGTTACGCCGGGTGGAGGCCAGATCATTCTCAGTAATTAAGATTCTGAGAGCGTGACCTGGCTTCTTCCACGTAAAAATCTGCGTTAGTTTTCCTAACCTTGCGGTAAGCGGAATGAAGTGCTTCGTTCCATGTACACATGCGGTGTCGCCTGCCATGCACGTGAATTAACTGTTTTCTCTTGATTTCTACGTCATGCTTTGCCCTCCAACGGCATGTTTTTTTTTGGTTTTGGGTTGCCAACTAAACGTTCGAATGTGCACTTTACGTCGACGCATACCAATGAGCAGTCAGATAAAAGTGGCAGTCACTTTCCTAGAGATAGTAGCCCCTTAAATGCTTCCTGTATGATAAGTTATCTTACGTTATCTAAGTGCAGTTATCTTAAGTGTACGCTGTGACGGATGCCAACAGCATCTTCGCAAGCAAACCGATGTAGCACCTACGGATAAAGCCTAAAAGAAACCACAAAAGGAAGAATATTCGTCTGAAACGCTTGGACACCAAACCAAAGGAACAATGAGGTCTTTCCAATTCTAGGATACCTCGACGTGCACAAGTAGTGGTTTCTCCGACCTAACCGCGCAAGCCACTCCCTCAACCACTCACGAACAGCACGCGCATTTGTCCACTCTGGATCTGCCTAGTGAAGAAGAGCGGTCACGCGGACCATCAGAAACCTTCGCTTTTCTGTCACAGTGTGTGCGCATCCGTTTAAGCAAAAGCAACGTCAGCAACGCTCCTGGCGAGCACGCTCGGTGTCCACACAACACCGAGGACAACCTGGACGTAGTCGAGCTTACACGACGAGAGTCGTGTCCAGTGGCTAAGCCATGCAGACCTGGACCGAGGGACGACGGCTGTTGCAAAACGCCCTCCCGGGTGTGCAAGCGACGCAAGCACAAAACACGGGCAACCGCTGCGCACTGCCGCGACACGAGAGCTGACCGCGAGGGGCACGACTTCGTCCCTTACCTTGAACATCGCGCGCGCTTCGACGACGACTCGGACAAACACTGCTGACAAGCGCGGCAACTGGTGACGTCTCTCGCCGGCGCCCGACGTTTTATACACATTCCAGCGCAGAATGCACGAGTTTGCAAAACAGCTATTGCGCATGCTTCCAACGGACGGGCTTAGCCGAATCGTAGGAGGCGAAGGAGAAGGCAAGGATGACGGCAGGCACTCGTGTGGAAGTGGGGGATGAGCGCAACCTGTCTGCTTTAGTGTTCACGCTCCGTCAGCGACTCATGACTTCCGGGACATCTGCAAAAAAATAACACGCGACTCGCGTCGTGCGCTAGCTCTCTGTGAACGTTGGGCATCGGAGCTCGTGTTGGCTGTGACCCTCGTTTCGAAAGCGCCAGAATCGGAGCCAAATACACTTGATCTCTCAGGCGCAGCGACCTTCTTCGACATTCGGAGAAGGGGAGTTTTGTCACGGGTAGCCAGGCGTGACGCAACGCTAACAGAGGAGGGTGACGTAAGGTTTTCAGCGCTGCTTCCGCGATGCATAAATTGTGCGCGTAACCATGCCTTGGACGGATGAGCGGCGACGAAGAAAGTTTTCGTCGGAAGGCGCAGCGTTTCAAAATTGTATTTTGTCGCCCACAGGCTTGTTGGCGACGCTGATTCAGCATCGCCTGAGCGAGATTTGAAACATTCTGTTACGTTTTCTGTTACAGATAGTGGACGATATTCTAGTGGCCGCGATGTATTGGACATTGATTGTTTTTGTATGTTAAAGTGAGAACTGTGGCACACTAGGTAGTCTGTGTTCTTCTCTCAGTCGCAGACATCATTTGCAGCACCCTCAGCCATTCCAGTTAGTGATACCGGAACACCGTCCCCACCATTTACTGGCCTAGAAGGCAGTAAAGGCGCCCATGTGCGTTTTTAGATGATTGGCCTGTGCGAGCACCTTTGACTGAGTGGCGCTGACCACGCACGTGTACACATTCACCACCTTCCACACTATCTCTTCTTTCTACTCAACTGTTCTCTACCCCCAACGTAAAGGAGCCAACCTAACGCTTTCCTGGTTAACATCCTTACCTTCTCTCTTTCCTTTCGCTTTCTCTTTTGTATTGCGTATAAGATAGACAGAATCGAAAACAAAAATCTAAGTTAGACCGCAACATTAAAAACCAGCAAGGCCAAGTTAGTAGGGTCGAACAAGTCCAAGTCTCTTGCCGCCGCAAGAAATAGGAATGAATAGCACCAAGACTACGACACACACTTGTAAAATAAGTGATTACAGTTCACGCGCCGACGTGCAATTGAAATAATTTCGAAGTCAATGAGTATGTGATCGCGCTTGCCGTCATTCTGCGTATGGTGGCGCCACTGTGTTTATCTCATTGGTTCAAAGCCCCAGAGATTCACGGAACCAATGCGTTGCTCCTTCGCTCTCCTTTCTCTCTTTTCATTGCTTAACCCCTTCCTCCTGCGTAGGGTAGCAAACGGGACGCGCGTCTGGTTTACCTCCCTGTCTTTCCTTCCCTCTTTTCGTCCTCTTTCTTCTATTCCCCCAATGCTCCTCACTCTGCTAAGCTTCAGAAAGCCAGGCATGCTGTACAGAAGCCCTACAGCAGAAATCAGTGACGGCTGCCGTCACTTACAAATAGGTCTCTAGACTACTGACTACGAATAAGTTTTTAACACTGACCTTAATGCGACAAACAAGCGTGCGGTGCAATTCATTCAACCTCCATATGGCTTTAATTAGAACTTGTACAACGGCAACTCAGGTTTTAAATATTTTTTCTTGCCTGAAACAACGATAACGGATGCACACGAAACATGCTAAGATACAAATATGCATTACATACTGCCACACTCATAAACGCGTTCCATAATATGCTGACCTCTATTAAGAAATTGTGATTTACAGCAGCAACTAAAGCTCTAAAAATAAAACCAGAAAGACCTAAGGAAACGGGCCGAGGAACAGAAGTGCTTGGAGTGCACTGACTGATCAGAGAGTTTATGATGCCTTTATCTTCAAAAACTGGCAGACAAGCTTCTTCGAGGACGTAAACGCGTGAAGAAAATTGAAAAAGCAACGCGTCCATCGATGCATCAGGAAGTGCTCTGTAGACGCGGACCTGAAAGGTGTTCATCAAAATCAGGCCCCGCTCACACCTTCACTGCGAGAACCGTGAACAGGCACCGTCACGAAAAAAAAAAGCAAAGTTTAGTAGCGATCGACCAAGAATAGCGCGCGGCACGGGTACTTTTCTCACACCTGGTAAAGAAGGCCGCGAAACGATCGTTCCCTAAGCAAGAGTGAAGAACTGAGGCACAAAAAAAGGAAGGGAGGACGAGAGCAGTATATGGCATCGCCGGCAGTGAGGGCCGATCTCCCGCAGGGTGACATTCCGCACTGGCCGGCTGGCAAGATTCGATCCGGCTTGCCCGATCCCCACTGCGAACAGTCTAAAAGCGGCCCACGGGCTCAGGAACGTGGCATGCTTCCAGGTGACCTGAACGGCGGCGCGAACATGCCTGCAGGTCTGCCCCCACAGGAAAAAAAAAAAAGCAACGGACACTGCGGGAAATCGCCATGGGCAGCACGTATGCAGCGAGAGAGCTGACCATGCGAGGATTCGCGTCGAGCGAGCAATTCCGTTCAAGGTTGCGCACCCGGCTCGACGTTGTGAAGCGTCGGTTGTCCGGGCGACACGAACGAGGCGACGATCCGTTAGCTCGCAGAGGTAGTGCGCTTTGGTTTCATGAAGCCCCGAAGCAAAACCGTGCTCGGATTGCGTCACTCTCTCCGCAAGTAGGTAAGACGAAACCATAGCAGCGAATAACCTTGATATACGGGGCATACCATATTCCGTCGATTTATCTAGCATGTGCGCCCTCTGATTAACGGCAAGGCGTGAGGTCGATGGCTGACCCATAACACAGGCGAACAACCCGACTGACAAAGTGCAAAACGTCATGCGAATCAGTGACAGATGCAATAGCTTTAATGGACGGCGCGAGACGTATGTCTGGCTACTCCGTGCTACTCCCGATTAAATTTAGATAAAATACGAAGTGGTACACACTGAATGGGAACAAAGTCATGAAAAATCGAAAACCGCCGGGAGAGAAGGATTTATTAGAGTAAACGCAGAAACAGCGGTCTGAGGTAATATGGCTCTAGCCTGTTACCATGCTCAGGTGGAAGGAGAAGAGAAGGAAAGGAAGGGTATCAGGAGTGATGCTGACGGTAGACAACAGGAAGTCGACTATATGCACGTTCGTGTCCGAAGGGCCCTTTCGCACGCTTTAATCTCAGCCTACGCCAACAAAACACCAGTGCGCACACTCAAAACCGTATCAAGTAATGCGGCTCTGAACAACGTCAGAAGCGCTTTAGTTGCGCACAATGCATGCACAGTCAAAGAGGAACCCGCGGTTCTACTGCCGAACACTACGATACAGATTTAAGTGCATGTATGATACAGCCCCTTCCACGAAGAAAGACTACAATACCATTAAGAAACCAGCTACCAGGATAAAGCTGATTCTATTGAGCCTACGAATTCTTGTTCATCGAATGTCATTGCAGCATTTTACAAGTACATGCGAAGTAAAGCGTTTCCTAGGAAGTCATCGCTGCGTATATGTTTAAACGACGGTCTTCCTTTCTTTTTCGTTTTGAGCACAAGACAAGAATTCCCCTATACTTTCAGACATCATCTGACAACGACGTCGGGAGCCTAAGCCGCATTAGAAGTAAGAAATGTAGCGTCTCGATACGCGAGGACGTTATAACACGTTCGTCGCACCAACAAAATCATATCTGATCGCTTTCAGAACTTCACTGTATTGTTTTTAAACTGTCAGTGTCAGTAGGTCAAACCGTTCACAGAGAAAAACGTTTAAAAATCTGCTGCCCACACATAACGCACACGTGACGTAATCACCGGAACTGCAGGCATACATAATCGCATCAGACACGATCATATATTTGAACACGCGCAGCATTCGAGATGGCCTGCATATTGAATCCTGAACGGAAGCCAGGAAGGAAGATACATTCCGCTACGCAGGTGCAACGAGATCTGTGCAAGCTTGCCGCAATGTTGGAACACCGACTTTTCACCTCACTCGTTCTTTCATAGCACGCGCCTTCGGCACGAGCCGTAAGCAACTAGCAGTACTACTTGCAAGACCGGGGAGGTATCACAAAAAGAAGAGGCCGCAAGGGCGCCAGCGATGCAAACACCAGGACAAGCACGCCAACGTACGCGGCCACTCCAACCAGTCCCGCGAGGAGGGGTGGCCTCTGCTCTCACCACAAACTGCCTGCAAACGGAGCACGAGCGGCACGTTTTCGGCAGAGGGTAAAAGCGACCACTTCCGCTGTTTCGTACGCACCATCATGACCCGAGTAAGCGCCTAAAACGAGCAGGACCGTAGATCCAAAGGGAGCTGCGGGGCAGAGAGCGTCGGGATTGAAAAAGTATAAAAGAAAAGAAAGAAGCGCTAAATCAACGACGAACGGCGGTTGGTCCGTCTTTCGCCTTCCGGGATGCACTGAAATGGAATCGGGCCTGTTGTGCGGTCGGCCACATCAATGATTCACGGCCTTTCGTCACCAGAAGTTGAAACGCTCCCCATGTACAGTTCTTCATTGAGGACACGTGACGAACGTACCGGAAGAAATCTGCATTAGCAGCCACGTCTTGTCTGGGCGAACAACGCGATGACGCGTTGTTCCGGGAGGCTTCCGATGGTAGGTGGCTTTCCAGCGAATTCTTGAATACGAGAAACGGTAGAACGGAGAGAGAAAGAGAAAAGGAGGGAACAAATGTTTTGTCGGCTGGGAAGATTTGCATCAGAGCTCCTTTCTTCAAGTCATGCAAAATGCTGGCTGTCGAAAGACAGCGTAGAGTGACGTGAACTTACGTTATCACCGACTCACGCACCTGCATCGAAACTAAATAAGCATAGCCCGCGCAGAAATCAGCAACAGACTGAGTACGGCAAACATCAGTGCCTTACGAAATGGCACAGATGTCTTTGTTGATTTGTGTGCGTTTAACCTTGACTAGTAGCCACAAGTGAAATTGCAATGTAATGGGAGACGGCAGATTTGAATCTACTAAATAAAATGCGAAGATTGCCTGGGATCTATTCGCTGTCGTTATCTTTCCCGTAAGCCTGGCCATCCCCCTTTAGGATAACGATCGTGCTGGTGGTTAGCACTGCCAACAGGGTTTCTCGAACGCTGGCTGTGTGTTCGATGCCTGCATCAGAACACATCGTGTATGCTTGAACGGAAATATACATTCACAGCGAACGTTCCGGTGAAGGGTGCATTCAAAAGAACTCCTTTCTTCTATTTTTATTTTTCCTTCCATTTTTCTTCTTTTTTTTTACAGATTTCACCATCCTTCTCGTTTGACCTTCTCGTTTTCAGATTGCGCTTCGCCCCCAATTTTGTCTTCCTTTTTTTCAATGAGAATAAACTCAACTTCAATTTTAGTGCGCACGAAACAAATCTTTCTCGCTTCCTATTCCTTTTTGCTGATCCTGGGTTTTGCAGTAAAACGTGTTGTGGGGGGATAGTTGGTCCATAGCTTTCAAAAGATGAAGCGCCTACAGTGACAGCACACTAAGACGGAAGAAAGACAGGAAGCGCCTTGTCCTGTCTTTGTTCCTTCTTAGTGTGCTGCCACTTTTGGCGCTTCATCTTTTGAGAGCTAACACTGGCAATAACACGTAAACAATTGGCAGCTTCGCTCGAAGGAGAAGCATTGAATGCGATAACGAGGTTTAGCGTTGCA
The DNA here is from genome assembly GCF_050947875.1 of Dermacentor variabilis. Classification (NCBI taxonomy): domain Eukaryota; kingdom Metazoa; phylum Arthropoda; class Arachnida; order Ixodida; family Ixodidae; genus Dermacentor; species Dermacentor variabilis. The sequence goes on along the minus strand of NC_134573.1, from coordinate 164,948,965 downwards.
CTGAAAGCGTCTCCAAAAGCTAGTGTGATGAGGAACATCGCCAACGGCGTTGAAGGTGTCGCATCTTCATAGTGAACGAGATGAAAACCACGTGACACCATCAGCGTTCGCCGGCACACAAAGAAAGCATCACATCGATTTACCTCAGCGTGTACTGTCCGAGACCAGTGTTTGCACCGCGGTGTGATTTGCGCGCAGCTGCTCCACAGGAATGCTAATGTGTGCGCACACAGCGCTCCTGCCACCAGAGGAGGCCAGAACGCTGCCCTGGCTCAGGCAGAGCCGACTGAGCCCAGCGTGACGGTGCCTTCGCTTGGCTTCACCGCTTTCGAAGTCAAACGCACGGCGCGTCTCTGTAGACCCTTACCGTTCTACGCAAAGGGCTGAGGGTTGGTTGCGTGAACGCGCACGAACGTTTATATAGACAAGGACGTGTGGCAAGTCCATTGTGTACGTCTTGTGGCTGCTGCGAGACACTTCAGCACCTTATATTTGAGTGTCCCGCTTTCAGTGCGCAGCGCATGTCGCTAGTGAGAAACTATCATCTCCTTGGCCTGCGGTGTGTGACACTCGAGGAATGTTTATACCGCAGTGGTTGTGCATCTAAACGTGATCAGGCCCATCGCGCCCTACTTACCTTTCTAGTGTTAACTAAGGTTCACGTCTGTAGCGTGAACATTCAACATTCTGTAGTAGCGTGAGCTTCAGTGACCGGCCCTACTGAGTGTGATCTGTACTGTGTTCTACTTTAGTCTTTAAATTTGTCCTGTTGCTCTTCCTTTCCTCTTTCCTCCCCTCCTTCATATCTTCTATTCATGTGTTGCTGTCACCTCCCTTCAGAAGAGCAGGCAGACGTTGTGCCCCTTCCGGTGGCAGTTGCCAGCCTGCTCCTCGCTTTCCCTTTCCTGTTAACTGTGTATATGTGTTCAAAACAAATAATAATAATAGTACGCAAAGGCCGCGTGTCCACGTCGATTCCGTCACAGCACGCCAACGCCGACGGCGGAAACGCACCTCGAGCGCCCGTACAATTGCTATTCGCAATATTAGGAGCGCTAGGTGTATACGACTCTTCTGGCTAAACCACTGCTTGATTTTATTCAAACTTCGCACAGTGATAGCATTTTACAGTAGGTGCAGTTTAATGTCACGTTTGTGAGCATTATTTGCATTTTTTGTTCCCGATAAAGCCGAAGTGCGCGTAGTCTGCGGTGACGCCACTAAAATGTCAATTTTGCTGCAACGGAGCGGTGGCGCCATCTGTCACCGCTATGGTGGAGTCAATGCATTGGTGGATCGCGTCCTTCAACGTGTAGCGATGAGAGGTGGCACCGCCGTTCTGCTGCAGCAAAATCGACCCTTTTGAGTGGCGTAACCATAAGGTGCGCGCAAGGCGGCTGTGTTATGAACTACACACTTTGGTAACGCTCGCAGACGTGGTTTTTAAAATGATCCCACTGAAAAAAAAGATACCTCTGTGCTAAATAGATGGTGTTCAAATCCACCCCCAAGCGGCGGCTCTTTCTGGGCAAGTGATCGTGAAGGCCGTGCCTTTGCTAACTGCATGCGCCGAAAGCGATTACGGAGCCGGCGACACTTCATAGGTACCATGTTTTATCTCACCTATTCGAACGGTACTCAGCCAGCGGTTCAGCTGGAACAATCGTATACACCTGGCCTTCCTATTTCCGCTGCACACTATACATTACGACCACTGTCACTCTCGGACGCCACATATTAAATGATTTATCGCACGAACTGCTTTTTTTTTAATACGAATTAGGCTAGGCAAAGATTTTTTATTCGCAATGCCTCTTCGTAATTGGGCGATCGCCTTCACTGCTAACGTGTTCAAGAGCACAATTCACTGGCACCCGTATTTATGAGTTGTCGCAGCGGTACGGTTTGTGGGTGATAACCTCTGCGTTCTCGCATAATACACTTCGGTTTCAGGCGTAAGCTTGTTATGAAAGTTTTCAGTGAGTTAGACGCAAGCTGTACGCATTGTTACATTTCCATGAAGTGAAGAAAAAAAGTTTCGAGAACTCACACGGTGCCACGGTCCAGACAACGGCTTAATGCTCTCATTACAAGCTGGGAACTACACACAATGTTCGAGAACATGATATTACTTTATAGCTTTGCATGACATGCTTTACATCTGTAATGTCTTGACATGACATTATATCTCTTCTTTTTTTTAGACACACGCGTCTTTACACACACGCGTATAAAAACTATCAGCCCAAGCACTCCGTACAGATGGTTAACCAGCGAAGCTGAAACGTATGGCCCCCGTGTTTGTCACTGGATAAATCCCGACGGTTCATTAAAGCCTTTCTCAATTATTGGTTACGTCTTTGTGTTTCTTAATGAGGTTACACACACGTTCGACTGCGACGGGGAGAACGACGTCAGTGACGGTATGCTCGCAGTCCGCCCCTGTCGCTTGTGTTCGATGTCTCGAGTTTGCTCGGTGACGTGGTAAGTAGCATCCGCCCGGCATTGCCGCTTGCGATTCCTCAAAATTGAATTGCTTCAAAATTAAATATGTACGTCACGTTAGACGATGAATGGCTCATGGCCCCGTAAAAGCGGCATCCCTATTACGACAACAGAAGATAAGTGAAATTCTGCGCTGGAATGGCGAGCGGCAACGGAGCCAGCTGTGGAAGAAGACGACGACGCTCGAGCCATTGCTGATGGTGACAGTTTTTTTTTTTTTCTACACGCGGACACGATAGTGGGGAAATTAGCCCTTAACAGCTTCACTGTAAAAGAATTATGAACCATTCCACTTTGTGAAGGTTGATGACCAGCGAAGCTGTTTGGCACTCGACACAGATGTGACACAGAATTTTGAACGAAGGTACGAACTCATTTATGGTCTTGATGAGTGGTCATCGTGACGAAAGGCACGCACACACATTTATTGTCTCGATCGGTGGTCCTTATTTGACTCTCAGCTGCAAACACATTCTTTGATAACGTCAAATTGATGCGCGTACGCCACTGGGTGGTCGGTTCAGCCGGATCGGTGTGGCTTGGCAAGCGATCTGTCTGCAACATGAAACGCTTAAACCACTCCCTTTTCGGTCCCGACACGTCCACATGGAAATCACCGACAATCACCACAGGGGTAGTGTCATCGCACTAACACACGCAAAGTGAGTAGCTATGGACCTTACGGGGCTATGAGCCATTGCATCTTTTGCTTGCTTACGGGGGTGTGAGCTATTGATGATGACAGTTTTCGACATGCTGTTCTGTGTGTTGTATGCGTGATTAGAAAGTATGTAAGCGCTGTTCGCTTCACTTGGTCGAGTGCTTGTAGCCTCTGCCTTACGGGGCTATGAGTCATTGTTTTGCTTACAGGGATACGAGTGCTCACGGGGATATGAGCCATTGATGACGACAATTTTTCTTGACGCAGAACAAACATGCACGGAAACTTAGCCATATATAGCTTCGTTGTAAAACAAAGTCGCTGCAGAAAGACGTTATTCACGAACGGAGACTTCATAGAGTAGAAAAGGTTATCGCTTCCTTTAGGAAACCAATCCGCTTGTAGGTAACCTCACAGACCGAAACCTGCGTTTTGTGTTTGAAAGTTCTTGCCAATTAAAGAAAATAAATAAGAAAAAAGGGGCAAGAAAAGCTGCGCTAGCTGTTAATTTTAATCCAGCCTATATTGACAGAAAATATAGTAGGCTTATTTTCTCACAAATTACGGATTTTTATTTTTAAACAATTGCCTCCTTATCGCTTAGTTAGGTCGTCAGCCTTGATGGTGTGTTACGTTTTTAATTATTATTTTATGTCACTTGTGTTCGCCTGATGTTCCTCACGCTTCTTGGCGCTCGAACTGAACGCTCCAACAGATAGCCAGAAATTTAAAAATAATCAAAAAAGGGAGGCCGGAATCCCAGTTACGCCCAGGTATTAGCGACTAGCGATATCAGAAGGAAAAAAAGAAAGAAGGCAAGAATAGAAAGCGACTCGCTTAAGATCCTGTTATGAAGATGGGGGGGGGGGGGGGGGGGTGGAAACAGCAAGATGCAGACCTGAAAGAAACGGGTCGCCCTTGTGACGACAATCTCGTAGCGTGTGAACGACTCCTCCGCCACGAAGTATTCAACTTCACGAGCAGAAGGGAAAAAAAATAGCACAGTGCTCGCAGAGAATGCAGCGAAGCTTCCACAGATAAAAGTGGAGCGCCCAAGGCAACCGAAAAATAAAAATAAAATGAAAATTACGAGCACCTGTATATATAAGAGACAATCATCTGCGCTTCGATTAACATTGCAAAGCGGCGTCGAAGACACGGCAGAAACGAAGACAACGAATCAAAAGCCCGGCTCTGAGAACATAGAATACGTGAACACGTTTTCTAATAAGGGCGCATTCGAAACATCCGCTTTGTTAGCTACACTCGGACTGTTTTGTTTAATATTTGTTCATTATGCCACCGGGTTAATCCGTGCTGATCGTCGACGGGGCGCGTACCATTCCGACTCCAGTATTCTTCTTCCAAGCCAGTGGTGGTTTATAACGACTCGGAGAGTCGTTTCGACCCCGAGTAAAACGAATGAAGAAACAAAGAAATGAGAGAAACAGCCTCGCCCAATCGCTTGGCACACCGACTTCGACGCGTCGTGAATCCTAATCTCCGCTCTTTTGTTTTCTCGCTACCGCCGAAGGGAGTGCCGAGGTCGTCGGTCTCGCTTCGCACGGGCTGCAATCGGAGGAAACGTCCTCCGACTTCGAGAGACGATTAGGCGAAGTCGGGGGCCATAAACGGACGAACACGGCATGCCGGCAAATGGCTTCCTGCTGTCGTAATATGCGCACCAACCTTTAATCCTCCTCCCATCACCCCGCAGTATTCCTATGAACGCCTGCCCCCCCCCCCCCCTCTCCCTCTCCCTCCCGGCGACTTTGAACCGGAGGACAGAACGTCAAAAACACGAGTGCCACATCAATACGCGTCGTCAAAAGACAGCGTTCGGAAGCACCCCGTGATTTTCACCAGCCCTGTATAGAAACCTCGCAAGCGGGGGCACACAACGCTAGAATCGATGCGTTTGTGCGCTGGTTATAAGGCCAGAGACCTTCTCGCGTGGCATTGGCCACGCAAGCTTTATACGACGCGAGGCACGCAGGTAGCGTGGCGAAGTGAAAGCGGCGTTTACGCGCGAAATAGCTGCGTCACTACTGCACGCCACAAGGTTCTCCTTTGTTTTGCCGCAGTAGTTCCGCGTCGGAAACGCAGCTCTCGCCCTATGCGTTATGCTGGACGAAAGGACAACGGCTGTGCGATAGCCTTGCGCATGCTTCCCGCGTCCAATAAGAAAAGAGCCCCGGTAGATCGGGCGAGAAACCGCAGAAAAATTGCCACAAGAAAAAAAAAACACACACACACAATAGGCCATGACAGAGCTTCCATTCCAGCTTTCAAATGCACGCGCAATCAGCGATTCAGCGAGAATAAGGCATCACAAACGACAACAATATGAATGTATAAGCAGTCCTAGAAATCATCACGTACGCCGACCGCGTTGCCAGCGCAATGTTTGTCGTCGAATCGCAGGCACTCGACGTATAGGATATTTTGCGTTCAGAATGACAGCAGGCGCCAAAAACGGAACGATGTGAATAAGCGCCAAACCTGAAATTGTGCGCATTGTCCACTTTTCAGTTCGTCGCGCTATGTTCTTCTTTTCTTTTGTTATCGTTTTACGCATTCTAAGCGCATTATGTACAAACCTACAAAGAAACATAAGCGAGCGCAAATCCCCACATGTAAGCCTCAACAGCTCCGCGCCGTTTGTAAAGACTGCGCTCGCCTCCCGATTTTACTATGGCGAAACAGTGGCAGCATCGCGAGTCAACCGGTGCCAGCGCTCGCTCGAAGAAAGCAGAAATAGTCTCGATACAATTCATAGTCTATGCAGGCGGAGAAGGGCTGACACAGTCTTCACAGGCGGGCGCATGAGACAGCCGGCGCTGGCAACATAACAGGCTCGGTCACTTTGAGCTACGCGGCGCCTTTACAAAGAGCGCTCTGGTATGCGCAGGTCCTCTTCGAAGCGCAACCTTTCGCTCCTGCCCGGGTTTTCACCGGACGCGCTTATGCTAATCGCAAATGGCGCATTAAAGGAGGCGCCCCGCGAAAGGTCGGGCCAGTCCGAACAGCGACTGCTCGCCGCTCGCACGCACACACAAACACGTTCGAACGCACGCAAGCACGAACTCGCTCGATCCAAGCCCGCGCCCGCACTGCACGTCTCGGGCCTGCGGAGCTTGCGCCTCCGCAGCGAACACTCGTGTGCCAGGCCGGACCTCCGCAACCGCATACGAAGGCTGGTTATGCAATCGCGCGGGGTCATCGTGGTAACGGTTTCGCCACGATTACAGCGCCGGTCACGCCGGAACAAAGGCGTTCGTAGCGTTCGGGGGATCCCGGGCGCGGGCGTTACTTCCTCTTCGCAGAAGCGGCTCTATCGTGCAGCGACGGCGCCGGCGGCGGCTGCCAAACGTCTGCGTGCGCACACCTGCCCTGCGACGCGCTATGCAACGGAGAACTCGTGCACGAGCTTCGAGCGCTTACAGGTTCGAGAATATCACGAAGCTGCCGCCTGAGCAGCGCGTTGCGGCCATCAATCCAATTCCGACTCCCGCGTGACTAGTCGCGCCCGTGGCGTGTGCAAACCAGATACCGAGCAAAATATGGTACATGGCGGCGGTAACTGGAAACCCGCGGCTGTTTCCGGCTTCGTGGAAACGCCGTAAAGTATGTTGGGTTCGTTCCGGTACGCGGACAGAAACAGGCCCTCGCGGGCACGAAGACTCTGCGAGGCTCTTGCGTGTCAGCGCTGCATGCATAACCACCGCCTTTTACGGCGGAGCCCACTAGTACATCGAATGAGCGAAATTTGTGGCACGGAAGCGATTCACCTGTCAGCACGGGAGAATAAATTATACTTATCTCGCCAAGTCTGCGATGCCGTGCGGCCTTGCATAGTTATGAAATGACTCTAATGCATTAAAGGAACGTGCCTCATACGTCGCGATATTAAGGTGAAAGATTGTCGTCAACCTTTAGCGCCTTTATGAAGTAGATTGGCAAGAACTCGCGGGTAGCAACTCTGAGCATCAAATGACTCACGCCATATATTTACTGAAATCCAAGCGAGCTTCAATATAATGTAAGCCGACAGGAAGGAAGGCCAAGAAAAATCGGAGTTACTAGCGCACTTACAAGGTTACTCGCAATTACTGCGCAGGATTTCATTACACACCAAAAGCTCACCCTTGTGCTCGATGTTCTGTTGTCATTGTAATGTGCATCGAGATTCATCTGATTCCATACCACTTTCACAGTGTAGCTCTTGTCGCGACTGTAGATGCGCTGGAAATCGTTCGCTCAGTAATTTATCAATAAACCTACTGGAGCTATACATATGAAATTTGAAATGGACATCGCGCGCCTGAAGGGCAGTTTGTAACAAAATTTGGAAGCTAGATGATGTCGAGGGAAGAAGTTAGAAGTGTGGTTTCGTAAAGAGCACGTGTTTGGATTTGAGGTCTCAAGTGAGTTCGTTGGTCGCCCAGTTGTATATTGTACAGTATACACGCGGTCATTATAAGCACATGGCCTAACGTGTTCACAGTCTCTAGTCGTGACTTCGGTGCACGATAATCCCACTACACCTTGGATGACTGAGTGGACTACGAAGATAAGCATGGATTGCCTTCCCGGGATCCAAGAGAACATTTCAGAACCCGGCCATCGATTCAGAACGACCTCGTCCCTCACATCCTAGTTCTCACGGCACTATCAGCGCCTTTCGCTCTTATGCACAGTGCGACAAACAACTTTACCATAAACGAGTTGACGTGGCGATGCACATCAGTAACGTTCGAGTAATGCTTTTACACCTGTGTAGGCTTATAGATATTTGTAATTTATCTCTCGGAAACTGCGTTTAACTGTGGGCGACGGCATGGTTAACGGCTCGGTATTAAAGTTGCATCATCTACGGTTCTGTAACACCCACCCTATCTTGAGAACACGAGCTTACTCAGTGGGGCCAGTTCTTGGAATGCTAATTCATTGGAAAATAACCGGTGGAGGCACATTTCATCGATTAGGACTCTTCGTATTATCCGGGTCGATTCGACAAACCTATAAATCGCCATAGCTGCGTACGAACCCGAAGTATATTCGAGAAAATGTAAAATGCATCGTCAAACATTAGCACACTGCCGGAATACGCAGTCACGCAAGAATTCCCGCAAAATATTTTGCGGCAGCGCTGACAAGGTCGACAGAGCGAATCCTCGCGCAACGGTGGCTATGAGGAAGTACTTGTGGCCCATGTGTAAGCGAAATGCAAGCGTCTCGCACGAAAAAGGAAGCGCGGAACCCTTAACCTTACTCCCCGCGTAAATCGTGCCTGTCAGGCGTATATGTTTACGCCACCGCGCGCGTATATACCGATCGTGCGCACGCACCCGCGTGCAAACGTTCCGCGCTAAAACGTGCATGAGATTAAAGAGCAAGTCATGTTCCACGAAGCCCGTATGCGCTTAAAGCGAAGCGTGACTTAATGTAACCAACCGAACTAACACCGCGTGGTGCATACGGCTGCACTCTTTTCATTCAACGAACAAACAAACATATCGCGCGAAAGCGCGCGGCGCTGGTTTTGCGAAGGCAGTTTCTCGCGCACGCATCTCGCCGCGAGAAGACGGCGTGGAGACGACGACGACGTTTATTTTTGATTGTGAAGAATCGCGATGAATTCGTCTCACGATCGCATGGGGTCACGGTGACGCGCGTTTTTGGCGCTGAGCAGCATTGCGCACGAGCAGCGCGAAGGCAGCTGTAGTAGTAATAATCGTAATGGGTTCGCATTTAAAAACGAGGCAGAGAGAGGGGGAGAGAGAGAAATAAAGATGAGCCCGTAGCTCGTGACCTCGCCGCTCCTTCAGTTGAGTTATCGCTCCGCACGCGTAATGTAAATCAGGCGCGGGGAAAAAAATACAGCGCTTGAGCGTTCATTCGCGACGTCGCTCTAACGTTCTCTTTGCTCTTCTCCCAGCCAGCAGAAGCAGCGCCCGGTCTCGTCCCGGCTCTCTCGCAAGCGCGCTGGCGCAGTCATCGTCTCTCCTTTTCCAACGCGCTGCAGCGAACGGCGGCGGCAGGGCAGCACGCGGCGACGGCGCGTCTTTGCGGCAGTCCGCGCTGCCCGGGTGGCCCCTTCATCAGCGATGCCCGAGGTCGCGACGTCCCTGCAGGAAGCCACGCGCTTCGCTCCGGCTGCTTTCGGGCGAAGAAATCCGAGCAGCGGCAGAGGAAACTCGGCGACTCGCCGCCAAGTTGCCCTCCGCGTGAGACGAACTTCTTCGGCCGGCGCCACTTGATCATTAATTAGGAGTACAGCGGTGTCATATATCTCCGGTGAGCGAGATACTCATTCGGAAGAAAAAAATTGAGTAGAGGAGAGAGGGGTCGCGTGGGGCGCGGGCCAAGTCGTGTTTGTGTGTATACACCGCGGCAGCGGTATAGGATGACTGGCCGCTGCCAGGTTTGGCTGTGGCGAAGGGTGAGTGCGGCTTGCGCTCGTAGTCGATGCGCTATTCACTTCGGCATCCTGACACAATGGCGGCTGGAACTTTCCGTCCTTCACAAGCTCCTATCCCGCCACACATCTCTCTTATTCCTTTGTCGTCGATAGCAAATGAACCATGGTGATGGCCGGCTGAGCAAAATGGTTTTCATTGTCAGCTGTTCGCTAATCAATTATTTCAGTCACGGTAATCAAGCTATTTGTAAACGAAAAACGCTATCCAGGAGAAAGTTGTTGGATTAATCTGGGGGGCTAACGCCCGAGGGTAGTTTACCGTCACGCTCATAGCTCCTAACAATTTCAGTATCATAGAGGGGCACTTGTTAGGTTAGATTTATGTTTTTTAGCACTCAGACAGACTAACTGAGTAGCCTGCAGCCTCACTTATCGTCACTCATTAGGCACAGCTATTACTAAAAACCCAGCCTTTCCCTCTTTGTTTTTCTCTATTTCCCCTTCTGTTTCAACAGGCTCGACAAGAATCAATCACATTATCTTAGAACATCAATAATCAGTGGAATGAAAACTCACAGCTGCTTTATCCGCAGTCATAGTGTAGTGTAATAAAACAACATTATTTTTTTTGGTAAGTTGGCCCTGTAAGCACAACGCAGTCAACAGAGTATGTACCTAAAGCAGTCAAGTTGAGAAACGCTTAAACTGCAAAGGCTAGTCTGAGGCAAAAGTCAAGTACGTAAATTTAGCGAGCGTTTCCCGCAGTATGGCTTTCTCCTTTCATGAAGCAAAGTATAGGTGTAACACCCGCTACAGTCGGCAGCTACAGCAGCGTCACGCATGACGCTATATCGGGCGACATGTACGAGAACTTAATTATTCCACCTGTATGCAGTCACCGACGATTTGAAGCTGGCCATGTGTGTGCAAGGTTCTCGTACTATAACACACATTTCCTGGTAAGAAGCCAGTTCGCTTTCCCACGAAAGCGACAGTGCCCTATGGGCTAACGAAGTGCAAGCTAAAACAGTCAATTTCCTTCACCTTCTCGCGAAAATACGCAGCCTTGGAACGCGCAATGCCAGTCAGCTTAGGATTGAGCTGATTACTTTCATGAAGGCGGCGACTGTACTCTGACCGAGAGTCCAGGCAGTGAGACTTAGGCCGCAGCGCTCTGAAACGCCCTCTCTCATACATAAGGTGCTTCAACTCTGAATACAAGAAATTCCTTTAAACATAAGTGCTCAGATGCAACATGATACCTGTCAGGTCATTCGTTCAGTCCAACTATGGCCGGTCGGTGCAATGACAGGCAACCTTTCTCCATTAAGCATCTTGCGCTTCCCTATACTAACCTAATACAGCTAATACCCGAACTCACTATCAAAATTCGTAGAGAAGTAGCTGTTGGCGCATTCAAAATAGGGAATGAACACTTGCCTTGCAAGTTTCTTATGAATAACACTCATGAAACTGTGCAACCCCATAATTAAGGAATACCGCGAAAAAATGACAGTAACCGCCTTCTTTATTTCTTCGACTCTCAATGGATGACAAATGTACAGGAGCAATAATCTGCATAAACATTTTCAAACTTCTCTCTCTCTCTCTCTCTCTCTCTCTCTCTTGCAAGACATGGGCCTCAACTGTGCGCCGTAGCGTAAAATATTTGTCATAGTGAAATTTTCACCATCCAAAGCTGCGCTGCAGCTATATAAGCAGCGCCATATAAATGTGTACCAAACCAATGCTGGCCCATAGTGTTCTTTTTTTTTTTAACATCGACCGAAATCCAGTGGGATCGGTGCTCTTGCATTCCACCTCTATCAGAATGTCACCGCCAGGGTAGAGAATCACACCCGCGACGTTCTTTGATCCTCGGCCACTGCGGTTGCGTTCCGAAGGCGGCTTATAAAGGAGCGCTCGCTCATCGCGGTTTCGGTGCACGTTAACCAACCTCAGGCGGTCAAATTTTATCTCGTTTTAATTTTTTACGTAGTCCGTTACAGCAGGTCTCTCATGTCCCAATTATAGTTTAGGGCCAAGCTAAAAAAACGTGCGCAGCTTGCACAAGTGATGAAAGGCTGGAGTCAACAGCGGAGCTTGTGATCACCTAGCCTTTACGTGGCTTGCCTAAGTTGTTTGTAGGTTTTGCAATGTTATGCTAGGTTTTGCTAAGTTGTTCGTAGGCTTGGCTAAGTTGTTTCTAGGTTTTGCGAGCTTATACCAGGTTTTGCTAAGTTTTGTATCGGCGGGCTTGACGCTATAACTTTTCGCGCAGTCGCAGGCCGGGATCGCGAGCGCCGATTCTCGCGTTCCCTGGACTGAAACTCGGGATCCTCGACTCGGCGTCGCCTCTTCTCAGCCGCAGTTTAGGCGCGGTGTTCCGGATCAGCTCGGCGGCGACGCACCGCTTCTCACTTGACAGTACGGCGCTCTTCCTGGCAAGCCGCTTCTTCTTCGGGCGTCCGGACTTTCTTCGGGTCTTCTCATGTCACGTCACGACTCCGGCTTACGCGCGTGGGGTGCGACAAAGTTCCGTGGCTCGGTGCTCTCACAGGTGGTTGCTAGGCAACGCGAGGTGGCGCACAGCTGGGCTGAGGTTTCTGGCAACGCTCCACGGCGGAGCTAAAGCTTAAACAGCTCCGCTGTTAAAAGCAGCAACGATTCTTGCGGTACCACTGTTTCGCGCTACGTGCCGATCCACATGCCTTTTTTACCCTTTCAGGACCTCTCTCTTCCTACAGCGAAGAGATTACTACCTGCATCAGGTCAGCCCTGAAAGTATCCAGTTACGTCAATAAACGCTCTTCGACGCGCCAAGTAATTTCAACTGTGTTGCGCCAACGGCGACCCGTTCGTGCTTCCACCTCAGTCCGGGATGGCTTGGTATACACGGACGTCATCGGACAGCGTTATGTACCGTGGCAGCGCTTCGGCTACCGGCGGCAGTAGCTGACTATTCTTGCTCAGAGGGAAGTCGTCGCCCCATACACGTTATAACACGGGGCCAGCAGCAAACGGCGGCATCAACCACAGCAGCAGCACGCAAGCAAGCAAGCATCAATAGCTACCGGCTCGTCGGGGCGCCCAAAGCGAGAGGTACAGGGGATGGTAGGGCGAGGGCGTGCGGGAAAAAAAGAAGAAAAGAAGCCCGCCCGGTCGTCCGTGAGTCGGAGGTCGTCCGACCCAGATAGATAGGCGCACGGCGCCCGTGGCGGCGCCGAAGTCATCGATGCGCCAGTTGCGCACACGGGGAGCACGTGGCGGCCGCAGGGAGAGACGTCGCCGTGGGCCAGGACGCGCAACCTGCGGAACGGCGCGGATGGCTCTCGCAGGGGCGCCTCTCTCGCATTGCGCGAGGCGCGAGCGGGCCTCGCGTCCGGAATTCCGGTCGCGCGCGCACGGCCGCGCAGGCAGGTCGTCGACGGCGGGACACGCGTATGTGGGGGAAGCGGGGAGGGGGGGGGGGAGGAGTGAGTCGGTACGTGCTCAACAACTACGATTGCTTCGGGTGCGACAGAGTGCCGCCGGCGATACCGTAGGGAACGCCGGTGTGACAGGTGACTGACCGAAGGGCAAGCACTCGAATTAACGCTAGATCGACGGCTCAAGTTGCAGCTGCACTTGTATGGTAGAGCAGTGGCGAGCAACAGCAGCGCGAGCGCTCGTTTCCCTTTTTCTGCGAGAAAGATAAGCGCGATCGTGTAACTGATCGCTGTTATACAGAAAGAGGAGCACAGGGAACTGCACGTATATATATATATATATATATATATATATATATATATATATATATATATATATATATATATATATATATATCATAAGAAGCCAACAACCACTGAAAGCAAGGGCAACATAGGGGAAAAATTACTTGTGCTTAATAAATGAAATAACGAAATGATAAATTAATGGAAATTAAAGTGGATGAAGAAAACTTGCCGCAGGTGGGAACCAAACCTACAACCTTCGCATTTCGCGTGCGATGCTCTAACAATTGAGCTACCGCGGCGCTGTTTTCCCATCCACTTTCTTGAGTATTTATGTGCCGTAGCAGAACTCTGGTTAGCTCAATTGGTAGAACATTGTCTTTGGTGTCAGTGGTTGTTGGCTTCTTATGATATGACTAATAAAAATCGGGCCCCTCGGTTAACTCCCTTTCTTCTCGTTTATATATATATATATGTATATACAATGACATACAAAAGGCAGGTAGGTTAACCGGAAGATAGATATCCAGTTTGCTACCCTGCACTGGGGATGGGGTAATGGGAGACAGAAATATAAAGAAAGGTAATAAGTGCAACCAGTGGAAGAGGAGAAAGGCGCATAAACTATAGAGGAAGAGAGAGCACAATTCCGCATGAGAAAACGGCACGCGCGCGAAGTAGCTGCTGGAGATAATTGAAATCGACCTAAAGGTGGCACTACTCTCACTGTATTATTGTAGTTTGGTGGCCAGGAGCGCGCAGAGCAATGTACATGGTGTAGCTCTGCTGTTCTTTGTTCGGGCCAGTTTTCTGGCAGAAGAACGCACCGACCGCGGTGAATTGATAGCATACTGTCCTGCATCATCAGAGTGTTGGCCGAAAAGCGCAAAACCTTTCTATACGCGAAAGGAGCGCGAACTCTCATCCAACAAGGACCTCGCACCCAACCACACATTTTTTTTTTATGTTTTGACGGTTTTCATTGTGATTTCTGTGTATGTACCACTTATATACTGCCTAATAACTTAAAATTCCCTTTGCATGACAAAATACCTCCTCCAACGAGGCATCTTAATCGTATTCTTCATGTTCAGTGGAAAAATGTGTCAGATGATTGTAACCTCTAAACTATGGATGTAAGCACATAGCTAAGATCAAGTGTATTACTTGCTACGTGTGGAGAATTCTGTCCTTTTTTTGTGTGTGTAGGGAACAATATTCACGCGTAGAGGCAAAGCACGGGCCCGGGCCGTCCAAAGCGTTTTCCGGCTGGCCCGGGCCGGGCACGGGCTTGAAGCCACGGGTTGGGGCGGGACTCGGGCCCGCTCATTAAAGGGCCTAAGTGGTGCATTCGTGCACACGCGAACATTATGTATTGCATGATCCAAGTCATTCTGTGCCAAGCTTAAGTGATACGTCAAAAGAGCTGGCTCTTAGTATACCTAGCAAAGAGAATAGGGACACAGACGAAGTTGCATAAAAAGAAAGAAGCATTCGAACATTGTTTCCGCGTTAGGAAAAATAAATTACGTAGAAAACCCCTCTTCAAACATTTCCTTGCTACCGCTTTTGCGAATGCACTATTACAAATCTTGATATTATTATATTACTTTAGCGCTAACGCAAGGGGTGTCTCTATCTACTCATGCGTTTATATTATGTTTTGTGCTCGTGAATTCGCTTGTTTCTATACATATATTCCCATGTTAAATGACCTCATAGGACCAAACCATACAATCAAGGTAAGTGCATGCGAACCAGCGGAAAAATAACAGCACAGGCAATGGGCCACGTCTCTGATGTTCCCATAGGAGAAATAACGATTTCGGTCTTTCGTTGGCTTCTACACTGCAGCTGATTAGACCCGCAGAAGATTAGGCTGACACATACGGTGCAATCAGTAAGGTTTTTTTTTTCTATTTTTACTTACAGGTCGGGCCAGGTCATGCACACGCGGACCCTGGCTAAGCTTAGTAATGAACGCCCGGACCCGCGACGGGCCCGGGTGTGAAACCACGGGCCCGCGCGAAGTCCGGGCTGGGCTCGGTCATGTAAGCTCGGGCCCGGCTGTCATAAAACAGGCCCGGCCGGGCCCGTGCAGTGCTCTATAATCACACCTTCTGGTTCCGATAATCTGTTAACTCTAATATTGCACAAATTCGGACTCATGGAGACTATAGGAATGGCTTGAGCATTCACGTGGCGAGCACTACATTCAACGACACTTCAACGACATCAAACGCCTTCTGTTATGCGCTTGAACCGATGAGTGCTATAACATTGAAATGTATGTTGCAAACGAAGTGCGTAATGATAATGCAGATAGCATTCGACAAGGATAATCACTAATCTCATCACAGTACAGAAACGATAGCACGAGGCCCAATGCTTCTGTCGAAAAGGGCAGACAAGCTATCATTGGTCCGTTACAACAACGGAAAACAGACTTTTCAAGATACGCACGCCGTGCACATAAATGGGCACACTACTGGCCAGCGAACGACCCCAGCAGCAATCTGCACTAACATAGTTCCACCCGAGATCGTCAGGCGGCGACTCCGCTCTCTTTTCTGGTAATACGAGCAGTGTGCTATGTGTGCAGGAGAAAACGCAGAATGAAATATTGCAAGCTGTGACCATACGATCCTCCTCATCGAGATCGGCGAAGCGGTGCAGTTTTGCAATGTTTTTTCTTTTATTATTTTGTAGAGAGAAGAGGAAGAGATGAAGAAGCTCTCGGGGAGAGAAAGAAGGGAGGGAGGGTAAGAGGCTGCTTGATACTGGATGCCCATCCGCACGTGGCAAGCTGCAAATCTGAGATCGCGCGAGCAGCATATTTTCTTACCGACTGGGTGACGTCACCACACGAAGTTGCGGTTTATCACCCGGTCAGCTATCATCCATTACGTCTGATTGCACTAATTTGAACAAACGTGACCTATAAGGCCATGTTACAAATAAAATATAAATCACAACGGTTTCTATCACCTTGAGCCATGTTTTATGGTGTAGCTACGTGTTGCAAGCAGATGGCGACTTCAAATCATAACTTGCCTGATAAGCTCTACCGCAGTCGGGTTCAAATTTGTGCCACATACGACGGCCGTATTGCGCTTCTCCTTTCTCTCTCGCTTTCTTTCATCTCAATCTTCAATCGACGTGACTGGCTACGTGTTCTGAGTGGGAAATGGATTAAAGTCCCGAGACGCAGTTGAGATCAATTCTCGTTCTTGACAAGGAATTTTCGACAGGGGAGCCCGGTGGAGATTGAGGGTGGGATCATGGACGAGGAAGCGGCCGCATAAAAGTTGATGAAACTGGGCGCTCTCGCAGACGACACGATGTTGTCGTAATATCAGTCGTCCCTTTTCGGCACGTAATACGCATCAGCGAAAGTGTTCAATAATAAACTTTTGTATGACCTCAGAGTGATGCTTGCGTCCAGCTTTCGTTTTCTGCCCGCCTCTGTGGAAAAGAAGGCAGGCGTTCTGCCCCGTCTCCATGGTGGCGGGTTGCAGCCTGTTATTTCCCTTTTTTGTTATGTACGTGCACTCGTATATGAAATGAATTACTCATTCTTTAATGAACAGCGATACAACAAGCTAAGCCGGAGCCAGTGTTTCGACAAGGCGGCTTGTCTTCGTCGTGAAGACTTGTCTTGGCTCGGACAAAGATAAGTCCCCTTGTCAAAACGATGGCTCTTATGACGCCAGCGGGAATACGCCTGCAACACTTGTGTAACGTCATAATTGAACCACGTGTAGGAATTAAACTTTACACGAACATCAGTCATAGCGTGCTCCCCATATTTCCACCAGATATGAAGTCGGCATTCTACCGGTACTAACATATGGGGCATAAACTCGGAGTTCGACAAAGACGCATGATAAAAACTTGGGAACCCCGCAGCAAGCGATGCAACGGACAATGAGACAGGAAGACAGTGTCGTGGATTAGAGAGCTAATGGGGGTTACCGCTATTCTATAGTTGACATTAAGAAAAAAAAATAGAGCTGGACAGGTCATATAATGTGAGGATCGATAACAGGTGGTCTATTAGCGTAACAGAATGGGAGCAGTCGAGCACGGTAGAGAATTGGGTGGTGTGATGAAATTAGGAAGTTGGTAGGCGGAACAATTGGAATCAGCTAGCGCAAGAAAGGGGTAATTTGAGATCACTGGGAGAGGCCTACAGTGGACATACAAATAGGCTGATGATGACGATGAAGTTGGTGCCACACTCAGTTCTCCTCGAACAAGGGCTGCATGCCCTTGTTTATCATATCACCTCTATCATCCTATGTCCCCTTTGCCTTGTTGCGATTGCTGATTCGTGATTGATCCATGACGTTTAACGTACTAAAGCAGCACCGGGACTGCGAGAGATGCCATAGCAGAGATCTGCATAAATGTTGATATTTTTGGAATTCTTTAACGTACGCCTAAATTAAAGTACACTAGCGTTTTGCACTCCTCCCTGTAGGAAGGAGGGCGCCTCGGCAAGTAATCGAAGTTGCGAACTCTTGTTCTGCAGCAGGCTGTCCTGGCCACCGAGCCCACACGGCAGGTCCGAGAACCATTGCAATGTGTCATACCGCACTATATACGAAACACCGCTAAAGCTGGTTTTTCACACACTCACAGATAGTCAATCGGGGGCGAGCAGGGACACATAGAAGTGCGCCCTGTAAAGAACATCTACCATTCACTATTAACAAACTTGTGTCGATAGAAGCGCTAAGCGGCTGTACTCTCGTGAAGTATCCTTCCGCGATGCTTATTTCACCGCACAGAGGCGATATCTCAGCGCGGAGCACGCACAATACTGTCGATGGCGAGTTCTCTCACGGGCAAAGGCGGCCCCGTCAAGGTTCTTTCTCAGGAAGGCGGCGATGTTCAGTATCACACGACCTATCGCCAGCACGACCTAACATTACCACGCGACTTATACACGATACTGTGCGGCGCAGAGGCTAGATATGAAATGAAATGGTTTGTCTAAAAGGAATAGAACACGTCCTACACGCGTGTATGAAAGCCGCGGAGGCAGACGAAGGAACCTTGCAAATGAAGGAACGGTACTATACGTCATGGAATATAAACTAAACGAATTTGCTTTCTGAGAATCAAATACAGCGTCATGCGGTGTCTTGTGCTTTCTGCACTCAGAGATTTGTTTCTTTCTATTTTATTTTCTTAATTACCACGGGAAGACTTGTGCAACACGACAAGTGTACACCACCGGTGTCGATGTCTTGACAGAAAGTCCGTAGCAGACCACGCCAAAAAACTTCAGTGGCGACAGGAAAGAGATCTGAAAATGGTCAGAGAAAACACGCATCAATATGAACTGGTTCACAACGGTGTTTCTAAGAGTCACACACACCAAATCTCGAGAAGCCTTTCATTTGCGATTTTCGACTCGCATAGCCAAAACGCACACTTCGTACATAGATTGTTGCACGAGTTGAGGGTTTCTTGAAGCGACCGAGGAGGTGAACAGGATTACCGCGCATGCTAAAGTTAAACTGGCCTGCAGCTTAGGCTCATTCGCTACGCACTGCAGAATAACTTACACTCTTAGCAGTGAATAAGAATGTAAATGTATCTATAAATCACACCTTTACACTTTTTTGGGTGTAAGGGTGTGAGTTATGACCCATTTACACCCTTCCCTCTATCATCCTGTGATTAAGGGTGTGAATTATTTCATAGTGCAGGCCTCAAGGTGAGCGGCACCACAGCGGTGGTACGTTTATCGAAACCTCATTTAAAGATGACCAGGAAGCTTGAACGTAATGATTATTTCTGTGTGTCTGCGCGTTTTTTTTTTTTCTTTTCCACTATATTAGCCCCTTCGCCTTGGTCTACTCATGAACGCCCACCAAATTGCCTTGTTCTCTGTTCTTCGGAGCCCGGAAGACGTTAACCTAAAATTGCTGGCGCCTGCTCTTCAAGGTGAGCCAATCACGCTTCGACATAGCCCGCGTTCCTGTGGCAGCGTCCACACTTTCGGCGCACGCGTCTATGGGGCCGCAAATTGCGCCGGCATCGGGTGGTCCACGGAGCGACGTTTACTTCCGATATTTAGGAATAGACAGCCGCCCATCTGGGCCCTATACTACAGAACAGGAAACCCCGTTTTGACATGAGTTATGAGTCATTCAAACAATTCGAGGAGGCCGAACGCTTCCGAGCAGTGCTGCGGAGAAGCCGCGTGCGCAATCCTTCGTGGACGCTTGCAGAACGGTGCTTGAAATATTTGGGTCTGTAATATGGGATCCGGTAGTGCGTGACGAGAGACGCTAGATATCTCATGAATCTTTCATCCCCCGCGCTTCGGCGATGCTCGTAACGGCTTGCACTCAACTATATCACGTGATCGTTACTTCAAGAATCACTGCTAAGTCGCTCCGTAAAGACCCCAGCAGAAATTTTAATATGTAAGTCAAGGAGAGAGAAGGGGGGGGGGGGGGGGCATATGAACCATATTTTAAGCCTGAGTCACCAGTATTTTTCTTTTTTTTTCGGACAACTGAAGTGCATGGCTACAGCAAAGTGTAGTCATTGGTCGCTGAAGTGCTGTCACTGTAGTTCTATAGTTTGCGCCACACAATCTGCGGTGACACAACCCCGCACTATCAGAAGACGTGCGCTTTCCCCGTATTTATTACAGGAATCGAATCTGCGCCTACAAATGAATATTTTTGCCTGCGAAAGGCAGTGGCGAGGCAACCAGGCCGACACGAATTCCCCCTTTTGCTGGGGGATCGACTCACCCGTGCACTTTCCCGCGCGAAAGAAACATGACTTGGGGGGTCAGGATTCTCACTACCCATCCGCTTTTCTTTTATTCGTCCTTTTTTTTCTTGCTTTATTTCTTTCTTATCTTTTTTTATGCACCCAATGATTGACTGGCAAGAACGAGACCAAACAGCATCAAGACGAAGCTCTTAACTCGGACCAAACTCCACTTATTCTACTCAAATGCATGCAAGGGGCAACATCATTCTCATTAGAGAATCGCTGGACTGATTCGAATGAAATTTGATGAACTTAATAAACAAAGCTTAATTCTACCGACTGCAACCAGCAGAACATTGACTTGAAGCTTCATCTTTCTTTTTTAATTGCCCAATATTGAATAACAATATTTACAAGTCCATAACTCTGCTAACTGCATCCGCTGGAGCATGTAAAGAAAAACGTTCCAGGGTTTTGTGTGCCAGAACCACAATAATATTATGAGGCACGCCGTATTGGGTGGGCTCCGGAGTAATTTTTACCACCTGGGGTTCTTTAATATGCACCTAATGCATGGTACACGGACGGTTTTTTTTTTCGTTTTTTTTATCTCTTCCCCATCGGAATGGGGCTGCCGTGGCCGGGATTTGATCCCACGCCCTTGAACTTAGCATCGCAACGCCAAATACACTAGACCACACCGCGGTCAAACGGGATGTGCAAGGTTACAGCATTCGTGAAATTGATGCAATGCTTAACGAGGGTGTTGCAAAATACTTGCTGAGAAATTATTGGTGACGCACAGTAATGCAGAGCAGTGTAAAATACAAAAAGCATGCCCGATTTAGATGTCTCAATAGGTCCACTTTACACTTTTAATTGCTGAGTTACAGAGTTCTAAACATGATTATTTAGTTTTTCTTTATTTTCGCACTTCTGAACAATCTTGAGAAAGAGTACGTTGATTGTATAAAAGAATTCCACTCCATACAGACAGTAGAGTTTAACTTGCACTTCTAAATGCAAGAAACGTCGATTATATATGTGTAGTGGAGAGCGAAAAGAAGCATTGTTCCCATGTACTAAGATTGGAGCTCCTGAGGAAAAAAAAAACCTTGCCTGCACATTGTTGATCAGCCGTCCCCAGTTGGCTCAGTCGGCTCGCTCACTGATATACCGTATAAATATCCTCTACAGAAACTTCTATTTACCTGGCTTTGCTGTTTTTACAACAGGAACCAATCATCGTGATGAAATATTCGAGCGTGTACTTCCTTTAACCCGCTAATACAACAAATCCCACAGTGTAGGTAACGAGACTCTCGCTAAATATATTTGACTTCCGCCATTGCGAGCATGGCGGAAGAGTAACGACGTAATTGACCCTGTATAAGTGCTTACCATTTAAAGAGTCAGGGCCGCGGTGGAGACCGGTAAGGTGGTAACGACGAACGCTATTATGATGAGCTCCAGACGGTTGAGGAACAAACCACGCACGTGGCCAGGCAAACGTAGACGTTTGTTAAATGCGCACGCGAAGGCGCAACCAAACATACACACAATCTCTCTTTCTCTCTCTCGGCTCCTGAACATTAAGTGCACAGCTGCAAACACATGTAGCGCTAAGTTTTGCAGGCAGACGACCACCGACTCGTTCGATTTCGCTGAACGCGCCGCTTTCGCCGGTAGCGCACGTGACATGTCCGACGGTTTTCGTGCCTCCGCACGACCCACACGAGTGTAACTTGACGGTGTCGACTATTTTTCACGCATCTCGGAAGTCTTCCTTGTTGTCGTCTAGGTTCTACGACGATATAGCAAAACAAAAAAAAAGGGTTATCGCCGAATGTGTCACAAGTCCAAAGATAACCTCTATGCACTTGCTGTCCCCGTAGGTCACGATTCCACGAGCCCTTCCGCTAGTAGGCATTGTTATTCAAAAGGTTATTTGCTGGTGGTGGAAGGACTGCTACAATATGTTCGAGCTGGATACTGTTTTCATGTGGCTCTTGCATAGCTGATGCAATCATTGGCGCCCACACTTCTGGAAAAGGCAAAAAAAAAAAAAAAAAACGTTGAATTTCACTTCCAGCTTCTGTGCATGAGGACTTCACTATACATTGCCTAAAATAAGGATCTTCCCTGTGTGTTCTTGTTGTTCTTATTATTAAATGGGCGTCCGGGTTTTCGGTTCCGTAGGATCATACACGTCTACTAAAGATAGCCACACTCACCAGATTATCTTCCGTATCTTGGAATTTTCAATATGTTGTCCCGAGTTGGGCCTATATCGCTCGAAGCTATGACCGCGTTGTCGGCAATGTCATCTCCTGTGCGGCTGGTTTCATGCATTACAGCTATAACTTTTTCCTCCACATCCGCGAGCTCACCGTTGTAGAACTGTGCTTCAAGTTACGAATTTCAGTGTGAAAAAGAAAACTGTTGGCAGATGATATGCCACAGTCCTCTTTAGAAGCTACTACGCACGAACAAAGATGCGGACGTAGACTTTCAGCCGGGGAAGTTAAGCGCTCGTTTCTTGCGCTTTTCTTCATTTTTCGATGGGAAAATAATAACAGTGCTCTTGCTGTCTGCTCTCTCGTCCTTGTTTCTCGAGTTGTTTGCACTAGGCAATGCAGTTTGAATCAACTAGGCCTATTAAACTAACATAAGCCTAAACCTCACCGAACTCCAAATGAGCTGATTTCCAAAAAGGCATCCAGCAGACTGTACAGAGATATATTTTTCTGTTCTTCTGCACATAGTTAAAGACTGGCACATTTTTATTCATCACTGTTCAAAAAGACATATAACCATTCATTGCGCTCGCAGTTGGCGGTGGTCTAGTGAGAGGAACGTCTTTCTCCGACTATGCTCAGAAAACGGCTCAAACAGTAAAGAAATGGCAAGAAATGTCATATTCTGCTCTGTTCCAATTGTCAACTTGTGCGGAAGCAGTGAGATGCTTGTGTCAATTATCTTCAAGTGTCACTTCAGGAAGAAAAAAGCGATTTTCTGCCGGGTACTAACAAGCAAATTTGACCCCATTAACTCGGTGCAATTGTCATACATACACATACGATATAGGGTTAATCGTACATACAGGTTAGGCGTGTTAATCCAATCGTCAACGCGGTGGCGATAGTGGTAACTGACAAAACGAACACAATTTGCGCCGGGGTCCACGGAACACGGAGAAAGCGTTTCCTTCCCAACATGCTTCACGAAAGAACGAATCGACTGTAGCGCCGCAGCTTAGCATTGGCGCAACAAGAAAAGAAACACCTTAGGTACCCCAGCTTGCACTCCGAGATCAGTATATCGCGAATCTTTGAGGCCGCTCCGTGTCGTGCATGCATTGCTGAATGCGTGTAAAGGAAGCGAGTGCGTGAAGCACAGTAAGTGAAGAACAGGTTGTCCGCGGTAAAGTCACACGCCTGTTGCGTCAACGCGTATCTAGGTCATGAACGATGACGAGACGAGATTGCCAGCGAGTCCAAGTTGGCGCGCACGAAGCTCGCGAGTGAGACGGCTGCACTCGTAATTCACCGCGCGCACTGCATGCACGTAGCGCCATGCCAAGTACCGGACGCGAGGTCGTCCGGGTCGGCGGGAAAAAGCTCTGTGGCGACGGCAGTAGTCGAATGTCAGAACCAATCAGCCAACGTCGGACGACAGGCTGACCGCGGTCATCGCGAAGACAGCTGCAGTGTCTCACTAACGAGTCAACTTAACGCAGGTGTCAGCACGTATGTGAACGGCGGACGAGACTTCAGTTCGCTCGTGACCGTTATTTCGTAGCAACTGCATGGTGTGATAGGCCTCTTGCGTTACCATTTTTCCACGCGTGGTGTACTCCCTGAATATTAAAGCCGGATTACCGAGGATTATTAAATAAACGCACGCACGGAGCAGTAAACTTACGATGAACTAACTGTACAGCTCCGACGAACGAGGACAGATGAAAAATGTGACATGTGTGTCAGCCAACCGTCGCTGGGTCTGCTAGATAGTGAATATAACCTGCTCCAAAAATTTGATGTCATACCGGATGAATTTCAAGCGTCTGCGCAAGTGAGCGCACATGTGAGTTAAACTAACGGTGATTTCGCTTTCTTTTTTCACTGTTTCATAATAAATTTCACCTTGAAGTGAGCACTCGTCCTGTCCGTTACTTTATTCTGTCCTCGTTCTTCGTCGTTGTACAGTTATTTCATCATGCCTTACCAACTCGCCCAAGCTTCCGTGCTTTTAAAGTAAAGCGACCCACTATGGCGCGTATGCTTGACAGTACCTTGGGCACCAATGCCTTTTTCTCCTCTTTCTTATTATGGCACTTTGTCCGTATCTGCGTTCGCTGGTTCACTCTACCACCGAGAAGCTGCCAAGATAAAAGGCAATCCCATTTCATCGCCTACGCTCTGCCGTCTAATACATACCACTGCCTGGACCACAAAATTGGGAGAGGTCGATCCGCGAAGCGCGTTCCCTGAGATACTCTTGAAAGATAATGCCCAGTTTTTTTCCGGGACTGTAACGTTAAAAAAAAAGAAAAAAAAGAAAACATGAGATGCTGCTACGCTGAAGGAAGAGGGAAGAGGAAACTCGAGCAGCCAGACAAAAAGCGTAATCTCTCCTTTCTTATCTCTTCTTCTTACATCATGTCTCATCTTCCTGTGTACCACTGCGCATGCACCATCCTCTGGACCATGCTGCTGCTGTTCCTCCAGGACTCGGCGGCACCACCGGTCGGCGATCGGCTCCGCGACAGCCGCAAGGGTCATGCGGCCCCTACTTAGCTGCCTCCATGACGTTCGTTAATAAAACGGAGGCAGCCTCACCCTTCCCCTTTTGCAGTAATACCCTCTCCACCGCAGCGCCCTCGGCGCATTCTAATGCGGAATAAACGTGGTTTCATTCATTCATTCTCTTCAATGAAGTTCTTTGACGCCAACTTGAGTCGCCGAGCTTGTGCCTTTGGTTATGCGCCACTCTCCAGTGACAAAGCAATCCTTTAAAATTTCTCCCGTGGTCTGCGGAATTGAACTCGCCACATATCTATTGAGATTAATCTTGCCTGAACATATATAGTCACACAGGCGCCAGGCGCAATTTCCGCGGCGACGCTAGAAAGCGCAGCCTATTCAGTGAGAAGGAGCGAAAGATGAACGCGGCTCCAAACAGGCATCACAAAAGACGTGTTTCCGTGGTAGCAGTATGGCATGATGCTAGACTGCTGCAGTGCTAATCTCAATAAGGTCGACACTCATCGCGAGATGGATTCTCAACCTTTTGTTGTGTGTGCGTGCGTGCGTGTGTGTGTATATGCTGGAATTTCCAGCACATTGTGGACCCTTTCTGGCTTCTTGTTTTCAATGCATTATTATTATTATTATTATTATTATTATTATTATTATTATTATTATTATTATTATTATTATTATTATTATTATTATTATTATTATTTGCAGCGATGTGGTTCTCGTTAGCATATACCAGCAGGTACTACAAGGCTCACAGAACTAACATCTCCAGCAACATTAGCAGCACTACGACCGCCACCATGGTGTTATAACCGGAGGTTGCGGAAATAAGCCGCGAAGATAAAGCGTCCGCAATGGCGAGTCATTTCGTTCGTTCTCCCACCAAGGCCTCCCTCGCCAGGTGGCGGATGCTAGCAGAAAGCTTTGTTCGCGACGCAGACATTCCACGGCGAGCGCGAGTGACCACGTGTGATGGGGAATCCACGATGCTTCCGAGGCCTTCGCTTCCAAAGCGCGCTCAGATGCGGGTATACCACACCACGCTGGCTGGAGAAGCGCTGCCTCGCGCCGTCATGCCGGTGTGACTCAACAGAGGTCACGGTCGCTGCTCGTGTACATGATTATCGGAGCCAGCAATGAGCTATGATGGCCTGTCCGTAGGCGTTTCTGATACGTTCGACGCGCCGAGCCCTCGGCAACGCTTTGTATACACGAGGAAGCAGAAATCAATCGTTGTCGTGAGTATCTTGCTTTATTTGTCTTCGACGTAGCATGGTGCGCCGCGTGGCCTTTGGCTGAATGTGCGATACTGACGGCCAGACAACTTTTTGGAAAGAGCAGCGTGTTGAATCATTGTTGCAATTCGGCGAGTATCTGCCTCATTCCAATTCACTGCCTTGCACGTATGCAACACACGCGCGCGTCATGTGCACGAAATAAAGTTGCACAAGAAGCGCTGACAGAAAAGTAACATTACTTTTACTTGTAGCTAACTTTTAACAAAGAAACACATCAGCAGAATTGAGGGACGACTCCTTCGATTCTGTACACATTTGCTGCGGCAGTGGCTGCTCGCCTAGCAAAGCCGAACGCCCGCAACGAACGCTATGTCTTGAGCGCGTGCTTGCATTCGAGTAATCGGTTTCGCATAGAAAACTAAATGTCTCAGAAAGAGTAACTTTGATGGCGCAGTTTTCGAGACAGAATAGATTAAGAATTGCCTGCAGTATGCCGGTACATCAATAACCTCCTCAGTGAGCACTGATTATGCATTTAATGGAGGAAAGCGGAAGTCGCGAAGTGCGCGCGCAGGGTTTCCTGTCTCGCTCACCGACAACGTTGGTTTCATCTCACCAAGCAGGCAAGTGAATCGGCAAATGATAACGACGATACCTGTATTAGCACAGTCCACGATACTAGTGGATTGTTCATTTCAGCTGCCACTGATCGGCTGCTACTGTTCGAGCGAGAAAGAAACTAGCTGTGGGCGCCTTACTCGTTCTCGCTGGTACCCGAGCCCAGTCAATCAGCACTTCAGCAGCAGCCAACATGGGCAGAAACAGTCCCTAGGTAGGCACTAACAGAATACACGCCTCCTCTTATACACCACGAGATCAAACTTTCGAAGTTCACTAAGCCGTTGACCTAGACGTGGGCGAAGCCCCTGACAACTGGAAACACAGTTGTAGGTTTGCTAGCTTAATCGGTACCCTCCCCACTGGAGGCCTCCTTTTCAGGAAATTGTCGCGCCTTCCCAGCGATCGATTCATCAGAATTGGTGTTCGATACATCTACGCCACTGTCAAATGCGGCATCGATCGCTGTAAGCACAGCCCAAAAATGGGTTGGAAACCTCTCAAGATTTAAAAATAAAATAAAAACAAGAAATAAATAACGATTCTTCTACGCTCGTCAGGAGTAGCGACAGTGCGTGTGATATAAAATTATTTTTAAAAAATGACGACGCGCTTTACGAAGACGATTTACCATGTGGCCTTCTTCCTTTTTCCGGCTTGTTGAGGCACTGCCGCTCCACGAATCACTTCGTTCGTTGCGACCGAACACAGCAGGCTAGCCGGTCCTTATAAGTTGACGGCTCTCTAATAGACTCCCTGCGAAACCTTCAGGATGTCCAGAAACAGTTCGTAGCAGTCGAAGTTTCGCTTTAAAAGAGATCGTCATAAGTGGGCGGATGATACTGGAATGTAAAAGTGACAGATTTTTTTTTTTTTGTGCAAGCATGATTCACAAACGGACAACGAATTTAAAGGTATTAAAATTATTTCAAATACCATTGGCTACTGTAAGGCATACAACTAACGATTAAGGAAACTAGAATGGTATTCACCTTGTGGTACAAAAGTATTCGCAAATGCCCATGTAAACGTTGCTGCAGCTAAAGATCAACGCAGACGCCCCGAAGGAGATAACCTTCTGAGAACTTACAGAAATGCCTAATTGTCGGAATAAAATTTCGAAACAACCCTTCTATGGTTTGTAAATTGACGGAAGATTAAGAAGTAATCTCCAGTGATTTCAGGTTCCGTAAATGTAGCACAGAACAGAAGGCTCCAGACCAGACTTGCGTAGATGAAAATTTAATGCTGCTACCTTTCTTGCTTATCAGCAGAAAGCAGCTGCAGCCACTGAGTCATGCAAAGCAGTCGGTCCGCTGAAAAAAAGAAAGAGCAGAAACAATGTACGATGATTTTAAAGGAGGCTTTGATATCTCATCTTACTGCTATAATATTCCTTATGTATCTGTTACACCTTAATTCACTGTCGCCTTTATTAATTTGCAACAAGAAAAAATTTTGTGAATATAGTTAACGTAAGCTGTCACTGGCAGGTTTTATCTACCCGGCTACCAGAACCGCGTGACAATTTCAAAATCAGAAGAAGAAGCAGAAGAAGATACCACGCGCCCGGCTTCCCCGTCTCGTTACGACGCAAGAGCAATCGGCTCCTTCAGTGAAAGTTCGAAGCGACAGTCCACAATTTCGTCATGGTAAGTATTCCTGGCGCTCTCGAATATTATCCCAACAGCAATTGTCACTGCTTTACGAGTTCTGGACGGCTCTCAGGTGAATGGTTGACACTCGGGTCAATGTACCACAACGTACCGCAGGAAATAAGACGAAGTGAGTGCAAGGATGCACTGTACGTGCTGCGCTCTTCTCTAAAGGTTTTCCAAGCCAGCTTACCCGAGTCACGCTTTCGTTTCGTGTATTTGGTCAGAGACCCATTGCCGTTAAACCGTTATTGACAGCACATACGTTTAGGCGAGCAGACAATAAGCATCGGTTTGCCGTTTGCTAGGGCCTCAGGAAGTGCGCATTTTCTGTTGTATAGAATTTTTTGATCAAGAGAGGTGACACAAATTGGCTTTTTGTCTGTGCCACCTACATCCTGTATAGCTGTGAAATAAATTTGATTTGATTTGATTGGAGTTGACGGGACGTTTGAGATATATTTTGCTATATGCTCGCTTGTACAGCCTGGTAATGTGACTTCTACGTAAATTACATTCAAGCCTTCCTACAGAACCTCCACATGTTTCACTACAAAAGAACACCATCCACGGGGGGTGGATGGTCTTCTTTTTCACCATTCAGGAGTCATGCGTACACAAAATGGGGAGGGGAAGGTGGTTCCCCACCCCGTTTTGTGTACCCATGGTTCCTGAATGGTGCAATCGCCATATGTCCTTGCGTTAGCTGCAACAATCCTTGTAGAGTCGGGAGCAATTGTGTGGTGACCACAGCACCAGCAAATAAAATTCCTTCCAGCACAAATGTATAATGTGAAATTTTCTCAATGCATTACATTAATCGAAAGGCTAAATTAAGGCTTTACCACTTGGTTTCGTAATGTAGACCTAAGCTGCGAAGAAAACGAGAAATTCACGATATTGGTCTCCAGGTTGTGCCTCACAGCTGTACCTAAAGTACCTCGTGATTTAGACAATTCTTTACCATGCGACCAATAGTATAGAGCCGAAAATAGCGTTCATCAGTAATTATTTGGTGGCCACACGACTAATTTCGCTTGTTTCTTTTTTCTAATATGCCTCACCTTAATCTGCTTCCCACCTGCATTTCAGCTTCACTCATTCGTAAGTAGACAATGCTTGCAATGTTGAGCCAGACCCAGCGCGAAATATTCTCTGATTTTGACATATCCAATGCCGCTTTCCAATTTGCAGTCACCAAGCTTGAGCATCGGAAAAAGGGTAAGCGCTTAGGGACGGTCCTTGCGCGCAACCTGGAGCTTCATTTAATAACCCGCCTCGCGCTTTTTTTTTCTTTTTCTGCGTTGTTTTGAGTTGGCATTCTTTTTTTTCTTTTAGGAAGTGATAGGGAGCCTTGCATACACTGGTCTCAACAGACAGAATAGTAGACATCGAGTTAAATCATCATCAAGTTATCTCAAATTTCGTTGGGCACTGAGAAACGCCGAGATTTCTTTCATTCGTCTCATCGCGTGCATTATCCGCCTGCCACTGCTACAACGCTGCTTCCGGTGTTTCTCATTGCACCAGAGTTGTAACACGCCTGGTATCTGCTAGGGCGCGTTTCCTGCTGCGCAGCAGCGGTTGTCTCGCGTGCTGCGTCGCGTCGCGCTGCCTCCGCATATTTTAAAACACGGTGTGAGGAGATCGAGCGTAACCCTAAATCTTGCTATCGCTTCCAGTGCTTCGCCTTAGGGAAGAAACTGCCAAAATGTCAATAAATGCGACGCATTTCTTTGCCTAGTCGGCGCCAAGGTCAAACGCGAGGCCGTTCAAGGTCACAGAGTTTGTCGCTGATGCGCGCGCGCACTCGTACAAACAGCAATGTTCGGTGCGACAGGTTCTTTGTTCCTAGGGTGACTAAAAGCTTTAGAGAAAAATTGGTCAGCTTTGTTGTAGCTGATTTCATCTATAAAAGTTCAGAGTATATGTAATATCGGTGACTGAGCTCGTCTCCTAACGAACTGCAAAGAAGAGGCGTCGCTGCCTGCTTTCAATAACGTTCTTTCTTTTTTTTTGGGGGGGGGGGGGGGAGGGGCGACTTCAAATAAAGCATGACAAAATGGCCATGTTTCAGTGAATATCTTCGGTAGGCAAGCTCTCGGAGTCTCTTCAAGGAGGAGACAGTGGCACAGTGCGCAGCACACAATAGCGCGTCGTCACCTGGGCGCCTACCATGTACCTGAACGAAATTATTCCGAGATCGCACCACTGACTTTCAGAATTTCCTTGCTCAGAACTTCCTCGGCAGTGTGATGCGGCTTTTGAGGCACTGCTGATGGTCGGCGGAAAAGAAAATTTTCATTTGTCCTCAGAGTTTTTGAGCGCATAGCAGATACAATATG
This sequence comes from Dermacentor variabilis, assembly GCF_050947875.1. Classification (NCBI taxonomy): domain Eukaryota; kingdom Metazoa; phylum Arthropoda; class Arachnida; order Ixodida; family Ixodidae; genus Dermacentor; species Dermacentor variabilis. The sequence goes on along the minus strand of NC_134573.1, from coordinate 164,918,299 downwards.
AGTCCATAAATGAATATCAGAAAGTCTGCAGGCTATAAGGGTGTCTACAGAGGTGAATTAAGATGATGTTGCTGTCAGTGATCAAGTCAAAGACCAAAACCGCACCTGAGAACAGCTCAGCACTTCTTATGAGTTGTGAATGCAAAAGCATTAATGTCCAATTGAACACAGCTGAGCGGTCCTTCGAGTTCTGTGCTGTGAGTAATGTACCATAGCGGTACGTGCTTCCCGAGTCAGCAAGCAGCAGCATCCCGCCGTACGAAAGCCGCATGCTACCGACGTCCTGCGCGACGAGATACCGAGGAAGCAGCAGCGGCCACCAAGGCCGGTAGGCGGGCGCAGCAGCTAAGTCCAGCGGGAATGACATAGAGAGATACGGACTGCGCCGGCTTCCGCGAACGAGAGCAAAGTAGACGTGGCGCCGCGGCGACGCCGTCTCCCCTCACGCAACACCTGGCGCATTATCGCTACAGGTGCCCTTCCAGCCGCTCCGCTCCATCGAGGCGCACTTGTTACGTGGCATCGCAGCCAATGGGAATTTAGGAGCTGTTTCACTGTTACAGAATACAGACACCGGCTTCTTCGCTCAATTGACCATTTGACTCTTTCGTATGGGGACGTGTGAGAGAACATACTGGTTCATTTGTGGAATTCTTGATCTTGGTCCCTCGTCTACCTTGGTTCGTTGGTCAGTGTGACCAAGGAACCTGCTCGGTCTCGGAAACATGTCCAATGTTCTACGTCTTTCACTTGTTTGCTGACCGCAACTTCCCCTTCGCTATGTTCTCTGACCAGACCACTTTTATCGAAACCTTGGCTATATATCCACAGACATATTGCAGACCGCTTTGCTTTTCTCTTTAGTGAGTGACAATGAGAGCAAGCAATCGGTGCGTTGTAGACAAAAGTTGATTGAAATCTGAAAGCAATGGCTCCACAAACCATCGATAAACAGCCTGTATAGACTTCACGCAGCCTGTGCACAGTATAATGTGGCTGTTCGGGCGTGTTGGTAAGCGCTCGTGTGTCTACTGTCTTCTTACTCCGTCCTCATCTGGTTATGCGCTTAAAAGTTTGTGTCGAAATAGCTGAACCGCGAGAGCCGAACCGTACACAGCCCGTACCACCTGTGCGTTGGACGAGTGCAGAAATTCTGTGTAATACAGTAATACATTTTTGTCAGGCAGTACACCACCCTGTGTCGGTTGCTGTCACACACAGTTGCTCGTAAACGCATGACAAGACACGGCACACTGTCAGGGCTGAGAATTCGACAAACAGGACACGTACTCAAAGGCACCAGTGCACCGACGCGACACGAAGCTTGTTCCTTCTAAACCCCTGTGTCCTGTTGGCAAGTGTTCCTGGCGCCGTGCGTGAATGCGCGAAGGCTCCCTATCGCGAGTAGCACTCATCCATAATTTGAGCGTCGTCCAAGGAGGTTACAAAGAACTTGCGGAGCGGAGGTGACGCCCGCCTCGAAACTGAAGCCAAAGACACAATCTTCCCACGGTCGTAAGGGCCGCAACGTCTTGAAGACCCGTCGCATTCATATTCACAAGCTCTTCCAAAATATATATTCAGCTGATCGACAGCGCTTGTCCTACGTCGCCCCAGTCATCACCATTCCTTGCGCGCTCGCACAGTGCAAGAACCAATGGACGGGCATTACGGTTGACAAACCTATCGACGCGCTCGGCGTCCACCAGCGCGTCGAAATCGAGCGCTCGCAACACATTCGATTGGTTCATTCAGAGCGCCGCGCTCTAGCTCAGAGCGCTCGGAGGTGCTCCCACCTTCAACGTGGGAGCGACCGAGGTTCGACAGAAACTCGATCACGTGGCTGCTCCGACAGCCCTGGGACTACGTATAGAACGTTCGGTTGGCGCAGCCTTTCCCCTCTGGCTGGCATCTCGAGAAGGTTCCACATTGCTGGAAACATAGTTGGAGAGCGGAGCGGTAGAGGACCAGTCGAACACACAATTCATGAAGTTCAAGACGGCTGCGCTTATGACTCGAAACTAAAATAATCTAGTGCGTGTATACTTTGGCCATCATAGCAGTACTTAATCGACCACGCGACAGTGCATTGCCTTCTTGAGCAGACTTAACAGTTCGGCTACTCTGAATAGATCCTGATTTTTCCATGTCATTGCAAAATACGATTCAGACCAGCTTTTTCATACAAACTCTAGACAAGACTCTTCGGAGTATCTTCGAATAAACGCTTGCTACGCAGAATGTATATGTACGGTTGGTGTCTCAATATTTCATAGAAACAAGTGGTGTCTGAAAATTGTTATACAGGAAACACATTTATCGCTATTATTCATGTGACATCAGCAGAAATCCCGCAACTTTACTGTCAGACACTGCTTACAGACATAGCTTCGAGGCGAAGATCAAGACATAATTTGGCCTGAGGGTTCACGTAAGCGCTCGCACTTACCAGCACGATTCTGAGCTTGCAGCTGTGCAACCTTATGCTACGTTAGAGTACAATGCCTTCTTAAATAATGGCAATGAACTATCACTAATACAACAGCTACGTGAAGATTCGCTGGACATTAAGCGAGGTTTGTAAGCCCTGCAAAACGGAATGCGCAACTCCGTTTTCGTAGGAAAAGTGAATGTGGGTCCGTATGCTCCATGGTTTACGACTGTTATCCTTTGGTTAATGGAGTCGCTGCACACATTAGTCATCTATTGGTCGGCCTATGCAATTTGCAACTAGAAAACAACAGTATATTACAGTATACGGACTGATTCATTGTAAGTCTCTCGGAATTTTTAAAGATCACTTGTGGCTGATAGCATAATGCTTGTCCTTGAGCTGGATTATTCGAAGAGGCGGACATTACCATCACGAGAAATGAAAGCGCATATTCAACTAACAAAACTGCAGTAATTAACTTCCTAATCACTTTATGGCACATATTGCCATTTACCAATTGTAGCCGGCGAGTTCGCAACAACAGTGAAATGCAGACACGTTTGCAGTTTGTGCGCAATTAATTTCTGTGCAAGGAATTTATGTACAATGTTCTGTCCTCGGGATGCAACTGCTCTGTTAAACTTGAATCGGTAGTAGATCAATCGAATGATGCAAGTCGTAAACATAACCTTCCGCAACCCTGGAAGGGTATGAACTGTACGCTCATGCAAAAAAATTTAAAAAGGAACAATGCAAAAAGCAAGATGCAAGGTGGGGAGAGACAGGAAAGTGGACCAAGGGTCCCAGTTGCAAGAAAAGAGAACAAGAAAATGGGTGTCCTCTTATTGGCCCTTTGTCCTCCTTTTCTCAATTCACGTCCTGATGACAGCACTCTTAACGAGACGCACCCGGTAAGCCGGCGAAGCGATTCGAACGCGTTAGTGTTCCAACACTCTCGGTTAAAACAATAGCCCATGAAACTTGACACAGGGAGAAGAATCACGCCGCGCTGACTGACGACCATTTGTTTACTGCGCAACGATGTATAATGCGCGCCAAGAGAAAAAGAAAAAAGAAAAAACGAAGGCGAGGAGGTTGGGGATTGAGATCACCTAGATAAATGGGGTATGGATCTCGGCCTCCAATATGTGTCACCACTTCTCTAAGCCGCAGCAATCCTCGCCATGCGATTCCAGTGTTCTCGGTCTCCCGTTAGATGTATCCAGAGTGTAGACCGCAATGACCGCGCAATTCACAGAGAGCGCACGACGCATCCGCAATTTGACGCAGTGGCTGGGAAACCGCACAGGCGGTCAACGAATTGACATGTTTCCTCGGAGATGATTAATGAATGTACAGCTGTTTGGACCAAGCATTGAATGACCTTTGTTCCCACCGTTGAACAGGCCGACGTGGATGTGGGCAGCCTGACCGGAGAGAGAGCGGGCTTCTCGTTCTTCGTCGGCAACATGCTCTTCTTCCTCACCAGCAGCTCCATCGTGGCCGGCCTCGGACTCGGATTCCTCACCAGGAACACCGAAGGCACGATTCTATTGAACTTTCAGCCTTGCGTCGCGTTGTTTGGCTAGCTTAATTGCGTGCTGTGAAACACAAGCACGCTTAAAAGGGGCGCGTCCAGAGGCGTGACACTGGTTGTACCGTTACAAAAACAGGCGAATATTGCGTGGTTTAAAATCAGCCCTAGTTTTAGAACTTCACATCTGAAAGTTTAGACAGGGGGCGCGTAGAGGGTGGCCATCGTCGCGCACCAACCTCCTGCGACCAACCACTGACCTCGACATCATTCTGTCGACCAATTAACTGTAAAACGTGCGTCACGGAAAATGACACTGATAATTTTATTTGCAGTGGACGTATTTAAATTATTTGCGTTGAAGGACCTTGTACAAACAGAAGGTGCGTTTGTGGTGAGCGCTCCGTTCATCTCGTAATTGTGTTCTAGTATGTCGCCTTTTCCTTCCTTTTTTTTTTTCGAACGGACTGAAAATAACTTGGACAGCGGTGTGGAGGGTGCTGTCGCAGTTCCCGCACACCAAAAAGAAAATAGAAGAGTGCTGGTAGCTTTACTTAAGCGAGTGTAGGTGCTTCTGCTATGCGCAACTTCATTTCGGAGAGTTCTCACGCAACCAGATGCATTGACTCTGACCGGTTAAAGGTGGAGTAAACTGACTCCATTGTGAAGCAACGGGGTTAGCCATGGGAGAATAAGCATCTACTCCCACATAGGGGTTGCCAATACCACCTTTGTTCTCCGATAGTAGAGGACACGCAGTTGTTGTCTCCACCAGCTAACTGGCCGTTCGTCGCGTACACAATCGTGCACTATATATAAAAAAAAATGACAGAGAGAAAGAGTATATTACTATATCCTTTTTTCCGATCACTCCCCATGGCCGTATGATATCGCAGTAAAACCGAAATTGATACAAAGACAAGGGGATTGCAGGCCGTTGGAGGCGACAACAAGGGCATAACAGGACTAGAGAGAGAAACAAAGTGAGCTGCATGCTGAGGCTTCCTTTTCCTTCACTCGACGCGTTAGCTCAGTGACTATGGCGTTGCACAGCAGAGCACTAGGCCGTGGGTTCGATTCTGGCGGCGGCGGCCGCATTCCGATGGGGGCAGAATGCAAACACGCTCGTACACCGTGCATTGGGGGCACGCTGAAGAACCGCAGGGGGTCAAAACTAGTCCGGATTACTCCACTACCGCGTGCCTCATAAGCAGATCGTAGACTCGCCCCGCAAAACCCCAGAACTTCATTTGTTTTATCCTCCTTTTTCACCCACTCTTGATCAAATCATCATGTGCTGTTTGCAGATGTGCGCGACGTTTGTTGCACGAGTTTCTTCAAGGGGGCCCACAACACAACACGCTGGCTCATCGCCATTAATGGGATTTCAGGCACGTGGACGCGCCGGCACGTCTCGTACATGGCGTTTCCGGGCGAGATCTTCCTGCGGCTGGCCGGCGTGGTGGTGATCCCGTTGCTGACGAGCATGCTGGTGGCCAGCATTGCCACGGCGGGGCTGGCCGCCGCGCGCCGTGTGGGCCTCCTGGCGTTCGCCTTCTACGTCGTCAGCAAGGCGATGGCCATGGCCGTCGCCTACGCGCTCGCCGTCTCCCTGGACCCGGGCAACCCTACGCGCCGCATCGACGTGAGCGACGTGCGGCCCATCCGCGGCAGGACGCACTACGTAAACATAGTCCTGGACGTCTGCAGGTTGGTAGACTGTCACCTACTGCCGTAGACAAGAACCTGCGCCAGAGCTCTCGCTCACGTATTCACTGCAAAAAAGTAGGAATGGTTCATGAAAGGAAAGAACTGTCATCAACCCAACTGTATCAAGAAGCTGCTACAGAGGGAATCCATACCGATTTAAGCATTTTTATTCATCTGCGAAGCTTTCTTTTTGGAAAATCCGTATGGGCTTCTTTCGTACCTTCGTGCTGCAGTCAGGAGCAGGATGCTGAACCAAAACGTTTTCGGGTTTAGTTCGGGCTCAGCTTCAGCCTACTGAACATCTTCCAATTCGGTTCACGTTTAGCTCCGGAGCAAAAACATAACGTTCTGTACGAACAGTTATGAACAGGTTCATACAGGATCATAACGGTTTGCAATTAAGGAGAACCAGAAGAGCTTCAGGAAACGACGTTTTCCAGTCTCACGCGCGAATTTTATTTGAGAGAAAGGTAGTTTATTGCTACTCTTGCGTGACGAAGACGCATGTAACTTTGGTGTCTTGGATATTACGCGCCGAATTGAATACACTGTGACTGCAGGCGCGCATGCGTACTGTGATTTCTTTTCCTACACTCACATTGCCCAATGCGTTGACAATACAATTAATCCCGTTGTTGGGCCTGTAAACTGTCGTATATCTGCGTGCACCTCACCTGTTGACGTTGTGGGACCAGTGAAGGAATAATATATCAATATTTGGTAACGACACAGGCCTGTGTGAGAGGCGCTACTCTTACAAGGATGTTTTCTTCTGCACAGCATGCAACCGAACTCTAACGTCGCACCCATGCAAGTTCCGTTACTTCAAATGGCTGCAACTTAGGCGCTATTACATTCTTTTTGTTTTTCATAACTGTTTGGATTAACGCGCCTTTCCCGTTGCAAGCTTTGCAAAATTTTGTAGTTTGCTGTATAGTTGAAGGAGATCAAATATTTTATGCTCATATGCACTCCAAACAGCCCTGGTTGCAGAAAAATGTACATGAGTGTGACAACTAAGTTGAAGTGAAGAGATTTGAGTCCTGCCTGTATCGTGGGCATCGTTTGTCGGTTACGGGAGGCTTTTATCCTTTGTGCAACATTTCCTGTCTGACGTGCCCTCGCAGAGGGTCTACAGCAGAGGGTTAAAGCTTGCTCCAAAGTCCCTAAAACTGCCGCTAAAACACTTGAGCGAACTTAAGTAACGTAGGCGTTTTGGAACACTATGATATATGCTAACGCGGCGTAAATTATCTGCCGACATATTTCGCGTTCGTCGAATGTCCATGCAGGTTGGGAATAAGTAGTGAATTGACCAGCAAAATGTAGAGGAATTTTGTTTCACTGATATCATTTACCTTCAGGTTGTGAGCTTACAAATCCAGCATGATTCCAATGATGACGCGTTATCTGAACTTCCGAACACGAAAAGCCACTTGGTCCACACTGTACCGGCACAATCACTCAGTGAACATCCAACCTTCAGAGCACGCTTAAGTATATTATTTGCACAATGCGTCACCACTAACCGTAATGCGCATATAAGCTATCTGCGGCGAAGTTGTATACGTTTTAATTGTTTCCTTCATTGCGTTATTTATATTTACGTCAGTGACTTGTTATTTTGTATTTATCAGCTAGCACTGCATAATTTCTTTTTGCTCCTTTTTTCGTGCTTTTCTTATATCACCCATTCATACAGTACTCATTCAGGGGCCTGTGAGGTAACTGAGTAAATAGATAGATAGTGGTCAAGCCCTCTGCATTTATCGGTCTTCAGTTGTCACTCTGTCCACGCGGCGTTAATCTTTTCGTTTGAGTAAAGGACCTCTCTCGCACACAAGCCTTAAGCGTACGTTCCAATCTCATAGGGATTGCTAGTTGGTTCAGGCGCGAAATACGCACGCAAGGTGCACCGTTCACCAACAGTCTTGTTTCAAAAACGCCGACGGCTCCAGCACACAAATCTAATCTAGAGCCGTTAATTGTCAGTTATGGCTGTAAAACAGTTATGGCTGTAAAAAAAACGATTCATATCCTCTTTTTACCCATGTCACTGCTACATTCTAACGACGTGAGCTTGTATCTGGGCGAGTTGAAACAGATACATGGCTGAGCATACAACAAACAATGAAAATACACGTACCGATCTACAATTGTCCACTAGCAACGGCACTCTCTTTGGCCGTCCGAATTATTGTATTCTAGTGAAGAAGGGACAAACGCAAGCAGCACTGGAGCACTGTCATCGATATATAAGCGCGAGCGCACGGCGCGAACTCTTGGTGTCGAGGCTGTTTTGTTAATGCTGCGCTGGTTTCTCGCCTGCCACATCCCGTCAAGAAATCCCCTTATAAGTATGAATCAATGCTATATTCCTTTCTCGGTTAAAGGGGTACTGACATGATATTTACGAGTATTCACTTTTCCGTTCGTTAAATTAATTCATTGAGCTGCAAGAAAAAAATATTGACAAGCCTCAGAGCGCCGTGAATAACGTAATATAAAAGCTTTTACACAAGTAGTTTCGGTTTCGTTTCTCAGGAGAATACGGTGTCATGGCGTCGCGAACTGTATGCGATCACGTGGGAGCAAGTCACTACGACGTTTTTGATGCTCGTTCCGGCTCGCTCGGTCACCTCGCATGCTGCTACTCGTTGTGAGGGCCGATGTAAGACCATAGCGGAGGACCGTGGGAGGCGGAGAGTGTGTCGTGATGCCATGATGCCTACTGAAAGAGAAACCGAAACAGGTTGTAGAAAAGCTGTTATAATAAATTATTGACGATGACCTGAGGTTTGTCACTGTTTTTCGCAGTGTTTATAGGTGCAATACTTTCATTTAACGTCAGAAATGAATAGTCGAAAATATCATGTCGAAGCATGTTTAAAGAAGATGGACCGATGACTGCTGTATGTAACTCTGTTTCTTTGTTCAATACGATATACTTCAATAGTATTTATAGACGGGTGCATTTTCTTTTCGTTAGTGGTTGTATGCTTCTCCTTGTAAGTCTGACAATACGCCTCTGTCTCTAACAAAAAGTTTACTTGCGAATCAGTGCCCATTGTACACCTGGCGACAAAAGTTTACGGACCACGGGACGTCTGAAAACGTTCAATTTCTGAGCAGCCTGTCGCAATAGCCAGTAAAACTGTGTAGGAAAATGTTAGTATATTCTAGTCGAACCCCGCAATGCAAAACGAGTCTGCGTTGTGAGGTTGCGATGTTCAGTATTTTTCTCAGATTTCATGGTCCGTAACATTTTGTCGCCTAGTGTACGTCTTTCTGCTTTTGCTTCCGATGTTTACCGTAACGTACACCCTAACCAGGTGCTGAAGCTTGTCGAGAATTAGTGATGTAGATCATAATAAACAAGTATGTCTAATTTAAGCGCAACGATAAGGGAACAGCACGGCAAGTTAAAACGTGCAAGCCGCCTACTGCGAAGGCCGCGCGCGTTGTTTTCAAAAGTGCCTCCGGCAGGAAATAGAACAGCGCCGTGGCGCCATCAATCGCTGATCACCAGAACTAAAAAACGGGCGTGCGCAGCCTCCGAGCGTTCGGGTCTCGTTCAGATCGAGCTCCGTCCGCAGCCGCTAAACGATTACAGAAGTCAAGCCACTTGCTTTCAAAGTTGCGGGACATGGCCACGGGTGTTATGGCGTAGATGTAACTTCAGCGCGCAGTTATTCAGAGCTAGAAACGCGCTGGTCCGAATAGTTTCGAGAAACAGATGTCAGCTGTCACATAAAGGGCTCACCTTACAAATAATCTTTTTCGCAGAAACGCGGTGCCGGGAAATTTAATGGAAGCGCTTATATTCACCGTAAGTACTTACATGCATGGGTTATGCCGAGAACGCAAGCAAAAATATTCTGTCAATGTATACTCGTAACACCAATGCATATTTTTATCTCTCTATTTTTGCCTACAGCCGTACACTGTCGTCGAGGTGAACAGCACGGGAAAAGAAACCAGTAAGCCTCGTTGTTCGTTCATATACTAGCGAGAATGTGTGCATGACAGAAACGCTTTAGCTTTGACTGGGTCGGCGTCTATTGTAAGAGGCGTTGTGCGTCCAGCAGCTCTATACTGTCGATATCAAAATCATTCGAAGATAGCAAGAGACCATCGCAGACCCTACGGCGTCATGCTAAGAATCGCAGCACTATCTGCAAGGAAGGTTCAGATTGGAAAGTAGGAATTCTAGCTGCCGGCATCTGCGCGTTCAGTGAAGCACGGATTTGCAAAAGCAAACGTTTTTCACTTTTAAGATCACAGTGCTATATGCAAGAGGCCTCTCCCGTATCATAGAAATACGCGGCGTACGTAACATCCTGGGGGGCGGGGGCGGGGCGGAGGTATTCTGCAAGAGTCCACATAGTTGACTGTCCATTTTGGCGGCTGCTCATTGGATGCAGCTGTACGAGAGAGGAGGAGGCGAGCGGCCCTAGCCAATCAGCACCCACTAGGCGGACTAACAGAATACCCCCTCCCACCCCCTGGTAACATCCTCGTGACTAACCAAGATGGCTCGTCACCGAGATGGAGGCGGCTCCAAAGTGTATGCGTCAAAACGACGCTTTTTCAATAGGTGGTGTTCAAATCGAGATCACAATGACCGCTTCCTCGCAGTAACAAAAGCACATCTCGAAGGCTATACTTGTATGGCCTGCATGCGCCAGAAGCCATTGCTGGAACCAGAAAGACGTCATGGCCACCATGTTTTGGACATCACCCATAGCTTGAACTGTGTGACACATCGTTTGCCTTTGTATCCTACGCTTCAATGTCACATTGTCATTTATTTGTAAAAAATAAAGTTCAGTGAAATTATCATGAGTAATCTTTATTCACAATATATGCATATTTAGGTAGGCAGGATACGTGGATGATATTCACCTTCGAGAGCACGGCTTTGACGTGCAATGCACGAAGGACAGAGCTGAATGCATCTGCGAAGATTGTATGGGTCATTCTATTATATTCGCATTATTCCCCATTCGCAGTCTTCTCCTGACCAACATTTTCGTATCGCTCTGACGAAACGAAATCTAAGGAAGGAACTGTTAAGAAGTAGAATATAGGCGCAGCCACACATCTCGTGCGTACAGCATAATGCAAACTTAGGTTTCGATTCCGGACACGTGCATAGCGTTGCAATTCGTCAGCTTAATGAGGCAGACGACACACATTACATATCAAGGCTTATTCACTCGCTGAGGAACGGTAAAGAAGACACAAAATCGAAAGTGACTTAGCCCGGGAGTTGCCAGAGGAACCTTCTCTACTGTACAGACAGCAGCATTGCCCTCGCAGTTGAGCGACTTTTTCTGCTACACTGTCCATGGACAGTCTATAGGTACTATAAGTTTATGTCCACAGAATAGCTATATATGTACACAGAATAGCGATATATATGTGTTCTTTTTTTTCTTTTATTGGCAGACATCAGCTTGGAGGGCCAAACGCCTGTGATACGACGCAATAGCGTCCCGAACTACGTGGGCATGACCGTCATCAGCGTGCTGCTGGGCGCAGTCCTGGCCATCCTCGGTGAGAGTAGCCGCGGGTTCATCGAGCTATTCGTGGCCGTCAACGACGTCATGCTTAACCTCGGACAGCTCATCATGTGGTACGGAGTGTAACGGAGCACATACGCGTAGCCAGCGCGCGGCACGGTTCTGTAAGCTAAACAGCACCGAACATGGATGCTCTCAAAGCCATTATATACTATGGTGCCAGAAACAAGCCCCGTTTATCACAAATGTACGTTAATCCCGCAGCTGCGGACTAAGTATGGGGGCAATTACGCTACTGAAGATACGCGTCTTTTGGACCGTGCACGGCATCCTATCGACTTGATGGGGGGCGAACATTTCGTAGCCGCGCCTATGCGACTGGAAGAGTAGCACATGAATGTATCCAGCCTAACAGTTGAAAACGGTACAGATGCATTTACCTGGATGAACGTATTCAAGCTCACATCTGCTGAAAGAACTCGTGCATAGAGGAGGCAGGTGAACATCGCTAATTTTTCACTGACTGCAGCGGGATGGCGGGCAGGAAACCCAATTATGTAAATTCACGTTATGGATGACTCTGACGCTAAACTCAGGGACATCCCTGTCCTTAACAGAGGCCTAATCAGCCATTTTTTTTTCGGTAATAGGAATAGTGCGACGCATCTGTTGTCTACTCGTCGGGAACAAATTCAGCTGGTGGAAAACAAAACACACGCGACAGAACTGGTACGCCACATTTTCCCATCATTTTCTGGAATTCACCTGCAACCTCTTTCCTCTATCACTTGACGAAGATTATCGCACCTCATGGGAGTCCCAAGAGCGAAAAAGAAGAAGGGTCCCTAATTATCGATGCATTATCAGCCTGATGAATTCAAGGCGCATTACATGCTTTCCACCAAAATGGTTTGGGAGACAGCTCTCATAAAAATTGGAGGACGCTTAAGCTTCGCCTTCAAGAGTGGAACGCGACAGCGTTCCCGTCGACCCGTCAAGGGGCGTAAGACAATGGGCTACGGCGCAGCGATCACTTACGAGCCACCCCGCATCGGACGCGGTGAGCGTCGAGCAACACAGCGTTCGGCTCGGCAACGAAACGTGCGCCTGAGCAAGCGGCGCACGCCTGAGCCTTAGAAACAGCTCGTTTCTAAGGCAACACCGCATTCAAAAGAGGCGCTTTCGTACCGCTTTGAAGCATCGAACTCGTGGCTGAATGCCAGTAATAAAAGAAAGAAAACTCGTGGCTGAGTGGTAGCGTCACCGTCTCACACTCCGGAGACCCTGGTTCAATTCTCACCCAGCCCATCTTGCAAGTTGTTTTTTTATTCATGAAGTGCCTGCCGGGATTTATCGCTAACGGCCAACGCCGCCGACGCCGACACATGCTTTTCTGCGACACGAGCTCCTTAACGCTGTCGCGTTAAAATGGCTGATCGAACGGTTCCCCACGTTGTTTCTACAGGTACTTCCCTATCGGCATCTGCTTCCTGCTGACGTCTCAGACGCTGCGCTCCCACGAGTTCGTGACCGAGACGCGCCAGCTCGAGACCTACTTTCTAAGCCTCGTCCTGGCGTTGGCCATTCACGGCATGCTGACACTTCCGGCGCTGCTGGTTCTGTTCAGCCGCACGCACTACCGGAGCCTCTTCTCAAACATCGGGCTCACTCTGGTCACTGCCTTCGGGACGAGTTCCAGGTTAGCATGAACGCCGCGCACGCACGGCCATGGTTATAACCAGTAAACCGCAAACGTCTCTGCGATGTACGAAGTCCGTCCTGATGTCTAAGTCCAAGACCGACATCTGCTAGAGGTCATATATGTATAAGTACCTTTTCGCCAGAGAAATCCAGCACGTCTAGAGTATGTTGTTTCGATTTAAAAACTGTATGTTATATCAGATCTGATTTATGTTGTAACAATTTGACATGTAGACCTTGTTCAGTCCACAGCTGTATAGTTGTCCTCACAGATGCTTTTGTTTCCCTGTGACAGAAATATGTTTTCTCGTTTGTTCAAATTAGAATTTGAAATTATAATGTCTGCAGCTCATACGTGTGCATCTGCTTTGCGTATTTTCTTACACGGCCTAATTTTAAATCTATCGCTTATTCAAGATGCCACTTGCACCTGGCAGGAGGCCTAGAATTACCCTGCACTTTTTCCTGCGCGTACATGAGCAGTCGATGTGTATGTTCTTACTGTGCGGGCGTTCTGCCCATTGCATCTGTCACACAAATTGGATAAAAATGAATAAGAACGTCTCACACTTGCCTTAGCTACAGCCAAGAACAATTTCTGCATAATATATCATAAGAAGCGAACAAACACTGACACCAAGGACAACATAGGGGAAATCACTTGTGCTTAATAAATTAAATAAAGAAACGATAAATTAATGGAAAATAAAGTGGATGAAAAAACAACTTGCCGCAGGTGGGAACCGAACCCACAACCTTGTCCTTGGTGTCAGTGTTTGTTGGCTTCTTATGATATGACTAATAAAAATCGGGCCCCTCGGTTAACCCCCTTTCTTCTTGTTTATTACATAACGAGGGTCTCGAATCCAGCAACATTGATGCCTTCAGGTAGCATATGTGGGTTTATTGACCAGTTGCCTTCACCCAAAAAGATCACGTTCTCGTGACGCCTGCGGCAGAAAGGACGTTCCACGTCCGCCGCCAAGGTCTGTGAGTGGTGGCGCTGACTAACACTCCCAAGGTTCTACTAGGACACATAAGTACCCAAGAAAGTGGATGCGAAAACGGCGCCGCGGTAGCTCAATTGGTAGAGCATCTTACGCGAAATGCGAAGGTTGTGGGTTCGGTTCCCACCTGCGGCAAGTTGTTTTTTCATCCACTTTAATTTCTATTAATTTATCGTTTCTTTATTTCATTTATTAAGAACAAGTAATTACCAAACTATATTACGTGAATTGCTGCGGAGTGTCACTCGAAAGAAGTGACTACAATAGGTAAAGGAGTCGCGCTACTTACGACTGTGAATAGCCGAGTATTAGCATTGAGCCGAGGCGATTCCGCGAATAGGGGTTAGTCGCCTCAAATTGCCGGTGTTGTGCGTTGCAGCAATATGACGCTGACCAGTACGGTGTCATCTCTGGAAGGCAAAGTGGGCCTCCACCCGACGGTCGTGCGACTCGTCGCACCGTTGGGGGCCACGTTCAACAAGGACGGTACGGCCATTTACATGGCCATCAACACCGTATTCTTCGCACAGCGAAGCGGATACCACATCACGTTCTTCGACGTTCTCGCCACAAGGTATACACGGGAGAGATGAAATCGCGGGAATTTGCGTTTTCTGTGCTCCAGTCATGCTAACTTCGCACGTGTAGCACGTGTTGCCTCTATAGCTTTCAAGTGCACGAGGAACGTAGCTTCTACGAGAAGCTTTGGTTCGTTCTCACTGTAACCGCTGTGGAGGGCAACGTCTTGAGTAATGCAGCTTGCTCGGGGCTACAATGTACAAAGCTGATGTGATTTAGTTGGCATTAGGCAAGACACGAAAATGTTAACATAGACGCTAAAGGCTATCCGGGACTTGTAGATATATCTTATGGGCACCTGTGGCTCGGTATGCCAGAAGTCAACGTAGGAGCGAAATATGAATGGCAAGACTGCATATAGATTATGACACCGCCGCTACGTGGCGTCAAATGTTTGACAGCGCTAACTGTTTATGGAGAAAAATGAAACACGTGCACCAAACAAGAAAGGGATTCGATCTTGCAGCTTTCTCAGACTTTTCACACAAGAATTATTGCGAAATACCCAAGGGTGGGCAAATATTCGAAGTTTCAAATACGAATCAAGTATTACACACGAGCTATTAATATTTGAAAATGAACTATTCGCTACTTGCGAATTTCGGGACTAACTAAATGTATCTTAACTGACTGTTAGAATCGGGATACTGTTCTCCGTCTGCTAAGCAAATTATCGCAAATTATCAAAAGTGAAACAAGTGCAAAAGCTTTCGAATCAAAGCACACACAAAATGGGTAATGCAAGTTTTGTTTTCGGTTTCGGAGACGAGACTAAATGACAAACTGCGATTTTCACTTGTAGTCTGTATATTGTATTTCATTCAGCCTAGTGATGTAGCATTTTATCTCTTGCGCCACAACAAGTGATATTTTCATTGAAACAATTCCTCGTGCATTTGGCCACGGCAAACAGGTCCTTTAATAGTTTTCTTTTCTTACTTTTCCGTAACCTGTGATCCCTTTTAACCACCATTTATTTAGCGCTTTTCAAAATCTAGTCATACTGAAACTACCCATTCTTGGAAAGCTGGCTTATAACCCGCTTTAACGATGTTGAGAAGCTATTAGTGTAGTTATTTTAATGACAATTACCGATCTTGTGTTTAAAAATGATCCTAATGTCCGTGATAATTGACAGTCTTTTTTTCACTAGTCAGTACAAGCGTGGTATTTAACTGCATCGAAATAAATATTTCTTCTTTAAGTATATGCGTCTGCGTTTGACTGTTCGATATACGATTCGATATTCGATACTTACTATTCGTATTCGAAAAATGTGGTATTCGCCCACCCCTAGAAATGCCATAAAATATCGCGAAATTCGTGACATCCTGCCAATACCGACTTGATTTACTCCCTGTATGTGGGCGTGAAAGTTTCTCCGCTGCATGCATTAGCCAGTAGTATGCCAATTGTAACACGCCTGAAACAGTCCCTTAAGCATAACTTGCAGAAATGGCTTGGTGTGCAGTTTTCATTTAGCATTCTTATAAGCTCCGCTATTCGTCGTGTATGCCCTCGTCGTAATACATAAAGCGGTTTATTGTGCTTGTTGGCAGCACAGTAACGCACGACAGTCATGCAGCCAATCTAGACGCTGTGCTATTTTAAAACTGTAGAGAGCGGCAGTGCTTTCACGAACGAATTACATACGCTTGGCGGGACGCGTCGGTCCATGTGGTGATCAAAAAGTCTAACGTAATTCCTGCCATCGCTTCTCCTTTCTCGTGTCGCCAGCGCCGTGACCCTGGTCATTAGCAGCGCCACGGCAGCCATTCCTGGCCAGAACGAGACGTGCATCGTTCTCACGACGCGGCTCCTGGGTCTTTCTTCGCAAAGCGTCGGCGTTCTCGTGCTCAGCGACTGGATCACGTAAATGCTTCCCTTTAACGCAGAGTGGCGAATTACCGTGCCATCCTTTGGCAGACGATTCTTTCCGTCAAGTAACCGACTACAGATGCGGCGTTGTAGGTGCCACAGATACAAGCCCTGTATAACTTCTCTCAAATGTAGGACAGGAGAGCACAGCGATATAACAGCCTCTGCTCAAGTAATAAAAAAAAACGCTTGTAGACAAGAGCTTCATGCAAGGAACAGTAGAGTCGAATCTAACGCCACAGTCTGCGTCCACTGCCACTGTGTGGCAGCCAAGCCGGTATGGGAATGACGCGTAACACGTGGATTTGTATAAACTTTTTTTCTTCGGCCTACAGACGACTTCTTCAAAGTCTAATTTTTTTTTCATCGTAGGTTATTTTGTACGGCAATTTGCACACTCAAAGTAGAGATATATTTATGCGCGGGAAATATATGCCTCAACAGACCTGTTTCTCGGCCTGTAGTTGGAGCTTGCTGACTTACGTTTTTTTTTTTTTTTGCCCAAAATTAATGCACACACACAAAAGGAAGACACACAAAGGACGGTACGGGCGGCACGATGAATTAGTTGTGAATGTTAAACACTGCACTGATCAAAACAAATGTATCGTAGCTTAACACAGCTGAGCGACATAGAGCGATAACATAAACCGAAATGTACTTTCGTAAGGAAGCTGTGCTAAATAACAGCAAGATTACCGGGCACTGCACATGATTTCCACTTTGGCTAAATAGTTTCAGCGCCAGGCTTCTTTCTACTAATCTTATTATGGAACTCTCCGTTTGTAAAGCGACAAGCGCGTTTAAAAGCCACAAGGGGCCACAAAAACAACTGGGAATTAAAGAAACAGTTGCGACAAAGAGAGCAGCTAGGAACTAACGACGTAAATCAGGGAATGCCCCTGATTATGGCAACAAGAGAACGCATGCGTGGAGCAGCAGTGCTCCTGCAACTGGAAGCAATACCGTGAAGCCTTGCGATGCGGACAAGGCATCGCCACAAATAAATGTTGTTTATCTCCTTTATGATGCCTTCAACTTCTCTCCGATCGCAGAGACCGACTGGCGACTGTGGTGAACGTGTTGGGAGACGCGGTATGCTGCTGCATCATAGACGAACGATGCAAGAACGTTCTCCCTGGGACCAGCGGAAAGATAGTACAGTCCCCTCCTAAATCTCTCGGAACGAGAGGGCCGGCAGTTCGCCTTGACTGAAGGGCCGTATGCTATGCCCGCAGGTGGCCCCTGTAATCGACTCGAATGCAAACTAAGAAAATATGAAAAGAAACATGCTTAATGGATTTTTCGTTTTATGTTTACATTAAAGATAAATTCAATCAAAAGTTTCCATCGTTCTTTGTCAACGAACGTTTATAAAAAACGTGCTCGCAATCATGCTGGCTCTGTGATTGGCGCTGGTAGCCACGTTGTGTTGCGAACTAGAATTTTAATTCAGGAAAGGAATATCGCTCCATGCGTTGCTCGAGCAAAGTAATTCGAGCGACGAATGAGAAAATTCAAAGTTGACAGCGCCAATCCAGCTTTGAACTTTGAGTTAAACAAACACGCAATAACACGCTCTGCCACATTTTAGGTGGCACACAGAGACCCGTCATCGCTACCGAGCCTTTACTAATTATAAACAATTTATGTTCATTTTAGGTTGATTTTTCACACATACTGGTGATACTTTTCAGCTTCCACTGATATCCTGAGCGTTTTGTTATTTATATTTATTTCTGACGGAATTTGGAATCGATAACACAGGAATACCAAAACAAAGAAGCAAGGAACCAGCTTCGCTTTTCCAGTAGCCCAACACCGCAACTCCGCACAAGTGCCAGGAAAGCATAAAGCTGCGACGTGATCCCAGGCATGGGGTGTTGGTCATCACCGAAGTGAATTATATTCAATCGAAGTACACATAGCAACCCGCGACTGAGACCGAGTACACAGTGTAGCTGCTGGTTCGTGCTAAAACTTCCACTTCTAAAAGGAGAGTACTCAGGGGAAACTGTCGGACCAGTTCTCATTAAAGTTTACGCTCTCTCAGGGGAAACGAAAACAAAATGCACTGAAACTTTAGCATTAGTTGCTCATCGACGACAACATACCAAAGATTTTAACGTGTTCGTGGTTTCGCCCATATGTGCGTAATGAGGGTAAAGAGTTTACGCTTGCGCCATATGTAAATGTCAATTGGGATTTCAAAATCTACTATGAAGTGTCCGTATAGGGCTCGACGCACCGGTATCGTGGCTCTTCAGTCTACTACTGCGCTTGCAGCGATTCTCCTAGTGGGAACCAGATGGCGCCGCATCACCAAACATCAGAAGCCGTAGTCCTAGTTGTTAACATAAACCTATTAGAGTTGAGAAGTGCGGCTGGCAGGAAAACAACGGTCTCATTAAATGGATATCCTGTCCCAGAGAAGACAACTACGCCTTCTTTGGACAATCCTGGTGCTTCTTGTGCTTTCGCACAGTACAAGTGAGTGTCCGTTCTTGATGCTCCGGTTGACGCATACTCTAAAGCCTCAAGCTTTGTTATACATTGCAGGTAGATTTGAAGGCAGAAACGGGGTCTTAGCGCCGGTAAAATAAAAAATAAAAGCCGATAAGCATAAGCTTTTGTTACAAAATACGTGCAGTTATGGAATGCTGATGAGCAAAGGAGTACAGCAAACTGCAAGTGCAATACTCCGAATAGCTCCAATGCATGCAAGCCGACGTAAACAACTCGAAACGAGAACGCGCTGTAGCTTTGCTTGGAAACAACTTGGCGTCCGCGTTCTTCGCTTTCTGACAGCGGTGTTGTCCCTACGGCTGCACCCGTTCGCCTTTCCGGAAAAGACTATCGTCGGAACCCAAGTGTCCGCGACCTGCACAACAGTAGAAGCAGCGCAAAACGTACGTTTCCGCTGGTTCAAGAACGGCAGGCTGCTCACAGGATCGGAACGAGACGGTCGGATTCGTTTGAGAACCTTCCCCGATGTCTCTAACTTAGTCATCGGGCCACTAGAAGAAAGCGACAGCGGGAACTACACCTGCACTGGCACGGCGGGCCTCAAGTCCGACTCCTACACGCAGACCCTGCACGTTTTGGGTGAGTCATATTCATATCACGGTCCCTTCGTGAAGGTAAACATAGGTACTTTGGGCATTCCCTTTGACTACACGTGAAAATCCGTGCCTGCCTTTGCTGGAAAGAACAAATGCTTTGAAACGCAGTCGTGACCAGATGGCACTTGAGCTTTCTGAGGCTTTCTTTTTTCTAAAGGAACAAGAAAGATGAATGTGTGAGTGATACCCTAATCAGATTGTATCAGAAGGGAAGCAGATTTCTAGCGTACGCGTAGGCGATGATTTGTCTGTGCCCATCCTTGTGCTCCTGTCGTCCATGTTTATATTGCCTATCACCTTGCTCAACGGTGTACGCACGACTCGCCCAACAACATGCCCTATTGAACTTTGGGCACTAGGTATCGATCTTTATATGCGCGCTTCTTTTGTCGCAACACGCGCAGTTTGGTTGTGTGTAAAGCAACAGTTATGCCGTTCACGTCGCTCCAGATTTAGCGTGCACTGGCGTAAAAGAATGACAAAACGGTTGATAACTGATTTATGACATGACGAGTCAACAAGAAACCTTGCCGCTCACCCGAGAGAGTGGAGCGACTAAAATATTCAGAACAGGAGCGTGTGCTGGACTGAAGTGTTCATTTTAATTACATATCTCTTATATTCCACCAAAATTGCGGTCATCGAAGCTTGGTTGTAAAAAAAAATATGGAGTGGTTGAGTGTGTGTCAAATAGAGAGTACATCATACCTAATTCATTTGTAAATGTGCAACTAAAACGCATCTGTGAGCACTTAGGCAAGGAATGACGTGAAGTAGCGTTAGAGAGCATAGAACCTCGCTAATTTCTCGCACAATATTAAAAGAAAAAGAAGCGTCAGGCTAGAATAAACAGCGTTCAGAAGCTGTGGCGGTGGAAGTGGGCCCTAATTTGAACTGGGTTCAAACGGTTACATTACTGAGCATACGATATTAAACTCATGCACAATCTAATACCAAGAACAAGACCGAACTATAAACAGTGCCTGCATGACAGCTTCTTCGACAAGGGACATAAACGTCAGCAGTACTTGCAGTAGAGACGTGGTCAGTAGTGGAGATCGCGCCTTTACCCTTGTCATGCAGTATGCTTTGCGCAGCCGCGCGACGTAGCAGCCCTTAGCAGGCGACCGAAAGCGCAGCGTTGAAACGCACCTTTGCCGCGAGATTGATGTCGACTTGCTTATTCCGTGCGGCCACGCAAACGAAGCTACTTTCTAGAAAGAAAAAGAAAGAAGAAAGAAATGGGATTGTTGTACACTATTTGCTTTTTCTACACATTCATTACCGCATCGTAAGCTGAGAGGATTGTGAGCGAAACTGTCGTGACTTCCGTAGGTGTTAAAACTGCCACTGCCGGAGATGTTGGACCAGCAGGATTTGAAAGGAACCGGAAAACTTTCGACATGTAGGAACTCTGCTAATACATGGTCGTAAAACTTATTTCATAAGGGATAAGTGTCTTTGTTGTTGTTGTTGTTGTTGTTTTCCCTGTGTTATAAACACGGCATTACTGATGGCTGGTCTATGCTGTGAGGTAACAGCAGCCTTATTGTCTGCACAGTACGGGCGTGCCATGTGTGCCACGTCTTGGTTTGTATCCATACTAAGTGCATTGATATGATGTACGCCACGGTCCACTGTTCACAGAACCACTTCGGTGTTGGTCATAGGTTGCAGCTGAGACAGGACATAAAGGCACATAGGCTGTACTGGCATGCACCGATGCCTGGCGCATGCCTATTGCTTCATGCGAGAACTTCCTTTCCAACAAAGTAGAATTGTCGTATTCCGCATTATTACCGTTCTGGTGCTCGCTTTATTAGGAGTTGTCTATAGCATACGCGGATGCTTACAGTGCTAGCTGCTTCAAGAATCATTTGTAGGCGTTGTCTGGACTCTGACTAGTCTAGTGCGTTCCGTATGACGCTCTATTACACGGGGTTTTATCATGCCGGACAGCAAAATGGTCTCGCAAGGCCAATAGTGACACAAAAGAAGACAAATTGGACAGTAATATATTCCTGCGTCGCATGCTGTCTTTCGCTGTATGACACGCTGGCCTTCAGGATGAGGGCGCAGGATAACCACAACGGATAACTAGGACTCCCTCAGTACGATCAAGCTTAGCACTATGAAGCGTTGGAAAATGGACGCCAAGCGGAGGTGTGCTGTCGCGTAATGTGTTGGAATGAGCTATCAGTCATCAGTGTCATTTAACGCTAACCAAACTGCTACTCCAATAAGAGCGTACAAAAACAACAGACGAATACTTTAGACACTAAGACCATATAAAAAAAACGCCAACACGGCCACAGACATAGCAAGAAATGAAGGCACGGAAGCGGAGCGACTTTCATATTTTATTTGATTTTCATTGAAATATTCTTTACGTAGCAACCAACCTACATGAAGATCATTCATTGGTGTGTCTTTATGCGACGTACTATACGTTACAGGTGGGTTATGGCGGGGTAGCATCAGCGTCGCAAAATAGCTTCACCATAAGCATGCAGCAGCGGGATGAGCGAGGAGCGTGGATGCTGTGGTGGCTGATGCAGAAGAGTTCCAAAAGCAGCCTCGTGTAGTGTAGCTGCTTTAACACGGCTACGTGGAGTAGCTTACAGTCACCCCGCAATGATCGTTAAAAAAAACTCCCGCACTTCACGCCTTACAGCAAAAAGGCACTGCCACTAGCTTCCCATCGTATTCCCTAAGAACCTGTATTGCATCCTCGGCAAACATTTTGCGGCTTTTGAGGGCTTGAACTGTAACAGCAAAACGAGCCAGGCGAGTTTGAATGACTCCCTCCACGTGTTGGTATCCCTCCCCTCTGAATGGTGCAATGGCTGTCCTGCAGCGAAAAAGCACTCCTGAATTCTTCCCCAACTTTTATTCTGCGCTTACAGTTCCACCAAGATGGGTCAAAGAGCCTAGCGACATCAGCGTCCGAGAGGGCGACAATGTCACGTTGACGTGCAGTGCGTCAGGCCGTCCATCTCCGGCGATTAAGTGGAAACGCAAGGGTAAGTGTGCTCATTACTGTCTGGGCGCCCAGAAGGAAACGAGACGCTACAGCTGTGCTTCGCTAGGCATTAAGAATCACTGGGCGATCTTCATTTGTGCGACGCCTTTACCGTGCCATGACAGCGGAGTCGAAGTTAGAGAAACTTAACCTTTGCTATACCGATGTTTCTGTACCTAACGGCTTCCGGTCGGTGCAATTGCAGATTGCAATTAAGGTTCAATCTCCAATTAGACAACAATATTTAAATTCTTCATGAAGTCGCAAACAACGCAGATTGCTCTGTAGCGTGAAAATACAGATTCCTCTGGACGAAATCAATTGCCCTGGCACTTTTTACATCGCCAATTCACACTTGAAACGAACCGCTTTTATGAACGCTTACGTTGCAGAGATCTCAGCAAAGTATGCCCCTCTCACAGGTATTGGAGCTAGGAACAACGTTAATCTTGACGCGTACTTTAAGCACCACAAATGAGGCCATATTTATTAGAACCTCTGCGACATAGCCATCACAATCTTTTGCAATATCAGCTGATTCTCAGCTACCAGACATTCGGTAATTTTGACAATACAGAATACTTGGCATATCCGGAGTAACTGCACAGCAGCGCATCAGTCGGTGCAGTACGCAAGTTCACAGGAACAGCTGCTACAGTAGCTTAGTGACGAGGTTTGTAGGTGAGCACGAGGCTTCAGGTCCAATTCCTAGTCGCGGCGGCAGTATTATCAAAGGCGAAGGCCGAGTA
This sequence comes from Dermacentor variabilis, assembly GCF_050947875.1. Lineage (NCBI taxonomy): Eukaryota > Metazoa > Arthropoda > Arachnida > Ixodida > Ixodidae > Dermacentor > Dermacentor variabilis. The sequence goes on along the minus strand of NC_134573.1, from coordinate 164,895,038 downwards.
CCGACTCGTCAATAGAAGTTAGATAAATATATATAGTTTAAGGAAAGAATGCAACTTTGGGCCGCGAAGCTTCCTAGTTCCACCTACAAAAACTGGAAAGTGGTAAACAGTGTCACACTGTAAAAGGTGCAACTGTTATGCATACGCATCTTCACATTTTCTTGTCTCTCACTACAATACTAACGTGCTTAAGTAAGCACAATAGAACCAAAGTGCGTCCAAACATCCGTTGCGTGTCTTTATGACCTACCATCGGTTGCGTGTCATATGTTTGTCTTTCAGAAGAAAAAGGAGAAGCCCCTGTAAATAGTTCTCACGGTGGGACCCTCAAGATATCCAAAACAACAAAGTCGGTGAGCGGAACCTATACCTGCACAGCTGACAACGGCCTGCCTGGACTTCTGGTACGGGAAATACGTGTCAACGTATTCGGTAAGCAAGCAAGTAAATATTAGAATACAGGGAAACTGGCTTCAAAAAAGTGAAAGCGGTCAAGTGAAGTCAATTTCCATCACGTAATGCGACTTTTCCTAGTAACTTATACAAATCACTCGCTTGTCGATGTGCCAAAAACAAATACCACTTGTAAGAAAAAATGATAAGCCCTCATTGTGACATACAAGCCATTAACGAGAAGACAGGAGAGATAGCTTGAATTTCCCTCCGTATATTCCGGCGCACAAAAACGTATATTTTACCCAGATATGAGACACAGGCGCATGGGCGAATGACTTCTTATTCTTGAGATCACTCCGCATTTGGGGTGGGCGTAATTTGCACATTACGCAGCGAATTCCCCGCGCAACTTTTTCGACGCATAGCCAGAGATGGCGCCAGCAGTCCACTCTTAACTTCACAACGATTGTGAGTTCGTGGTGTGATGCGACGCACGGTGCTTTCGTTACGCCTGTTTCGACAAAGTGAACGAGCCATGCTCTACTTCGCAATTGTTATAACGCTGAATTTCCTACACGGCACCGACCACGCAAGCGGGCAACAAATTTCAGGTAAGGCAACCAGGCTCTAAATGTGTTGAGCGAGTCTTAAGCTCTGGCGCTTCCGTGTACGCGCAGGACGCTCGAAAGCGACGTTTCGCCTTCAGCCATTCTTTTTCCCGAGTGATCCGACAGAAGGCAACAAAGTTTCCGCTATGTGCGCCTTAGTGACCGGCGGAATAACATCAGGAGTCGAGTTCTCTTGGTACAAGGATGGCAAAGCCCTCACACTCGACGACCGAGTGAAGATCCGTTCTTTCCCGGACATGTCGACGCTGGTTGTGGACTCCCTAAGGCAAGATGATTCGGGAAACTACACCTGCATGGGAAGACTTGGAAACCGAAAAGACTCGCACACGGCAAACCTGCGTGTTCTTGGTAAGTGAGGAACGTATTCTGTTGCATGCAGTCCAGGCATACATATGTGCTGTTGATCAAAAGCCCCCCAAATACCCAGCGTGTTGACAAAACAAAAGCTATATCAACTGGTGTGTGTGTTACAAGAAGAAGCAGGGAAGATGGCTTATCGACTACATCAAGGAATGTCGTGAGGCATATTGTGAAGCATACGGCCCATAATTCCTGTGCGCTTTTGATGTCGCGATAGAAATTTCACGACAGCATTGCCGTTGTTTGAAGCTTTCATATTAACAGGCCAGGTTTCTATTCGAGATAAATTCATACACTAAACGCGCGAGCATTTTACAGAGGCTGGAGATATAGCAGCGAATACACCGCACTAACTGTGCATACCGTAAACGGTGGATACAATATATTCGCTGCATAGTGTACGACTACAGTATTAAGCGTATGAGCAGAATGCATGTTTAATATAGCTTATGTGCTAATAATAAACTTGCGTATAAGTGACAAAGATATATATAGAAATAAAGCATATTTCTTGTTCCAAAAGGAGGTTGAGGGTGGTTCCCCTAGTCCAAGACCCCCAATGAAGACTCCGACGGCTTCGCGGGCTGCTCTAAACAAGGCCCGGTGGACCCTGAAGGGAGTGTCGTTGCATCGCAGAGGTCGTAATTCCATCACTCGCGGTGTCGGGTAAAGGTGCTGTCCGCACTACGTTAACGCGAAACGTGTTGGCTTGAGCGCCAGAACCTGGACAAGCATCGGAGCATCTCTGAGAATAGAAGGCATCTGATGAAAGTGTATGACATCCATCCCGTCCCCGACCGCGCGACGACGGACGCCGGGGCCGTCACGGTGACTGAATGCGGCGGTTGAGAGCTGTGTGAATCAGGCATAAGGCTTCTTTATTGGTGCAGTTTCAATTCGACATAGCGTTGCCGGTATACCACGGCCTTCTAAACATTTACTTTGAACTTAACCGGCACCTCTTGCTGCACAGAACCCGTACCTGAAAGGCGCGAAATAAATCACAGACGCTTATTTTACCTTGCTGTCTACAGGTAATTAAAATGACGCGTGGCGGGTTCTTTCACTCATACTATAGTTGGCACGACCAAGATGCCAGTTGGACGCACCGAGCGCAAGCACAGCTATGAGTTAGCGCGATGGCACTGCTCTTCTTTCTTTTATTGCTCCTTGTTTAAGAACCCTGAACTTCGGCAGCCTTTCGAGGCCGAGCCCGACCATGTTAGTTGTGTCTACATAGATATGTGCATGGGCGAGCTAGGATATGTTAATATTTGCAATTAGGTAAATATTCTAGCAGTATAACAATGTTTTTGCAGTTCCAGTGAAATGGATACGGATGCCTCAAGACACTTCTGTCAGGGAGAGTGAGAACACGACCCTCATCTGCGAAGCGGCAGGGACACCAAAACCAAGCATCAGGTGGCAGAAAGAAGGCAAGATGTCACGATATCGTAATCTTTCTTTTCACTCTGACAAGTCGGAACTGCAACGTTACATTTCAGCTGATGCCATTACTAAAGACATAACCATTACGGACAGATTTTCTTTTACCGCCTTTACAAATACTTTCTCTAGCCTTATCATTCAAACTCAACAAATTCTTCTTCTTTTATTCTTCTATTCCAGGCGTTCTTCTCAGTGCATCTGGATCGAAGCTTGAGCTCTCGAAAGCATCGAAGGCGGACTCAGGAATATACAAGTGCACCGCAGACAATGGCCTTCGCGAACCACTCACTAAAGAAGTCCGTGTCTCAGTTTACGGTACGACTTGAGTGCCACAACTTGCATACAATGTTCGCCACTGAAACAAAAGAGAAAAGAGAGCTTCATAGGCTACCCTACCACCGGTGCCTGCAGAAGCGCTTTAAATTTCCGGTCCTACACGATAGGAAACGGAGTCTTTCCAACGTTCTACCACAGATGGCGACTCGGTACCAGCCAACGACGCGGCAGACATTTTTTTTCCCTGTGCCATAGAGAAAGCTTTGTCACAAGCCAATCAAGTCGCGGAGCATTACAATGTTTTCGGTGAGAACCGCCGTGAAAGCGATGGCCTCGTTGCAACTATTATTACCCAGTTTCCTAGCTGCCCTGTCTGGCGCAGTACAAGGCGGATCAGTAGGTAAGTAAGAACCTTTGCCTTCATAATTTGGTTTTAGTCTTTATAAGTACAGTTCATTTAACACCGCGTCCTTTCCAGCCGACAGTCATGAGGAAATATCTCAGCTTTTCGAGTGAGCGCTGTCCACTTTCGTCAGCTTTCATTATTACCCCTCTCTATAGGATAAGCACACAAGTTGACTCCAGAATGTCACGACTTCCAGAATGCCAGAAATTATCGCGTTAACGTAATGCGCAAAACTAACAGTGCAAGTAGCCTTCCTTGAATGAATGTCGAACACATTATTCATCAGTAGAAACGTACGCAAACTTAAAAACATTGAATTAACAACATCGCAGGCGTAAGGTAAACTGAATGAGCACTAGAAGGAGCTAAGAACACAAGTGACTTGAACTACAACGCACACAGCAGATAATGTTACTACCAGGCAACTAACCACGCTAGCGCCAGCACATGCTGCTACTTTGATAAAAACAAAAAAAGTAATATTTTCTTTCTCAGGTAAAATAAGGTAAAACCACGAATCAGGTAAAACGACAGCAGATAAAAAACAACATTCAATAGCGACATCTCCTTTGCGATCTCACACGAGAAATGTCACCAATCATTCTAACATTCCAGAATTCAAGCTCCAACCATTCCGCTTCCCTACCGACGCTGTGGAAGGGAGGACCGTAACAGTGACCTGCACAACGACGACTGCCATATCCGGCGTCGAATACCGATGGTTCAAGGATAAGAAAAGAATAACTGAAAGTAGCAAGATAAGGCTAAGGACATTCCCCGAACTTTCTTCCTTGATTGTTGGTCCACTCGAGGAGAATGACACAGGGAACTACACCTGCCACGGACTCTACAATGGGAAAAAAGATTTATTCTCCGACTCGCTACAAGTTCTAGGTATATGATTTTTTTTTTGCCTCTCCGACAGCGCATGTGCGGTAAATAGGCGGGTGACATAAATCTGTAGGCATGCTTCGGATGTGCATGTAGTTTTTTTGCTGGTTCTTCGTGCGCTCTAGTTCCTCCAAGCTGGGTCGAGCAACCAGAAGACACGATAAGAGTGATGGAAGGGTCAAATTTGACAATTCCTTGCCGAGCAAAGGGAAAGCCGGACCCTACTGTGGCTGTCATAAAGGAAGGTAGGAGACACTTGAGCAATGATTCATTACAGTTAACTGCTTTTGTAATTTATTAGGCTTCCAATTTCAACATGTTTTTTTTTCACACAGCAAAGCGAAAACAGTGTTGCAATTATTGTGCCGCATCTGCAGCATGATTAAGCTTTCCAGTATGCTATAACGGCTTGCGGTGCTTATGCGGTGGCTCAAAAATGTGAGCGAAACCAACTGCAAACGCCATGATGAAGTGTTCATACTCGAGCTCCCTTAAAGTGAAAAGTGTAAATCCTTTAGATATACTGCATCTATACCTCCGACTTTCCAAAATATTAAATCCATGAAGTAGAAATGCGCCACATCTAGCAACTTTCTGCGTTAAGTATAACTGAAGCCTAAGATCAGAATTCTCGTTCCATTTTGTTTCAGGAAACGATGAAGTTCCATCTTCAAATATTCTTCAAATAAACAAGTCAGCGAGGCAGCACTCTGGTTTCTACGTCTGTAAAGCCGACAATGCGCTCACACAACCACTGGTTAAGCGATTTCGAGTCACTGTATACGGTAAGCATCCGAACACAGCCTTTCAACAAGCAATACGATACGCAATTACACACAGCGGCAGCCAATGCTGGCCTTTCTGTCGCTTCGCGCTTCAAGTTATTTTGTATATCGCGCCGGCGCCGCATAAAGCCGTTTTCGTGCTAAATACGGATCAGAGATGGCGCCAGAACCTTTGGTTACACCATTATACTGACGCTAGTTCCGCCAGGCGAGTGAACCGACAACAGAAGCTTTCGCCGCCGACGGAAAGATGCGCATTTGGATATCAGAGCCATTTACTTCTTTGTGCCTCGGAGCAACTCTACTTGCTCTACAAGTCTCATCTCGACAGCACCACAGTTCTAGAGACTCTCAAGGTAAGCATGCGTAGAGTTCCCATTGAGAGCGTTGGGTTTGCCCTACAGTATTTCGGGTTTGAAACCCAAGGAATCTAAGCCGCATTAGATTTTTTTCTGCGGCCACGTTCACTGCCTTTCGTCTTTCCGTACCATTCCAGGCTCCCTCCAGCTCCAGCCTTTTGCCTTTCCCAGCAACGCTGTCATTGGAAACACGGTCACTGTGACATGCACTACAATCAGCCGTACAGCTAACGTCAACTTTCAGTGGCTGAAAGATGGCAAAGAGCTGGTCAAGAGCTCGAAAGTGGAGATAGTGCACCATCCCCTGTTCAGCACGCTGGTGATTGGCCCGACTACCAAGAAAGACAGCGGGAATTACACCTGTATCGGAAACATTGGTCAGGAGACGCACAGTCACTCTCACCAACTCAATATCCTAGGTATTCATCCCACTACGCTTTTCAACCTAACTGGTCATCCTTGCCTACAAAGCATGCCCTTGCACAAAATCAGCTCAGTCGAAGGGAACTGATAAATAAAAACAGGAAATAATTGCAGGATCTTCACCTGCACGTCCTTTTTATTTTCCCTTGCATATGCCGCGTACGGTCGCGAAAGTCGGCTCACGAGCGTCTGTGGCAAGTTTGTCAAAAAAAAATTATCTGCGCTGCTGAGTTCTCATATGCCTTGCCGTAAAAAATGGAATCCTTTAGTGTTGAAGTTCATCTTAGCAGTGTAGGAGCAATAAACGAAATAAACAAAGACACGTAATGCACGAACCGAGCGGCATTAAACTCAACACTAAACAATAAGATGTTGATGCGTGGGAATGACGGCGGCATAAGGTTAATTAACGCGCACGAAGAGCCAACTAGCTTTAATTCTTCAGAAGCAAGAACTGACTGAAACTTGACATTCGGACGAGTTTCCGCCCATAGGATAGTAGTTCGGTGACGCAGTACTCCTTAGCTGCTTCATAAATACGACGAGCGGTGTTGACTTATTTATGTTATCGAAGCGTTTCTTATCACGCAGCTCCTCCTGAATGGGTCATAGAGCCAATGGACGTAAAGCTACATCAAGGTGGAAATGCTACGGTTTCCTGTGAAGCGACTGGAAACCCCACTCCCTCTGTCAAATGGAAGCTCATCAACAAACACGGTTACGTGGAAACCTTTTCTCCAGTAGTATTCGCCACAAACATGACACCCGTGTAGATAGAAAGCACCTGCAAGAAGGCAGTGTAAACAAGACTGTCAGTAAGGGCGAAGTTGGCATATTAAACTGATGTTCAAAGGAGGCATATTTTTTTTTCTCAGAGTAAAACTACATGAAAAATTTGCAGCAGCAGTGTTTACTTTTAATGATGGGTCCGTTCTAACAGCTATATATATATATATATATATATATATATATATATGTTATCTGCCATATATATATATATATATATATATATATATGGCAGATAACATAATTCTTGTTCTTGAGTATTATTCGAAGAGGCGGATATCTCATTACTAGCATGAGAGATCGAAACTCATATTAAACTAATTAACAAAAGTTCACTGAATAGCTGCTTCTTCATTAATTATTTTACGGCACATATTGCAATTTAAAAATTGTAGCAGGTGAGGTTGCAAGGCTTATCGACTTGAAATGAATTTCCTGGATTATACCAGTGTCGAGATATTATTTCGCAAAGTGTGAGACGAAATACATGGGTGTTCCAGTTACTTTTGTGGTTCAATGCATGAAAGAGCGTTTCGTTAAAAAAATAAGTGAAACAACAGCGCATTCTTGCGGCGCGTTTGATGGCGCATATCTCCAAATTGGTGTCATTTTGGAAATTCGTTCCTATTGAAAACGCCTTGCTAGCTCACCGGCTACAATTACCAAGTTGCCATATGCTCTGTAAAGTGATTAAGAAGATAATTCATGAATTTTTGTGAACTGGTTGAAGATGTGTTCCAATTTCTCGTGCACGTAATGTCTGCCTCTCTGAATAATGAAGTTCAAGGAATAGAATTGTTATCTGCAACTAGCGATTTTAAAAAAATTTCGTAAAACTTAGTGATCACCCCGTCTAAAGCTTTAAGAACAATGTAAAGCACAAATTATGCTTTCATCTCTAGTTTCGTACACCGTGCAACGAGGCGACGTTCAGTTACATGGATAGTTATCTTTTTGTCCAAATGCACTCTTGTTGGTGATGTGTAAGCAAATGCCAGATACTTTGTGGAAATGTAAGAATGCAACGGCAATATGTCAACTGTCCGTTAACCCACAGCTCGCAACAAGGAGACCACAGCACCCGGCAAGAATGAACTGCAAATAGCAAATGCTTCCAAGTTGGATGCAGGGTCATACGAGTGCAGCGCAGACAACGAAGTCTTAGAAGCAATCACTAAAACCATAACAATCGCCATTTACGGTAAGAGAGACCACAGTACTGCTTCGATTCATTTCTTTGTGATCCAAATCTGCTTCTGATAGCAACGTAGTCTTCAAACAACTTTCTAGGGACAACGGCACTCGCGTAGCGATTCGCGCACTGTCGTTGGCCGAGGTCATATCTCGATGCCCTGCAAGCTGTTCCTTTTCTTCGGTAATACCTGCTTCGTACAAGATCGACAAGAACGCTACAATACTCGTTTTATTTAATACTCGTCAATGTGTCGTTACATATTTCGAGCCTTAGAAGCAGCAAGCTCGGCTACTTGATGAAAACGACCACGGAGGGCGCCACGGATCCGTGGTATGGACCGCAACAGTACAAGCGCTGCGATACACGTTTCCCCACGTTTACAATGGTTTCCGCACGTAGCCGAAGGAGGCAGTAGGCCCTGAAGCAACGCAGCGCTAGAATTCTGGCTTGAGTACATGAATACAAAACAAGAGCCCTAAGAACAGCTCAGCCAAAGAAGCAATGTTCACCGGAGCTCTGCCTACGATACTTGTTCTCCTTTGTTTCGGTAAGTAAAGCTGCGATTCCACTCACTGAATTATTTCACACATCTTGGTCTTCAATCTGCAGCGGTCTAACACTCTGTTATGCGTTACGTCAGGATTCGGAAAGGCCGTCAAAGTACAACCCTTCTCGTTTCCCTCCAACGTCGTCGAAGGGTCGAGAGTCAGTGCAACCTGCTCCCTGATGAGCATCTCCGAGGGAACCCGCTTCAGATGGTCGAGAAATGGCAAACCACTCAGTGATGACCCGGAAGGACGGATCAAGACAAGGACTGAGGCCGACTTCTCCATGGTCACCATAGGTCCAGTGCGTCAAGGAGATAGCGGGAACTACAGCTGCACGGCGATGTCTAAGGGGAAGTCAGACACATACTCGTCCAACCTTGTTGTCTATGGTAAGCAAAGAAACGCATCTCCTTCTCATAGCCTTTAAAGTAATAGTGCATGAATATAAACGCTATACTATCAAAGAACAAATGCACAAAGCATTATTGATGTTGGAGAACCGCCACAATACTTCCAAATATATGCGGGCAAAATGTAGATGTTTCAACACTCGCAACGTAACTGCAAAGGTAGTACCCGCCAAATAAAAAAATTGGGCAGATAAGTGATTCATCACGGATTACTTTGCAACTTAACAACCTAACTTAATTTAAACACAGTACAATATGATCAAATGAGCAAACGGGCAAATGCTACACAAAAATTGTAAGAACATGCTAGTTAACGACTCACCCTTATTATCAAGATCGGTCCAATCACTGAGAAAAGGTATTAGTTCTCCTTTATCGTGTCAGTTATGTAAGGAATGTTATTAGGAACCAAACTGATATGGCGGCTACATTTCCTGCTTGCAGCTGTTCCGAAATGGACCCAACGGCCAAAAGACGTACTGATCACAGAAGGAAATAACGTGTCAGTCAAATGCACAGCCTCAGGAAATCCTGTGCCTCAAATTACATTTGGAAAAGACGGTGGTAAGAAGCGTTAACATTGTGTGCAGCTCTTGAATTCCTCTGCAGTTGTGTTATCACGTGACAGTTAGCTATACCCACAAAGACGCAACAAAATGAAGACGATGAAGGCGCGCCTAGTCTTGTTCAGTCTCGCCATATTGCTTGTTGCTGTAAATAATGACTACAAATATATTTCACCTCGTTCCTACCTCTTAACAAGATGTGCCAGAATACACCATTATACACACAATACCAGTCGTTCGGTCTCATGTGCGGAAACAAGCAGTGAAATACAGCATACTGTGAAGTTCATAATCTGCGCCAACGACAAAACTGAGAATCAAGAGAGAGGGAGAGAGAGAGGAGGGAATTTATTTGAAGGAAGGCAGAGAGGTCAGCCTGAGCTAGCGTGCATTATAATGCTACTCTGCGTGGGGGGAGGGGGGAACGGGGACGTAAAGGCTGGATGAGAGGTGATGATGACTTAGAAGAAGGATGCACAACGATGAAGGCAAGTTCAGCATTCTCATGATGATCAACAAATACAAAAAAGTCATTAACGAGTGTCATCCGTCTTCCATAGCATGGCTGGAATCACGAATTTAACTGAAACTTCACAAGAATCAAGAAGCATATAGGCATCAATGACAAAGTGATGAAATGAACCTCACATGAATATTCATAAGGTATAGCAGTTCCGAGGTTGAAAAAGACCTTAAACAGAAGCCTAACTCTCCTTCCCCGCGCCGCCATCTCACCCTAAATCTATTATAAGCTACTTTCACGAACATTTTTATGACTTAACTCATCACCAGATGACGGCTTAAACACGCGGCCTCAATGCGTCACCACAATGATATTTGGAAGCCGAGCCAGACGGTCCTACACGCCAACATTAACTTTCAAGATGTCACGATGAGCAGTATTCTAGAACACAACCAGTTAGAGTGCAGTGGCGAGCTAGTTACTCGCAAGTGTGTAAAGGAAAAATGACATTTAGAACGTTCTTTGTACGTTTTCTCCTTTTTGAGGCGTGCGTCCCAAGCGCTGTAATTTGTTCTGGACGCTGGTTTAGCTGAGCAGAGTAACGATACTATCACGAATGCCGTATCTGTTTTTCATTTTCAGCAGGAAATTTCCAGGCCAATTCCCAAGGAAAGGGAACGGCTACACTGGCGATAACGAAGTCTACCAAGATGGATGCTGGGACGTACTCCTGCACAGCTTCAAATGGTTTTGGCACTGACATACGACATACCTTTTTCGTTAAGGTCTACGGTAAGAAAAATGTCGGCCTTTAAGAGCGAAAACTGAAGAAAATCTTGTACATAGAATTTTTCTATTACAACGCCAGAAGCGAAATTTGGCGCTTACCGAGAACTTCCTCTACTTACAACGGAAGTCGTTAGGGCAACGACATAATTCCTTCCGCGACATGCAGAGGGCGTTAGGCATCTGTCAACTTATCCTCGGGCGACACGGACTCACGTACGCACCCAGCACAAGCGTTAAACATGGAGCTTCTACCGACAGCGATAATAATTTCCGTCATGTTTCGCTCATTCTTTGCTGGTAAGTGAGTTACGATAATCAGAGATCAGTCGCAGCTAACCCTAAGAAAGTCGGGCATTTATGAAACTATTCTTTGCAGGCAGCATCAACGTGGTGCCATTCTACATACCAGACAAAGTTATGCTCGGAGACACGGTGAAAGTTGTGTGCTACACAAGCACCGAACAAACACCTTTGTCGTTCAAGTGGCTAAAAGACGGCAAGTTATTGGTTGCCGACGAGAACATCCGCATAAAGACGCAAGCCGACCTGTCAACAATGATTCTGGGCCCTGTGAAACCTGCACACAGGGGAAACTATACATGTCAAGTATTCACGCCGGCCTCCAGTGGATCGTACACGGCAACCCTTTTGGTATATGGTGAGAAGAGCTGCACATTCTACTTACTAGACATCACGAGATACATCTGTGCATATTACAGAATGTGCGCGATGCGTGCTTATGAATTTCTTTGTCCATGACACTAGTTACATGTCACAGAGTTCTGTGCGTATGGAGCTGTGGAGCAAAACCAAGGCACCTGAAAATTAGCAATAGAGAAGGGCCAGGCGAATTATTTGGACCCGGTAAGATCTGTTTCTAGAGCTCGGACCTTCATGAAATTTCTACTGTTCGGTTGGGAACGTACCTTGTTTGGCGTCCTGCAACAGACTTTTACGCATAATAGCGAAGCTGTTACGCTGCTAATTGGAATTACGATTTAATGTTGCCTGCGTTTCCAACTATTCCGCTGTCTATATATATTTGCCATTTGTGATTTTTCTGAATGCAAAATATTGCTTTATTACATGTCCTACGGGTATATCACCTAGCGTTTATTTTAGTTCATATTCATGCAGTGCATCAATGCTGAAACCTCTGCAGTCTTCATATTGGTGTAATATCCTGTTCTGGACGTGAACTGACGCTCGTAGTGACAGATATTTGCTGCTGATGATAATATATAGGGGTTTTCTGACGCAAGGGCCAACGATGGCAAAAGAGCGCATTATGCGCACATTTGTGCGTCCATATGTGCTGAGCTTCAAACTGTGTATGAATAAAACAGCAAAAACACAGTAACAGGCTGAAAAAAAGCATTCTGCATGATGCTCATACAGATACGTTTAGTGTGCACAGTACTTCGTATATCTGCTTGTTTCAAAGCCTTCTACCAATTACTGAGGTAACAGTACTACTAGAAAGTTTTAGTATACCATAACAGAAATAATAGTGTTGCCATTTTTTTTTTCACAGCTCCTCCCATTTGGCTTATAGAACCAGCTGACGAACACGTTGCAAGGAACTCAAACCTAACAATTCACTGTGCTGCTTCTGGGGAGCCAGTACCACGAATAACATGGAGATTTCTGAGCGGTAAGCAAATGTGGCACTTCTGAACTTTCGAATTTCTGCGCATGACGCTGACAATGTCATTTTACTGTAACAGGGTCGACAACAAAGCCTCTCAATACTGCGCCCGATGGAAGCCTTCAGCTTACGAACATCCAGAAAGAAAACCAGGGAACATATTCCTGCCGTGCGAACAACGAAGTCGGAAATTCACTGGAGAAGGCCATAACACTGACTGTTACTGGTAACACCTCTGCAAAGATACCAGAAAGAATAATTTTTCCTTACAGCTGCACGTTTATGAATACAACTTATGCGCAAGAACTACCAACGTCGTGAAACTTCTAGCACACAGGAAAAGAAAAAAAATCTCAATCACTATATTGTATGCCAAGCTATTCAGACGGTGCGTTTAGCGCTGCTTCAACTTATTCCATTAATCATGGTACTAAATCGTTTGCCTGATGCTAACAGCATGAGTACAAACCTGATGTAGACTGCGTAACAGACCACGCAGAAAAAAAAGAAACATTATATGCAATTGAAGGTCTGCAAAATCACGAATATCGTCACATTCAGATTTTCCGCGCACTTTACAAAGTCAAAGAAGAAACTTCACCTATCATGTAAATGTGTGGCAATTGCATTCTTGCGTCCATTTGTCATTCATTCCTCCGAGTTCGAACTACTACTCCAACACCGACTCACGACATCGACTTCGGCTTCCAACTCACTCATAACCTGCAAAAAAAAAAGGCTGTTTATCTAGCGTCATTGTTATCACTACTTTGCTCATCGTTAACGTTGTTATACCTAAGACGTATAAATATTCGTAGCCCGAACGTAAACCATCCAATAGATCACAAATTTACATTCATTTGTTCAGCAATTTGACCGTACAGCAGCGCCGTATTATCCTAAAGGTACCAAACATTCCAAACAGAATAGCAGCTCTGCAAGGTGACACTGGTTCGGGAGTCAGTCGACAGATGGCGGAAAGACCGTAGCGTGAACTACAACGACAGACAGCGTGAGGAAAGCAATACAGCAATCCAGTATCCTCAGATCATCGCTAAAAATGTTTGCAGTACCGTTTGGCACACTGGTTTTCCTGCTACTACATTCACGTTTTCAAGGCATTTATTCAGCAGGTAAGTTTCAATATGTTCAGAAAGTTAGTGATTTCAGCGGAGGCTTAATACAGCATATTATACTACTTAATTCATTTTCGTTTTTGTTTCAGAGCCACTAGAAATTCAGCCAATGGTGTTTCCGAGGAACCTTAAAGAAGGAGCGAAATTTCGGACAATCTGCTCAGTAACTGGCCTCGCTCCGTTCACGTTCAAATGGCAGAAAAACGGTCACAATCTTCAAGAAGACGACCTAGTGGCAACGGAAAACGCTCAAGACTATAGCATTCTTGCGATAAAGAAACTGCGTAAAGGTCACGCTGGAAACTACACGTGCATCGCCATGAACAGGGGTGGCGCTACACGCCAGACGTCGGAACTAATAGTAAACGGTAAGGAAACGTTTGATCTGCATTCGTCGCGCATAGTGTCAACTGGTCATGAAGAGTTATGACAATCTCCTCGTTTTCGCACAACGTTGCGAAACACTGGAACAGAGCTAAGAGCTCCTGAGGATACAAGCAAGAGCACAACAAGAACGGTTATCCACAAGTACAGCTCTTATATTTTTCTGTTATTTAGATTAACGTTAGATGCTTTCATCATAATCGAATAATGCATGTTGAACACCATAATACCGTATATGCATTCAACGAAGAATGGCTTAGGTGTTTGTTTTATCCTAACAACCTTATACATTAAGATTTGTCAGGTCCCAAAACAGAACGAGATTAGGGATACACAAACCTTAGTTGACAGTTCTAAGTAGAATACAATTATGTAGTTTATATATACACACTCAATCTGGGGCGCTTCTCACACCGAGCAACGTATCTAACATATAATCGTCCTAACTTCGAGGCAGTTAACTAAGTTAACTAGGTTAACTAAAAATTAACGTGTGGGTTTCTCTCAATCAAATATTGAAGCCAAAGCATCTAGGTCCTCTATCAATGAAACACCAACGTTTATAAATAACGTTACTCAATGTATTAAAGGCAATTGACAGTGTTAAGAACATCCACGCCGTGAATGAAAATAGTAGCATAATAACGTCCGTAAAACAATTAAAATCAAAAAGTGGTGTCCCAAAATGTTAAGTTCATTAATGTACAGCAATTAAATTAAGCACAGAGACAGTACGTGCGGCCAACTGCAAAGCCAATCAATTGTGCACAAATTAGTTATAACATCAAGGCGAGCAGTTATCCCTTCAAGCTCGTCCAACACTTCATCGTGTAAGCAAACAGCAGTTTACGTGCAACCTCCAGTAGCTGCATAAGTTCGTAGAAGGCCCCCGAGTCCTCTTTCCCGGTGATTTTTGTTTTTGTTTTCTTCTCTCGAACCGACACCTATACATGTACGAAAACCAGCTTAAGAGCTTGTATGGAACGTTTCCGTAAGGTATTGCCAGGATTACAGCCGAAAATGACGAATGATAAGCTCTAGAATTAATTTTCTGCATGATCTATTGCAGGGTAAGGTTTCCTTGACATGTCTTGATTTCGGTATGAAAACGACTCATGAAACGTTATTGACTATGCCGGGCTTCTGTGTTGTTGATGATCTGACAGGACCATGCAATATCGATGTCTCTCCCATCATTTCTGCACGCATACAGCGCCACCAGCATGGACAATCGAACCAGTAAGTGGCATGGTATTGCTCGGGAGCAAACTTGAAATTGAATGCCAGAGCCACGGCTACCCCCAGCCGACCGTGACATGGACAAAAGGTGAGCATGCTTGGTATTACTCTGTTCGTTATCGGACTCATCTTGATCTCGTGCGACAATTTCAGCTGGCGCCGCAGGCCTCCAAGTCGTCTCTGGCACCGTGAATGGAACACTCCGCATTCAGAATGCCAGCAAGGTTGACGGCGGGAGATACCTATGCAAAGCGGAAAATAGGCACGGGGAGCGCATTGAGAAGGAGGTCGAAGTCGGAGTCATCGGTAACGTACTGAACAATAGCGCAGTCTATTGAGCACGATTATAACCCTTCCTATTGCTCTTTTATCTAACCTGAAATAAATATGACCGAACTGAATCATTTTTTCTTTCTTTCCAGATTTAAACTACACATCAAAGCGACAATTATTGTGCCTGTATATTTCACAATAAACTGAGTATAATCTCGAAAGCCTCTATAACACAGAAGCTGCGTCGCAGATCTTTTAGTAATGTAGTCTTTTCATTTACACCCAAGTGGTTGAATGGAACTCACACAAAGGCAATAATTATCCAAGAAAAATCAATTCTAATAGCAGGAGACAAACAAGATTTAGTACAGCAGCCTTTAAGTGCGCATCTATTATTGCTGAAAGACTACTCTTTTTCTTTACCAAGTGCCCGCCCGGTTCGAGGAGAAATTCAAGGTGCAAACTGTACGTCGTGGAGAAGCGGCCACTCTGCAATGCCAGGCTATTGGGGATTTGCCGCTGGAGATCACGTGGTCCCAAGACAAAAAGCGCCTCATATTCGCTCCAGTGACAAGGTGAGCATTCGCAACTGTCATCTTGTACTCTTTCAATGCATGGTCTCTGAACTCATACAATTTTTTGTCTATTCCGTACCTGTAAGGACGCGGAAACATAGAAATGTTGATGATGTCTGGAGTTTTATGACGAAAGGGCCAATAATGGCCAAAGAGCGTCAGGAAATGGTATGATGTATTCGATGGTGAGGTCAATGACAAATGGTATAGGTATAACTTGGCTGTATACTGGCCTAAAATATTCACTGTAAATGGATAAATGCATAAATAATGTATTAAAACTATGACATGTGAGGTGCGCTATGAATATAAGATATATGTTGTGAAGTGATTGTAACATTAAAATGTAATATTCAGGTTGCACTGATGCCTCACCCGGGCTCTTGAACGCAAGAGAAGGGAAACACGTGCTCTAAATGGTGCAATTTCAGCAGTAGCCTCGTATAAGAGGCTGTGCTACGGATCACTTGTGTGTACAACATGCAGTAAAAAAACATTATTAAAAAGCCAAAACTGATGCTATCAAGAAGCGGTTGACTGCCAAGGAAGATTACTGGATAAAGTTGAAATTACCGATAGCATGGCAAACGAAAATGTTTTATTTCTTGTGTGTGCGTGTGCGAGCTTCCATTTCCCGACATTCCATCAACACGTGCAGGACGGTCAACGTCTCGCCGCATTTACCACAGATAAGTGGGTTATTGGCGATCAACAGGTACGAGTGTGTGCTATACGTGTGCGCGATTCTTAGTCGACGCATGATGATCTCAGTTTGTCGTGTTTTTGTTATGGGTAGCCAACTCCCTAACTCTGGCTTAATAACCTGCAGTTTATTAGACGTTACAGGGTCCCATGAGCGGTGACAGCAGCTTCTAAGCTTTTCCGCAAGAAAGGCTTCAAATCTGTGCCAGAGACTACAGAGTTCTTGGCTATTGTTGCTACCAGTATGGTGGTTTCATATACAACTACATTGCCCTCGACGCCTGTATGTCCAGGAACCCGGCACATTGTGACATGCTCGTTAAACATGTATGCTGCATACAGGAGTGATTAAAGATAACTTACTACAGCATTTTTACTTTTACACAACAACTTTAAACATCTTGCAACTATCAGAGAGTCGGTGAATATAATGGCTCTTTGTACATTTGTTTTACTGATATGTTTCACAGCCGACAGTACTGCATTTGTTTCGGCTCTCTATCTCCTCTCTCTCTTTTCCATCCCTATACCCCTTCCCCCAGTGCAGGGTAGAAAACCGTATAGGTGCGTCTGGTTATACCTCTTTGCCTTTCCTCTCTTCTATTTCTCTTTCTTTCTCGGCCGTACAGATGCTCATCGAGGCACGCGTTCAAATGCACTTTCTTGAACTTATGGCGAAGTACTCATGCCCGCAGTATTACACTGACGCATCAAGGGCGCAGGATGTCGTATCATATGCAACACTCGGACCATCCTTTTCTGAATTCGACTGGAAGCACAGAAAATTTCATATTAAAAGAAATTTTCTGTGCATACTAGGCGAGGGCCTAGAACACATACCACAGGACGGGCGCCAACTTCGAACTGATATAATTAAGAATGAGAAATCGCCTTTAAGCATAGCCAGGTCACGTGATCACCGTGAACATGCTACAAACAGAATAACCAACACAAAGAACATATGCTCAGCGATCAGCTGCCCGTGCCAATCAAATGACATGCGCAGAGTGTTGACCATAAAAAAGCAGCTGATCACGGAGCATCCGTTTCTGGGTTTATTAATTGTTTGTAGCATGTTGACTGTGATAACGTGACTTGGCTGTGCTTCAAAAGCGATTTCTCGTTGTGAATAAAATATTTTGAAAGTTGGCGCCCGTCCTGGCATATGTGTTCCGTACCCTTGTCTAGTTTGCGTCAAAACTATTTTCTGAACACGACCCAACTAGCACAAACCAAGATTTCGCTAGAAAACTTCCCTGCGTTATATACGTTCGCCAAGTGTACGCGCGTTTACCCATTGAATGTTACGCAAGCACCCAGCAGGATGGTACACAGATGCCTTGGGCTTTATAATGTTGTGTTTTACCGAGAAGACAGTCGGTACAAGGAACGTTACAGCATCGGACATGTGTCGAATATTTCGGGAGGCAAATGCACGTGCCTGTAGCTGTTTCTATCGTTTGCCTTAAAAAATACGGCACATACATAATTAAATTTTTGCATTTAACATCCCGAAACTTCACGAGTCGGTTAGAGGGACGCCTTAGTGGAGGCTAAAATGAAGGACTTGGCAAGAGAAGGTCAATGCATGCGTCGTTGTTCTGTCTTACAAAAACAAATACATTTTCATCATTATTCGTGCCTACATCGGCTCTCTTGTCATCCAGGAAGTGATGAATACGTAAACTATATTGGAAGCGGCTACGCTGCCTTTACCCGCTTCGCCTCACAACAAGTTGTAGGAAGCATTTCTGTGCAAAACTGATTTTTTGTTTCAGTCATCAGTGCTTCGAATTATTCCATTATTTTGCTTTTTGTCGTCATGGGGACTCCAATATCACGACAGAGAAAATGTGGGAAACGCAGTCTGATTATACGTAAGTTAGCTACTTGTCACTGCCGCTGATGCAGCCAACCGCGACGCTGCAAAAATTCCTTCTGACAACTCCAGCAACAGTTATAATATGACGCCGCGTAATTTCGGGCAATAGCTAAGTGATCAGTGCGTCCGTATGGGTAATGTGTATGGGCACCATCGCCCATTTTCGATCCTTCTTCCCGCTGGTGTTCTTTTTTCCTTCTTTTTTGACACTGGCGTCTGGCCAAGAGATGACATGCGCTGAAACCAGATTGCAATGTCCTTTCAGTGAAGTCTTATCGATTTTCGTCGAATTCACATTGAACTCATACTGACCTACCTTGGATTGTGTATTCACCTTGTACAACTGCTCACCCGCCGTGGTTGCTCAGTGGCTATGGTGTTGGACTGCTGAGCACGAGGTCGCGGGATCGAATCCCGGCCCCGGCGGCCGCATTTCGATGGGGGCGAAATACGAAAACAACCGTGTACTTAGATTTAGGTGCACGTTAAAGAACCCCAGGTGGTCGAAATTTCCGGAGTCCTCCACTACGGCGTGGCTCATAATCAGAAAGTGGTTTTGGCACGTAAAACCTCATAATTTAATTTTTTTTGTACAACTGCTCAGAGCAAGGCTGAAAAGGGATTTCATGGGTCTCAGGAGCCATGCGTGCCCAGTTAGCATCACTTGTGCGATTTGTAGACAGTCTAAATTACGTCAAAAAACCAACCCCACTCTAGAAGCCCTACTTTGATGCAGCAAATATGGCATTCGGAGCTGAATTCTCTTGGCTGTTGAATCTCGTAAACTTACGCGATTCAACGAACTTCAGCTTACGAGGACTTACGAGGCTAGTCGCGATACGGAAACGTTCCATAATATTTAAAGATAGCTTAATTTCAGCGTTATTAACTCGCCGGTCAGCTGTGTGGAAAACATAACTTTTGCTTAATGTCGAATAAAATGTGCAAAAAATGGCAGCAGGAAGAACCGCTCCCCTGCAACGCGGTGTAAGCACTGTCAGCTTGGCATTAACCTCGTTTGCAGGTACGAAAAGTTCGAGTCGAACACGGAAAACGGCGTGACTGCAGAGCTACTGATTCCGACGACGGACAGGAGCGACGCGGCCCTCTACACCTGCGTCGCGAAGAACGAGTACGGCAGCGACGAGAGGAACATCAAGCTGCTCGTCGTCGGTGAGCTAGGGTCGTTTTCCGTATGAAACAGAAGAAACAATGCAAGCGCAACCATTTAGTCAAACACGCTCCTATTCCTATCTTCGTTTTCACAGAGGTCCCCGCTCAACCGTTGGACCTTCGTATCCTGGAAGTCTGGAGACGCAAGGTGAACGTCATTTGGTCGGAGCCGTACAGCGGGAACAGCCCCATCAACAACTACATTGTGCACTACTGGAGGGACAGGGGTATGTCGCTTTTTTATTGTGCGTAGGCGCGCAGATGCTTACCTTCAACCTGGCATCGCACTATACTCGCCACAACGCCGCTCTGCCACAACCACGTTCCGCTCCTGCCACAAACAATTAAAATTTCCATTTAGCGGCAGAATACCGCAAGGAGGTCTCGCGATTGAAGTGCGTTCGAGCCTCAATTTCGCCAGAGCGTATACTCACTTGCAAGTGCACAGTTTTTCAAAACCAAAACAACCGGCGTACAAACTGTTTCTCGGGTCAACTGCGAGAAGGAATAGAGCAGACTTTAGTATAGTTCTTCAGTTATTTCTTCCGACATGTTCATTGTAACAAATATTGTGCACGACGAAACGCCAACGCAGTAATAACTCGACTTCTTGCAGTTGCTGCGTCGAACAAGTTTTTCTTTTGCAGTGAGTAACGAAGACACGCCCAGCTAGTTCCGCTGAGATCGGCTGCACGGGAGCAGGTAGTACGACGGCTGTTGGCACCTAGAAATCGTAGTCACAAGGGATGCAGGAAAACATCACTATATGGCACAACTAACAAAGGTATAGGAGGTGGGGGGGGGAAGAAAGTGGGGGCAAGGGGAAGCGCGCTAGCATACTTCAGGCCGGCACTCAGCCATTGATCAGAAGAAAATCTTCCGTTTGTCCCTCTTCACTCTTGATTTTCGCAAACTTATGAGCGCAATTGCTCTTCTCTGCTCCAGCGCTGTATAGTGCTCGTGCAAGCTTTTCATCAAGCGCGGAATGAACGCGAGAAAGCCGCACCCCTCGTTGTCTCCGGTCGCCACTCTTCAATGATAGATTCGTATGCAGACGCGGTCTTTGTATTCAAATTCGCCCCCATTGAAATAAACCGATGCTCGTACCTAATGGTAATCGTGCAATTCCGTTCCCACAAACAACTCTCGCGCATCTTCCGCTCGCCGCCGCAGACGGGGCGCATCGCCTCATGGAGCAGACCGTGCCGAGCGGCCAGACTTCGGCCATGATCAGCGAGCTTCACCCGGGCGCCTCCTATTCTCTCACCGTGACCGCCGAGAACGAAGTGGGTCAGGGTCCCCCCTCGGACCCGGTCCGCTTCCTCACCGCCGAAGAAGGTGAGTCAGCAAGCAGCCCGCCTTGCATACAATATGCATCACGTAAGCACCCGTACAAAAGCGAATATCGCTGGGCTCAGGACGTTACACACACCACGGCACGATCGCTTACGCTTAAGGTGGTACGGACGGGTTCGCACCTGCTTGCGAGCTGGTGGCGACCTTGCCCGTCTCTGAAGGCTGCCAGCACCGCTGCCAACAGCTCTTGTAACCTCGACGATGACTTAAGCGATCGGCGTGCTGCTTTGCGCTATGAGCGGTATAAGTCCACAGCGTCAGATGTGTTGCGAGTAAGGTCGCGGTAATGAATGAAGACGCTGTCCGTGGTGTTTATAATACTGCCCTACGTTACTCCCACTCACGATTTACAGGCAGCTTTCGCATAACTTATAGCCTTGGCGCGTTCACGGAAAAAAATTATGGGGTTTTACGTGCCAAAACCACTTTCTGATTATGAGGCACGCCGTAGTGGTGGCCTCCGGAAATTTCGACCACCTGGGGTTCTTTAACGTGCACCTAAATCTAAGTACACGGGCGTTTTCCCATTTCACCCCCATCGAAATGCGGCCGCCGTGGCCGGGATTCGATCCCGCGACGCGTTCACGGAAAGTTATGGTCGAAAGGAAGTTGGTAAAACACAAAGAAGGCGAAAAAATGCTCTAGATGTAAGTGGACTGTTCGAATATATACTCAAGCAAATATTACCTCTAATTTCTCTGTCTTTTTATTTTTGTAGCTCAACATGAAAACTCGGTAACATGCATCCCTTGCGCGTGCTTTTGCCTCACCCAGAGCCCGGCGGATCACCAACCGACGTCTGGGCAGCTGCCAAGGGACCTACTTCTATTGCCGTTTCGTGGAAGGTATACTTTTCCTTTATGTCCAGTTCATGCCGCAGACAAGCGCATCGTTTTCTCTTTGAGGACTTAAACATGCGCCAACAAGTTGTACAACATAATAAGGCTGGTAACATAAATCATGGGAACAGAACAAAACGGACCCTCTCGACGAAATATAAAACAGTAGAGCACGGACGTTAAGAACAATGCCCATCTTTTGCATACGTGCGCACGCCTATGTGTTGGTGGATATACGCAAATGCATATGTAAGCGTGCGCGCCTACTCGCACGCTTACATATGCATTTGCACATATCTACAAATTGCTTTCACCACAGAAGTCCATGCTTCCATTTTTTTTTTCTTTACAGCGAAGCTCTTAGTTTCTAGTTAGTCGGGACTTTTCGTGTCCGCGAGCGCGGTGCTCACACAAAAACACACGGCAGCTGGTAAGCTTCGCGCTCGGTTTCCGCGTAACAGAATTATGTTTTCTCTTATATTCGAATAACAATGCGAAGCTATCATGTCTGTACCTTGTATGCAAGTCGTGCTTTACGCATTTTTCTGACGCAATTTACTTTTAAATATTCATTTAGGTCAGTAACGCACTTGCGCTTGGCGGAGGGCCTAGAAGGATGAGGATGCATGCTGCACTTCTATACGTGTACGCGCGACGTACACGTCGCTGGCGGTGGTGCTAGCGTAACGTTGTCTAACGTCGGCCAAAGCCTCGCTGTACATCCACTTTTACAGGGCTGAATCCAGGCGGAATGCAGGCGGACTTTTTTAGTTCACTAATATACATATCCTAGGCATCACGAGTACGTCGGAGACGAAAACGTTCAACGGTCGTACACTAGGCACCAATTTTCGCGCGGCGCACAACCTTACGGTGGAGTCCTCAATGATAACTACTTATGTGGATTACGCTTTTATGCATATTTCGCAGCTCAGATAACAAGTCTTTCGCCTACTGCACGCCGGTAAGCAAATGTTTAAATTAGCTGATCTTGAACTCTTGCATAGTCGCAAATCAAGCCTTAACGGGCATTTCGTGTTCGTACGTAAGCAAAGCGTGCAGTGCGAACGCTGGGACAAGAAGCGAGAAAGCAATTCATTTGTATAAAACTTGATCTCTCGAATTTTAAAACGAACGTATACCAAGATTGTGTAGTTATTAATTATTTTAGTCAGAATATATTGTTATAACGATGTGAAATCGGATATCACACAGAAAAAACACGGTGCACACAAGCGTAATTTTCTTTGTGGCGTCCACTCTCGCGCGGTAAAAGAAAATACATCGTAAACAACAACAACTTGCCCAGCAGGAAGTACTTTTGAACCATGGACATTAGTCACTTACGCATTGCTGTGACGCGTTGTCAAATCTTGCAAGACGCAGACCCAATCACGATGCAAGTTTTCAGCGTTTTCTTCATTGCTCGACATTTGTAGCCTCCTCCTCGAGACACGTGGAACGGTGTGCTCAAGGGCTACTACGTGGGATACCGGGCGGCCGAGTCCAGCCAGCCGTACTCTTTCAAGACGGTCGAGACGGTGGTTAACGGATCCCAGGAAGTCACGCTCGTGGGCCTCACAAAGTCCTCGCGGTACAGTGTTATCGTCAAGGCCTTCAACGCCATCGGAAGCGGACCGCCCTCTGAAGCCTTGCTCGTCTACACTTTGGATGGCGGTTAGTACGCAGCACGAAACGTTTGTCCACACAAGCTCATTTTAACCGCGCGCAGCGTAGGATAATCTTATAGAAAGCTTGCATGTTACAGGCAGTTTCCTGCACGTTTTCTGCTGCTTCCATCACTCTGTCGGTTGCAAACAAGTCACGCCTTATTCACCAAGCGTCTCATAACTAAGTTATGTCACGCGCGTGTTAGGTCTCGTTCATAGAGTGGTTTGTATACCATTCTGTAGCTTCCATCAGCCGGGAGGATTTCCAATCGAGTTTCTCAACGAAAACGAACCGTCGGCAAATAAGGCCAGCGTTTAACTTCATTTATATCGTTGATAGCTGAAAAAGCCACGCGCGCTTAAAACGGGGCAATTAAGTCTCACAAGCCCCTTGGGTTACTGCTCTTGGTGACCTAAAGGAAAAAAATAATGCCCAAATAAATAAATCTAAAATTTACTATTGGTGCATATGCAAATTAGGACTGCACCTATGGATTTTCAAAGCAGCTCCACGGCGATACGAGTTCCTTCGACAACTCAATCGACATCTTGAGCGCTGTGCTGTTTCCCGTCAGGCGTTGACCCTTTAATTTTTGAAGTTTTAGTGAACTACAAGATTTATCCTGCTGTGTGTACGAAGCATCTACCTATTTGAACGCTTCAATGTTCAGCCATTTACAATATGAGAACCCACCAAGAAGAGCAAATGATTTACATTTTTCCGAAGTTCTTTTCACAGTACATGTTTGCGAAAAACGCTGTTACGTCATGGCCCGACAATCTAGAACACCTCATCGTCACACTCCGTAGCCTCCACTGGAGCGTGCTTAAGCGCTGAAAATAACTTCCGCAATCCTGCCGCTGCGTTCGGCTCATCTTTGGCTCAGCATGTGTTTAACGAAACCATATCGCTTTATAACTTATAGCGAAGAGATCGTCGCTCACGAAGCCGGTGTTTACGCCGCACTTACGTTTACGCGCCATCATTAATTCTTGCAGATGTGCCATTCCCTCCTGCGCTGACCCTGATCTCAAGCACCGACTCTGCCTTCAAGGTTAAGTGGACCCAATCGAAAGCCACCGCTGCTCCCGTAACAGGTACTGCCGTAGGAAACATATACGGTAAACATAGCACGGAAGAGTGGATTGGGATTGATTGATCGATTGAGTGAGTGAGTGAGTGAGTGAGTGAGTGAGTGAGTGAGTGAGTGAGTGAGTGAGTGAGTGAGTGAGTGAGTGAGTGAGTGAGTGAGTGAGTGAGTGAGTGAGTGAGTGAGTGAGTGAGTGAGTGAGTGAGTGAGTGAGTGAGTGAGTGAGTGAGTGAGTGAGTGAGTGAGTGAGTGAGTGAGTGAGTGAGTGAGTGAGTGAGTGATCGATCGATCGATCGATCGATCGATCGATCTATGAAACGTGTTTTACCTCTCAAAGCAAGATCTTGATTGTGAGGGACGCCATGATGGAGAACTTTCAATCACGGCGTCACCTATCATTTTGCTATGTGGAACGTCTTAACGTGAAGTTCCAATGCGCGAGCATTTTCTCATTCTGCGCCTAAAGGCATCTTGCCGAGAAGACCGGGAATCGAGCGCGCGAACTCGTGTTAAGCAACAGGACTTAACCACTAAACCTCCGCAACAGGTAACACTCCATTATCGCCAACGATAATGAAGGCAATTGGCTCAAGCTTCGTAAACTATAGCAACATTCCACTTGTGACTCATTAAACTTTAAATTACTAATGTTGCAAAATAAGCGCGGCATAAGCTATTCGGGCAAACCACGACATCTGCATCAAAGTTATGGGGCGAAAAAACTCAGTAAGGACGCCAGCCTTCTGCCACGAGACTTTCGCTGGCATTTACGGAAATAAATAAAATTGTGTTCCCAGTTGGGACAAGCATCGACAATCATCGGAATTTTTAACCACTGCGAGGGAAAATGCAGAAGCGAAAATTACAACAGCCGAGCTTCGGCACCTTACTTAACATTACTAGCCCATCATTCCCCATTAGTTGTCATAACTCACATATGCGCCAGCAATCACAACGCCATCACAAAACGTATTGTTTATGTGGATATGGCATAACTGACTGCAATGAGTAACAGTTGACGTCCTTGACAGCCGGCTTTTGGGTCGCAAGAGTATAGCCTAAAGGCGGTGGTTTACCAACGTAGGAATAACTTAAGTTTCAACGGGCACCGGAGACGAATATTAAGTTAAGCTGTTTAATTAAATTATACTTCTGCAATGAAAAACTGCCACTCTTAGTGTGAGTGAATGCTTGGTAAGCCAGAAACAGGCGCAAGAACGAACTAACAAGTGGCGAGGCCGCCCTGAAGTTCCCGCCTCGCTCTCACCCAGACATCACTGATTCTGGCAGCGGCTACTTGGGTCTAGTCAATTGCCTATCGTTAAAGAAGGGCTCCGCATCGTATCTGAGATGAAACCAAAGGCTTAACCTTGGAAGTTTCATAACACTTTCTGAGCCAGAACGCCCCAAATACACGAAAACATTTTAAAATCCGTGACGCCTTACTGACGTACCGGTGATGAAGTTTCGGTGCGAATTTCAATAAGGGTAATTTCGATCTTCATTTTCCTCCAATAGCAGTTAAACCTATTTAGTGAAATAAAATGAAAACACTGTTTTGACAGAATACTTCAGCCGTCTAAACTGGTGTAGTGCGGCTCCTAACAGAGTTCCTTTCAAGTGAGTAGCGAGCGAGAACGCGGTGCGCCTGCTTAATTAAGCACCAAAAAAACAGAACGAACCACGGACGCAGGACAGCTTAATGTTAGCGCTTTGCGCTAACTTTAAAGCTACAGTTTTGAGCAGGGCATTCTTCATTCCTCACCAGGCTACACGCTGCACTACAAGAAGAACACGGGCCCCTGGCACCACATCCCGGTCGTGGCTTCGGGCGACACGAGCTACACGCTCACAGACCTGGACGGGGGTGCGACATACAAGGTGTACCTTACCGCGTCCAACCAGTTCGGGCGCGGGTCTGGAAGCGAGGCCATCATCATCAACACCACTAACCAAGGTAAGCACTTTCTTAACCTAACCTGACTGTAAATAATGGAGCATTATTTAGAGTCGCTCGCGTTTATCTATCTTCATTCGAGGAAACAGCAAAAAAGAAAATCCTAAAGAACATAAGCCTTTGCTGTATTGGCCACAGCGCGTGCTACGCGCAAGCGCCAGGAATTGCGACCAAGAAAGCTTTAAATTTTTCTATGTCTGTGCAGTCTTGCAATGAGCATTTGCGATCACGAACATCAAAAATACTGTTATGTGGGAGGGGGGGGGGGCAAAGGATTGTAACACAGACGTTACATTTTTTCGGATAGCTTACAAGACAGCTTACAAGACAAGGAAGGACAGAATCTTCAGCAACATTTAAAAACGAGAATCCGAAATTTCGAGGCCGCTTCATCCTGTCTTAGATGGCCGCAGAGACGGCGTCTTTGCTAGAAATTCTGTCTCTTCCTGATTGTTTCATTAGGCCTCGGAGACTTCTCTTTACAAGGTACAAGGTACCAAAAGAGCATCAAGTACACGACGACATGTGGACCTGTGGATTTTTTTTATCTGTTTATTTTTCAATATGTGCAGTATCGGCTCCGAATGTTTTCAGGGCACGGGTTTCAAGGAGGAAATAAATAAATAAATAAATTAAGAAGTACAAAAAATAAGAAAAATAAAAGCACAAGACAAACTCCTGCACAGTTTAGACATCCAGTTCGTAGCCTTGTGGAATTGTTAACCACATAACCGGCGACTGAATACCACTGCAGATTGCATTGCTGAATCCAAGGCTGCCATGCCCAGGCTACAGGTAAACTTAGCCACCCCCCCCCCCCCCCCCCCCCACACACACGCACACTTTTTTTCTTTTTCGACGATCTGGCGCCCCATAAGCCTTAGAAACCGATAGTGCGCGCCTAAACGGCACTCTGCGGCAGTTTCCTTGCACTGAACATCGGACGACATAGGCTTGCCACAACGTGCACTTCTGCGGCGCAGGTCATGACAGGGCCTGG
The DNA here is from genome assembly GCF_050947875.1 of Dermacentor variabilis. Taxonomy (NCBI): domain Eukaryota; kingdom Metazoa; phylum Arthropoda; class Arachnida; order Ixodida; family Ixodidae; genus Dermacentor; species Dermacentor variabilis. The sequence continues at coordinate 164,867,382 of NC_134573.1, read as the reverse complement.
GTCTTCTACAAGGATCCATCCCTGCTGGTTCCCGCCGCATCCTTTCTCATCGCTGTCCTCGTCGTCATCACCGTCGTCACCATCTGCATCAAAAAGACCAAAGCGCACAAGAATTTCGAAAAATGTGAGCATTTCTTCAGCACCAGTACCACCCTTGCTAACAGTGACCTGAGGGGGGCATGAATGGTGACGAGAAGGCGAAACAAAGCAAACTGCGGAAAGCTCTGAATGAGGACTGAATACTTCGTGTTAGAAAGAAACAAATTTGGCAAGAAGCAGATGAGGCAGACCTGTAGCGTAGTGGAGAAAAATCGGAGCCAGCAAACTGTCTAGGGTCTCTAGGGCCTAACTAAAAACTTTAACGAAAGTAAGAATGACGAATATTCTCCTCAGGCTACATGTGCAGCTAACCACTGCAATTAGTCGCTCGGTACTCTGAGCCTACTACAAAAATTTTACAGCCTTCTGTCGTTCTGAAGTTCTAGTAAATTTTTTCCTGGTGAATAAAGTATCAAGGTGAGGTCTTCTAACTGTCTATTCCCGCCATTTCTCCGCCTGTCCCCATCCCTGCTCCTCCTCCCGTGGTTCGGCCGCAGCCCTAGAAGCAGAGAAGCGCCAGAGCTACGGCGAGGTGACGCAGCAGCAGCAGCGCTACATCGACGTCACAGAGAAGCGCAACCGCTCCGACTACGCCACCATCCAGAGCCGGAGGAGCCTCTCCGGCAACTACAAGATCGAGGAACTGCGCTCGGCGGCACCAAACAGGGGATACAATACTACAGACGTGAGTTCTCTCATTCCGCTACGAGGAAGTGCGTGCCTTCTACCTGTGTGAGCGTATGAATCTTCGGGGGGAAATTCTGCGCTCGGGTGCGCGAGACAGCCTGCTGTATTTTAAGTGCGCGATTGCTGCATGCGTGGGGAAGGGGATGGTGGTGGGAGAGACTGCACTGAGAAACAAGAGATTCAACAAAGGTGAAGTTACGCATACGCAATGGAATGACGTTCGTGACGTTGCGAACAGACGGAAGGAAGTAGAGATGGAAGCTCTGGTCGGCTGCTTTTGGAAAGTAGCATATAAAGGCTAGAGCGCGTAGAAATACAATTACATATTTCTGGTTTGGGCTGAGTGAATGAAACTACAAAAGCCGTCGGTTTTCTGCATCAAGAAATGTCTTGCTCGGAGCAATAGGACTAAAGATAACGTGAGGCTGTCTTATTTATTTATTTTTATTTCTTCAAGTAAAAGCAACTCTAAACCTCGTTTTGTAAAGTTCTATCAATGAAATTTCTCTCGATGACAAACTCCTACATACTTAACAAGGTCTTGGCGCAAACTAGTTGGTGCAATACCTTCATGGTGAAACAGTGCTAGACACACAGACGACAAAAGAACACAACGACAAGATCAGCGCTCGTTCTTGTGTTCTTCCGTCGTCCGTGTTTCAGCGCAGTTTCAGCATGAAGGTATAACACCAACAAAAAATTCTAGCCTATATGGTAGTTTAAATAGTTAGAAACCAGCCACCTAGAGAAATCATTACAAATACCAAAAAATTGCGGACAAATGTGGGAACAAAGCTTTGCAACAAGATGCTTCACACAGCGGAAAATAACACACATTTCAGTTGTCAGCAGCTCTCATTTCGAATGTCTCACATATAAATATGCTTGTAAATTATTTAAACCTCTCTTTTGCAGGCCAAAGACAGGCGGCGTTCGTCTCTACGAAAAAGCAGCGCATCCTCGCACGTCTACGACAGCGCGGCGTGATTCTGCCCGCGATAACGCCGGAGGACCTGCTGTTGACATCTTGAAAATTGTTGAATTTGCTCTTATCCATTGTTCTAGTCACGCGCCAGCCGTACAAGCACGTTACGACGACCCCCATTCTGTACTTACAATTTTCTCTCGCCACTGCCCCTCACATTATCCCTTGAATAACTTTCTCCCCAAGATAGTCCAGATGTGTCCCACATGTGTACCGAGGAAGCTTGAGAGCCCCGTCTCCATGACAGATCCTGTGGCATCTTAGCATCCCACAAGCACATCATGCGGAAGTCGAGGTTTTACGAGTCATAAAAAGTGTACAGAAGAGCGAAAAGGTCGGCAATTTTAAATCTCATAGGGTGAAATAGCCGAGTTCTCTCGAAAACAACTAAGTACGAGCAGAAGATTGTTGCAAAAGTGCTACGTCGCGAAGTCTATACTGATACTGGAGGTGCGGCGGAAGTGACATTGACGTCATAAGCCGCCAAGCAATAGAGAGCCTGTACAAGGTGTATCTATCGTTAGAATGCTTTCGAACTCTCGTTTCAGGCACCAAGTGAGTGTCCAATGAGTATTATTTACCGTTCTAGTCATATTTAGTATGATGAGTGTTACTAAATGTTCTAGTCAAATGTTTTTACAATAACGAGCCTTTATCATTCCTTACGTGAGTAATATTCCCTGTTTCGTATAGTGCATGACCGGTTACTTACATTTACCTGCGTTCTAGTGGCAAGTACGCACGACTAGGTTTAAGATGACATTCGGTGCTTGTTTCAAATGTCTTCTCGCGTATAAGTTATCCCTGCTGGTAGCACGAGTGGCATGTCTCAGGGCTTCAACTATGCTTATTGAGAAATAACTTTAGCAGGAAGAAACACGATATCCGAAAGATTGTAACGTTAGGTTTCATTTGCTGACTGCCGTCACTCAAAAAATACCCAGCAAGTTTGAAGCCACGTAAACACATAGTTAGGGCCACGAAGACAGCATGGTGCAAAGATAAAGACTACGTGAATAACCGGAGGGTCGGCGCTTAGAAGTATGACATAGTTTACACGCAATGAAAGCATTTCAATGTCCTTAAAGAGCACATTTTCACAATCCCGTTAAACCACAGATATGGTCGTTTTTCTGTCCTCCAAGTACGCCGTGCTCTTGCCAACTCAATTCCCTTTTGCTCAACAAACAATGTACGTGTTTCTCGATGTATATTTATTTATGTAATTCACAAAGAGTGCTAAAGTCTCTGTTGGAGCCGTTTTGGTAGGACATGGCAGGAATGAATGAAATGCTCAAGAATACAGTAACATGTCTTTTGATACTTATGTCCGGCATTACTGTTTAGTTCGAACCAACATTGCCAAATGATGTCATTTTGCAGGGTACCACAGCGTTATGAAGATGAAGATAACAGAGAAGTAGCGCGTGCCAATTATACAAAGCGTTTTACCCTATTATCAGCATAAAAATGTGGCTCAAGCTAATTTGCGTTGTTACGGTTAGCTTTCTAAGCGACATATAGAAACAAAAGCTTGCGAATGTTCATATTCGTGCGCGAAATCGAAGGATCGTTGCAAGAACAGGCAACGTCACTCGGATATGAAATCTACGAACAAACATTTTTCGAATATCCAGTTTTGTAAACAAAGTGGACGCCAGCCAGGCGGGTGCTGTTTGGATGATACTGACGAGTCTCATTTCCACATGCAGTGTGAAGACTTCTATTTTTCCCGAAATGAATGAGCATATGATGCTGAATGCTGGTTTCTAACAAGTGACATTCGATTTTAACCGTGCAAATGTCTTCGCGAGAAATCCTACAAGTTCGCACCCTTCACTGCAATTTCGAACAACATAGTTCGGGGCTCTATTTTCCTTTCTTTTTTCGTGTCCAAAAGTATGACAGGTAGGAAGCATAATTTGAGTACATTAACTTTTCGTCGTACTTGCAGAACAATTAGATCCTTAAATATGCGGATGTGCACCACAGTATGGTTACAGATAGCGCGAATTTTACACGGGCATGGCAACAAACAATGATGAGCTCAATATTTTACTTCAACTAATTTTGAGGCAAGAAGCGTTTGCATAGACAAAAAAAAACGGAAAGAAAAGTTTCTTGCAACGTGTCCTGCGGGTTGGCAATTCCACCCGTCAGCCCTTCCTGTCTAGCGCACCACCTAGAAATCTCAATTCCTTTTAGAAAGCGAATAAGCGATCTAGCATACGCGTTTGTTTGTTCCTGCACCTCTGTCAAGTTCGCGCTACCTGTAACCATGCAATTGCACCAAGAAGCACGATTGCATTGTTTGTGTACCATAGTTCCGTTTTAACGCTACGTTACTTCACTACTATTCGCGTGTACAGAATGAAGTCGTGCATAGTCATCCGTACAGTTTATAGCGAGCGCCACAAACCTTCTACGCATCACTCACCCAGGCTGTCACAAAGGTGTACGTCATTGTGACAATTGTTTTCAATAAGTATGCGGTAGTTTGTCTGAGATTATGCGTTAAGCTACATAACGCCGCTATTTGTTTCCCACCCTCCGACAACGCCGAAACGACATTCAGGACATGAGCAACGTATGTACAGTTGAGTGTAATAAAAACATCAGATGATCCCGGTACGTCTACGTATTTATACGGCTGTGTTGATACACCTTGAACAAACAACCGCAATGCCGTAATAAAACGATGTGATATACATTGAATACGCAGCTTATGTCACAGATGCAATTCAAAAGACTAAACAGAATACGCGGAGGCGTATTCAAGGGTACACCATATTTTTAGCTTTAAAACTAGCGAATGCCCACCTTTCAAACTCCTGACGAACATGTTGTAGTATAACATAAAGAGAATATACCGTACCCTTGGCAACCGTCATTAGAGAAGCTATGACCAACAGTCAGCCCTGAACTTCTGTCGGTGAATCATTCGCCAGGACGCCGCATTATCTAAGCGGGCGGTCGTGGTACACTTCTTCATTAAAAGAAGATAAAGAAAGCAAAGAAAAAAAAGGAAAAGAAAGAAAATGTGTCTTTCGCTTCTTAAAAAGCGGCGGAGCCCCAGCTATCACCCTGTAGAGGGTGCTTCACTGTATATAGAGTGGTCATGAGGTGAAGCCCAACGAGCGAAATTTGGCCGTGCGTTCGACGGAACATCAATGCAATGGACTTGGGAACAAGAACTAAGACTTAATTTCAAATAACATATTAAAGCTATTTTGCGTGCGAAAAATGTCACTAAAATATAGTGTCCCACGATAGGACTAACGGGACCCGTTTGTATCAAAGATAAAAGGCCCGTGCTGCCCACACATTACCTAGTAACCCCTCCCCCCCCCATAAAGAAACAACCTCCATCAGCATACAGTAAAAGCGAACGTGCAAAACTGGTAACTTGAGTGCGCCTACCTATTAGCCCTGCAACCATCACAACGGAAGTCGCAGCCGCCGTGGTTACTTAGTGCCCAAGGCACGAGGTAGCGGTATCAAATCCCGGCCACGACGGCCGCACTTCGATGGGGTCGAAATGCGAAAAGATCCCTGTACTAAGATTTAGGTGAACGGTAAAGAACCCCTTGTGGTCCAGATTATTGCGGAGGCCCCACTACAGTGTGCCTCATAATGAAATCGTAGGTTTGGCACGTAAAACTCCATAATTTATATATATATTTTTAAAGGAAGTCACACTGCCGTCCAAACGGGTCTGCGCACATGCAAACAACTGGCCGCAAAAACAAACATTTCAGATACCCACGACGGTTGCTATTTATGAGCATAAAAGTTATTACTTTGCTCGACCAGCTGAGTCAAATAACCTAATTAACACAGAATATCAACAGCAAGCGATACGAGAACATGAAACCGCCTTTTATGCACGTGCATTTCTAACACTTAAAAAAGAGGAAGCAATAAAAAACTTAATTTTATTTTTCTTAATCTACGCGCCGTTCCGTATCGGTACAGAGAAAAGAAGACCAGGCAGGCTGGGCTACAGTAAAATCAGCCCACAGGTATTTACTCACAGCTCTAATAAAGTTATGCGTATATAAAGTACTCAATCGATAGCGCCAGATACATGGTTTACGCATATTACAGCAAAACAAAAACAACTGGTAAACCGAAACGTTCCACACTTTCGCAAAGCATGTCACCGACCAGGGCGCGCTACGCGGAAGGGCATTCGCACGTTTCGACACGCGCCAAGCAAGGCCAGTGGGCCACGACCCCGCACCGCGCCAGCGTCGATGTTCTGAAAGGACTACAACCCCGGTTCCCTCGTTTCCCCTTCCAAACCACCCAGTCTAGCTTTATTTGTTTAATTCCCGATTCTCGACCGTGATTGCCATGGTTACCGCCGGTGAGCCAACGGCGGCGGAGCGCCACGTCATGGCCACGTCATAATTCGGAAGCGGAAGCTCGAGGAGCCACACCCTGTTATCGATTTTTCGGCCAGCTGGGACAGCAGCACCCGTTTCACGTTTTTCTCTCGTTGTCAATTCTTATTTGTAAATTTCGATTTTTTACTTATTATGTTTTCCTTAGTACGGTCACTAATCAGATAACTAGACAATGTTCTATTGACTTAAGCAGTTCATTCAATTAGTGCAAGAATTATCGGCTTCAACTCATTTTTTCCTTGTAAGAACATACGCCTAAAAGCGACACAGGAGCCGCACAGCGGATATTTGTAAGCTAGGACAATATGAATAATGTTTAGTCCATTCATTGCTGAAAGCGGTACAAGCGAAAAGAGAACATGTTCCTAAACTAAACGTCCGAACACATGCCAGTTTGTTTAAAAACGCACTTGTAACTGAAATTGAAGGCATAAGCTAAGTGGCACTTTCTTTTTTTACTATGCAACGGAGACACCACGGTAGGAGAAATACGGGTGATATAAAGAAGCAAACTGTTTCCACCGACATTTCTCGACTGTTAACTCCGAGATAATAATTTATTATTTCACTCCGATTTCAGCCGAGTCGATCTCTAACGCCTGGTGGCGACATTTGGTGACGCATAAAACCAAGCGCGCGCCATCTGTCGACTGAAAGCGAAGGTGTACGGCCGGATGGTGGCGGGTCCATCGGCGGCGCAACCGAAACCGAAACTGGCGACGCTTGCACTGTTGGTGCGGCTTTTCATCGGGGCCACACGTGTTTTCGACAGTCAAAGAGTGCAATAAATGTTTTCAATAAGCACCGTTGTTACTGCATATCTAGGTAAGATGCAATGTGCATGAAATGGAAGTTAGTAACGGTACAAAGTGCCGACATCTCGTGTTACATCAAAAAGAAAAAGCGCTGCACGCTGACAAAAGCGACACACTACAGGAAAAATTTCTAAGAACGCCTCCCCATTCCTCGGTTTCCAAATAACCCTCCAGCTTCTCTTGCCCTCGTTCACGGAAAGAAAACAACGAAAAAGATATAAGACGCTCACTTATATTTCGGTTGATCTAACGGTCACGTGTTTTCCCTTTGCCTCGCGTAAACAGACCGAATCTACATTTGTCGTTCACCTGAGGAAAAGTAAGGTCGCGTTGTCATGTATCTTCCTCCCCGTACCTTTGTAACAACGGCAATAACCAAGAAAATATTTTGCGCATGACCTGTCATGCATGAACGTCCCAAGATCAAGAGCGATTTACATTTACTCTATTAAAGAAGAGTGCTTTCGAAGCTTTTTTTTTTAGTAGGTGCGCAGCTTAAGTTATTACTAGCGAGAACAAGCGATGAACAAGCTGCAAGCGATGTGCTCACATATTTAAGAGAAGCTCCCGCGCCAATCTGATTACTTTAGGCGAAATTATACTACCAATCGTTTGCGAACAAAATATTCGGATTAAACTTCTTGCTGCTTATCAAATCACCGATACACAATTATATCATATCGGTGTATAAAACTGCTTGCAAATAACAAAGCGACAAGGCCAGTTAAGCCTCCTCTAGCAAACTAGTAATAATTGCGAAACATGGATATTGTAAAAGGAAATAAAAGATTTTTAGGAAACAAAGAGCGCGTGGTAGGAGAGTGGAACAATAACTACCATGTGATCGACTAAGAGACTTTTAATGCAGCACCTAAGCGATAACCTAATCATAAAAAGAGCACTAGCTACGCCGTACGGAAGCATTAAATACCATCGTCTACACTTTTTAATAAATGCGCAGCAAATGGTAATACACAAAGCAAACCTCTGTAAAAACAGTGTTAAACCACGCCATAAGAAGTAGTGCAACAGGAAGGCACTACAAATTCTAGCCTCCCACTGCTGACCGCTGCTTCACACCGGAAGACTGCAATGGTGTGAAAAACAAGTTAAAAACCCGGCAGAAAGAAAGCCGGAGAAAGGTGACGTAAAGTAGAGGTACTCATAGTTCGCAAAATTACGCCAGGGTGGCGCTAGCTTCCCTGGCGTTAGCAGCCCAGAACCTCCAGGATGCGGCCGCGACGCCATTGGTACAACCCGCTAGTAGAGCGTTAAGGCGCGTGTACATGTGCCGTACCGTACGCCTGAAGCTTCCCCCTAGCACTCCGCCGAACTATGGAATACACAGTAGCGACCTTAGGATTCCTCGTCGTCATGAGCGTACCTCAAGGATACCACTGTTCACGACCAGGTAAGCTCGATCGCATGAACGTCGCGGCTGCGCATGGATGGCAGGCTCACAACAACGCATCGCTATTAGACTATACAAACGTCTCTATTACCCTCCGCCCAGAGGAGGGGGCATGACCCAGAAAGAAATTACACTCACTTTTCTGTAGACTAGCAGTGCCTTTCGGCGGGTGAGCGCGAGCACCTTACAACTCCTCAGAAACAGTTCTTACAGAGGCTCGCGGCCGTAGCGATGGTGCCGCCGAGAATGGCGCGAGCCCTTGAAAGGGCCTTTCTTAACCAGCTCTCAGTGCTCCTGCGTTCAACCAGAAGTGCATGCTTTCGGGTAAAGGCAGATCCCTCTAAGTCATCTGAAAACGTCGAACCATTTCCATCTGCCCAGTTCCTCCCAAGATATCGCCGTTCTCGTTTCCAAACAACGCAAGTGTGGGTCAAAGAGGAACAGCGATATGCACCGCCACGGAAGGCGACCGGCCGCTCACTTTTCGGTGGCTGAAAAACGGACGCCGGCTAGAGGCCAAGGACGGCTCCGTGACCGACAACATCGACTTTTCTGTGTTGAAGATAGAATCGCTGGATGTGGACAGCTCCGGGAACTACACGTGCGTCGTGACCAACCTCGTGGGCTCTGCGTCTCAATCTGCCGCGCTCACCGTTCACGGTAGGAAACAGTTTACGTTCGCGTTTGTTTCTACGGCCGTACAGTGGTCGGCCCGCATGTCAATTCTGCAGCACCACCGCGATGGATTCAGGAGCCTACGAGTGCAGTCGCGACGTGGGGCGAGACAGTACGGATACCCTGCCAAGCATCTGGCCACCCAGCGCCCACGATTCTTTGGACGAGAAACGGTACGTGCAAGGAGTATACCAGCGCTAACACAGTGAATGCAATATAATTCTACCAATGTAAGTCGTAGCATGTAGTCACTTAGACACACCGTTAAATTTCAGGGATGGCATAGGTGGGCTTCGAGGTTGCCAGGGCAGCTAGCTTTGTCAAGAACGGTGGCTACAAGTAACGTTGTAAAGGAGACAAAAGAAAAATGTAGTAGGCAGCAGAGACATTATGCAATAAAGATTAAAATAAAAGAAAGAGAAATGGTCGGGGGTGACATGACAGAATTCGCGGCTTCCAGCAGCGTATTCCATCAAGGACAGCGAGGTCATGTGCGACGGCTAGCTATGTTCTAGCCAAGGAGATAAAATAACCGTAGGCAGTAGTAACATTACCAATAAGCAAACATGACATGTACACACAAAACACGATAAACGAAAATGACGTAAATACAGTGTTAACTATTTTTCCCGTTGAAGAAGACCAAGGCCGGCCAATATACATTTTATCACACACTTCTTCACAAGAGACGTGTTCACAAGTATAAGCATAACTTGTAAAAGTCACTCTAACGATTCCCGGTAAGGCTACAATTGTATTGAGTTACGAAGCATGTGAGAAGCTCAGTATTCCGTACCAATCTGCAGCACTCATCTGTAACACTGCAATACTCATGAGTAGATTCATTGCCCTAGAAGCATCAAATATATGTTAGGTTTAAACGAATAAAAATGCACGCGTTAGTCGTACATTTGTTGATTTAGGTGGTTGTTCGCAACATTGAACAAAATAAGGCGTCACATGTCGCGTGTGCTATCTCACATTAAGCGGGATACCTGATAACGAGACAAAATGTCAAGCTTAGGCATCTTGTGCCTGAAACAAACAAATGGTGTGAAGAAGCATAACGCTTAGAATTTCTTTTCTTGCGCTTGTGCCTGCACTGTGCTGATCTTAGTAGGTACAGGCTACAATGTAGGCTGATAGAAAAGGAAAATTAAAATAATGTAAAGAAAAAAAAACATTTACCTGTTCACTGCTTATAAGTATCGCAGGCTGTCTAAAATTCAACAATTTGCACCATTAAAAATGTTCTCTCCTCCTTCAAGGGCACCAAACTATGGCAGAGCGACAACAGTCAAGCAACGGAACGCTGATCTTGACATCCACAGGCAAGAGTGACAGCGGCGAATACAAGTGTGAGGCCAGTAACGGGGTAGGGCAGGCCCTCCAGAAGACAGTTACTGTGACAGTGAAAAGTAAGTTACCTCACCACAACAAGGTGAACAGCATAGCAACAAACATTGCGCCAGGATATGCGACATTCTCAATGTGTGTTGAAGCTGTCGGTGATTTTCCATCGCATCTCAATGTTTACAACAGTGTCATGCCAGTACATTTATATGCAGATATGTCTTCTTTCAGAACGAATGCGAAATAGAGGCTCAAGGCTTCGTCACACGTTTCAGGTCAATTATACGGACCTTCGTTTCTAGTACACAGTGAGCATGAAAACAACAAGTGATCTAGTATGTACGACGTGCGAAGTGCTTCCCACGGTTTTTGCCCGTCCATACTGTAATAACGAAAACAGACGAAGTGTGGCGCTAGGTGTCTGGGGATTTGCGACGACGCAACACATAAAAAGCGACCCGAGCGCTTCACCATTTCACGGGGCTCTCACCGAAGCTACGTGCGTGCAACCAGCCACACACCATGCGATACTCCATACGTCAAGACTTGTGTCTGTGCGCGTAGCGATTAAATGTTAGTGCTGTGCTGGCGGAATGAAATTTCAGAGTATGCTCCGAGGCAGCCTCTCAGCAGTCGTGGTCACTACGCTCATAGGAATTACTTCGGCTAAGCCTACCGGTGAGTGAAAGCAAGAACATTTTTCGCATGGTGTTGCTGTTTTGCGGACGTTTTCTGGCCAATCCACGAATCTTTCTGTACCTACTTTCAGTGCCGCCCAGAGTTACTCCTTTCACGTTTGCTCCAAAGCTAGTAGCTGGGCAAAGAGCAACAGTGACATGTTCAACTTACGAAGGTACACAACCTCTGACGTTCGTTTGGCTAAAAGACGGTGCCGTAATTTCCAAAAGCAAGAACCTGGAAAGAGGCGAAGGAGAAGGGTACTCAACGCTCAACATAAGCCCTCTGTCATTGCAACACAGCGGTAACTACACGTGTGTGGTCAGCAACGCCGCCGGGTCAGACTCAACGTCCAGTTCACTCGTAGTCCATGGTGAGTAAAGGCGCAAAATGAACCGCTTATGTTCACGCATATGAGAATGCCGTAAAACAGCGATCACCTTACGCTAATGACAACAATTCTCTTTATTAGCTCCCCCAAAGTGGATACACGCACCAAAAGATGAAGTCGTTAGCGTAGGAGAAGGCGTCGCCATCCAGTGCGTGGCAGCGGGCCACCCCTCTCCTACGATAACGTGGAGGAAAGACGGTAGGTTCACTGCGATCGGCGCCTTAAGAATTTCATTGTTTTGCAGTTCTCCGAGCATGTCGCCGGGAGCGCAAACTGAAGAAACGCATGTACAGCGGTGTTAATGAAAACAATAAGTTGACTGCCTTAAAAGAACAAACATGTGCGAGCAAAGTAAAAAGCGAAATTGCACGCGATGCCATACCAGCTAAACAGCTCATTTAAGTTTTCTGAGCTCCATTATGGAGTAAACAGATACAACAATGCTCACAATAGGGATTTTAAATAAAATGGTTTCGCAAAACATTGGATGATAGGGTAATAAAAAAAAGTACGGGGTTTTACGTGCCAAAACCACTTCCTGATTATGAGGCACGCCGTAGTGGAGGACTGCGCAAATTTCGACCACCTGGGCTTCTTTAATGTGCGCCTAAATCTAAGTACACGGGTGTTTTCGGATAGGGTAATAGTTCGAGAACGTTACAGTCTGTTTCGCTCATGTCTTAAAAGCAGTGTATTTTACATTACAGGGCGCCTCATAAATGGAGACACCACGTCAACTAAGATAGCCAAAAACGGAACTCTACTAATATCAAAAATAGAACGAGAAGATGCCGGGAAATACCTCTGTGAAGCAAGCAACACTGTCGGAGACCCCTTGAAAGCTCAAGTTACCATCATCGTAAAATGTAGGCCACGTTGATGACCACTTCTTTTTAAACACCATGAAGTGTATTTGGGCACGAAATGAACGTTCTCGGCCTTTAGCACTAAAATTTTAGCGCTCAGTGCTCGAGGAAAACCTTGTGGAATTTGTTGGCGTGCTCCACTGACGCACCTCTAAATCATGGAATTACGTGGCTGGGGCAAATTTAGGATGTATCTGTCATGCTGAACCTTCTTTACATATGCTGACGTGTGCGTGGTCCATGACTTAAACGTAAAACTTTCAGATTTTGAAACGTATCTACCAACTTCAACAAGAAGATTCGCTGTAAACACAATTGCGGCTTCGCGCTAGCTGTGGCTCTGCGTAGTCCACAGAACTCACGACGTGCGGCGCTAGGAGTCCACCGTCGAGCATGCGTGCGCTTACACCAGCGATGCGTCCGTCGCCGGCCATTGCTGTACGACTTCTCACTTCGCTTCGTCAGCCGCGGTAGGCCTGGACAGATGTGTACCGTGCGGCACCCAAATGGCCTTCAACGAAATGCGTATATATCTGTTCTATTCACGTGCTGGGCGTTCATCAGCAAGGTTCAGGGCAATCCAAGTAAGTTTTTTAATAAGGAACTCTCTGGCCGATTATTGCCAACGTTAAAGGATGACGTGAAACGAAATGGGATTTCTTTTGCACACTGCAGGTCCGCCGAAGGTAGTGCCATTTGTTATGCCGAAAAACTTGCTCGTCGGTGAAAGGATCAGCATCACTTGCTCCGCCGCGTCGGGAACGAAGCCGCTCACGTTTGCGTGGATTAAGAACGACGCTACTTTGCATCGTGGAAGTGCTCTGCGGATTACTGATAGTTCCGACTATTCGACACTGAGCATTGAAAATCTGAAGACTAGCGACGCCGGCAACTACACATGTGTTGTGAGCAACTCCGGAGGAACGGTCTCGCACTCGGATGTCCTGCACGTCAAAGGTAAGCTTTAGTACAACGAAGTCGTTATCCTTCTCGCTTATGCACGCAGTCAGGAAATCGGCATTTACGACAGCAATGCATTTCGACAGGATGGAAAGTTGGGCGTTTTGGTGATTCATAACAAGTACAACGCGAGGACGACAAGAGGGACAGAAGAAGGCGTACATAGCGCCTTGTGCATCTATTGCTGCTTGTCATGCCTTCCTCGCGCAGTAACTATTGATGGAACCGTAATTTGTGGGCTCTCTTCACCGGAAGTCGGTTATGTTGTCAACGGGCATTTGAGGAAGCACTATCGCAACAGGCAATGCAAGTGACGCAAGATATCTCGGCTCTGCTAGGTTGCATATTGTTAAGTGTATATATAGTATAGAAAAATGCAAGCGTGACAATTTCATATGTAATTGAAAGATGGTTTTACAGTTTCATTCTATTCCTTTCCAAAACCTAAATAGAGCAAAAATTTACCAGGAGAAAGGATAACCTGCTTAAAAAATTCGAATCAAATTATGGAGTTTTACATCCCAAAGAAACACATGTGCTGCTTAAGTTTATATTACGATTTCAGTATGCCTGTATCGCTTGTGTAACTTCATTAACATACCTGTAAAACTTATGTACCTGCCCGCTATTTAATACCTTTTTATTAGGGGTCTTTAAGGTAATACAATGAAATGAAATGAAACGGGTTGTGAGAGACGCCGTAGTGGGAAGCTCCGGATTAATTTCAACTGCCAGGGGCTTTTAATGTCAATGTGCGTTTAAATCTGAGCGCACGAGTTCTTTTCCATTCCACACCAATCAGAAGCATTGTGATCAGTACTAGAACACCATAGCCGTTGTGCCATCTTAGCGTGTCATCCAGCTTCCTTGGGTTATGGTTAGCCTAATATTCTGCAGCATTGCACAAACATGAATATCTTGAACTATAGCAGTCTGAAAGCAGTGAACGATCACGACCGTTACAGCTGCCCCTTCCTGGACAGTGGAACCAAGAGACGTCATTGTGACAGCGGGGGACGTCATCACACTGGATTGCAACGGAACTGGATTTCCACCCCCAAGAATTTCATGGATGAGAGAAGGTGATTAGTTTAAAATACCTGGAAATAGCCGACAAAGTTTAATCTTAAATTGAGTAAATGTAAAACTGCATCGTACGCAGGAGGAGCAGCCGCTGAGAGTTACGGAGGCAGCGTCATCCGGATAGCGTCAGCCTCCAAGAAAGACGAAGGCGGTTACAAGTGCCACATCTCAAACGGCGTAGGAGACGACCTCTACAAAACAGTCAGGGTGACAGTCAAATGTACGCACCTGAACACAATGATCGCCAGCATCCTCGCACATCGCTGGAAACGCGTGCGCCTGAATTCGCGCATTCGTCTCGCCATCGCATTCGCGGTCGCGAACGTGAATCGCAAGTGTAGTAATCACAACGGTCGACGTGTGGCGCTAGGAGTCCACCGATTTTACAGCAGTTACTTTCACGAAGCCTACAGTTGGGCATAGTCACTTTGTCCCTTCACTCCGCCAGTGCGCGAGTCATTGTCGACCGCTTACACGTCATCGCTAACGCTGATAGAGATTCAGAGGAATACACAGCAGTTGGAGACGCGAAGATGAACATGTGCGCCTTCATTATCAGCATTTTCGTGCTTTCAAGTGCATCAATGGGCGTATCGGGTAAGAGGATTCTCATTTTCTTACATAAAAATTTCTATCTCTAGAAATCACGCACTGACAGTCCTAGGCATACGAAACGTAGCCCAGTTGTTTCTTCATTTTTTTTTCCAGTGCCTACAAAAATCTCGCCATTCATATTTTCGAAAAACCTGCTAGTCGGGGAAAGGACTAGCGTAATGTGTGCAACGACGTCTGGAGACCAACCGCTCACGTTTGCTTGGTTGAAGGACGAGAAGCCATTGGATCAAAGCGTCAAGATGAACATTGCAAGCAGCCCCCAATTCTCGACGCTGAGTATACAAAAACTTACCCTGGGAGATGCTGGAAATTACACATGTGCCGTCAGCAACGCTCACGGAACAGTGTCGTACACGGATACACTGGAAGTGAAAGGTGAGAATGAGAACTTGTACTTAGCAATGGATAATCAAATCGACCATAGCGCAGCTTCTTCGCGTCGCGATGCACGTGCTATAATAACGGTATAGCGTGATGGCAAAGAATCATGACGCTTAGATGCCGTAACAAGTGACAAAAAAGTGGTTTGGAGTCGGGAGTAAACCTAGAACGTTACAGCGCCAGTTAAAGCATAACAGTGATGCTTTAGAGCACCTTGTTGGCGGCTTCGTTAGGCTACTGTCATCGCATGTACGAGATAACGATAAGGTCACTTTAGAAACAAAACCCCAAAGAACACCTCATTCTGAAACAAACCGCGCAACGGCATTGGATATTGCTACACAATGGCCCTTTTCATCGAGCGTCATGCACGTATGTAGGCCCTGAAATCCGTGAACACGCAAGATCTGCGTGTCCCGTGAGATGTTTGAACGCACACAAATTCCGCAACGTTCTTTGCAGTGCACGCTAACTGAATAACTACTGTCGCTTACGATTATTACATATACCTAAAATGCCTACTGCTGATACCGACACAGTACAAACGTTAAACTAGGTTGACAAATACTTCATACGTACACGCAGCGCCCCCAACGTGGCTCATCGAGCCAGTAGACGTCCACGTCACGTACGGCCAGTCGGTGACCATACATTGCAAAGCCGAAGGATTTCCACCGCCCACAGCTACCTGGTCGAGGAACGGTACGATTGCGTTAAGTCGTGATTACGATATTTTAGTCCAAACAGCCAGACATTGAGCTAAGCATGTTTTTGTTCTTGTTGTTGTTGTTGTTGTTGCAGGCGAGACCGCCACGAAGTTTACGGGTGATACCATCAACATAGCGTTGGTTTCGAAGAGAGACGAGGGCTCCTACACATGTCGGCTTGAGAACGGCGTCGGGGTACCACTGGAGAAAACAGTACAGCTTGCCGTCAAACGTATGAGAGCGCGAGTGACTTCGCAAATTTGTTCTTCATATTCCAGTTTCGGTTTCCGCGCACGAGTCAGAACTATCTCGACGAAAGACGGAGAGGTGGCGCCAGTGGTACCGCGTTTTACAGCACACACTTCTCAACAGCCCTGCTTATGAGGTCGGCCATAGATGTTAGCCGATGACTAACTTGTGCTGCAAGCACTCGCACGCGACCGCTTCGTACAGAGCGAACGAATCATGACCACGCTTTTTAAGGTCGCTCTATTCGTTGGTCTACTGTTCACTTTCCAAGCCTCTGCTACGCGCAGTTCCGGTGAGTAAGACAACAGCTTTCCCAAAAATTTCTCGCAATTCGCCAAGCCAACCAAACGCCTCACTGAGGGATTTTCTGCCCCGCAGCGCCTCCCAGGATTCTCCCTTTTGCCTTTCCACGAACGCTGACTGTCGGGGAAACGACAAGCGTCACCTGCACTACTGCGGCCGGTGATGAATCCTTCAAGTACCTATGGCTCAAAGATGGCTCTGCGGTTCATCCTGGGGAGAACGTGAAAATAGTCACTTCGCCGGATATCTCGGTGTTGAAGATCGACAAGCTGACGCTAGGCGATGCTGGAAACTACACCTGCGTGGTCAGTAACGGCGGTGGAACCGTGTCCCATGCCAGCACATTGGAAATCAAAGGTAACGCCTCCGTTCCAGCCTATATGCTCGTGATAGCCCAAGTCCCTTTCCGCGTGCGCATGCTGCACATCTGCTATATACGGTGATGCACCACATTAGAAGAATCGGGGAGTAAACGACAACAGGCGAAAAAGAAATTATTTCGCCACAAGGGCTTGCAAATTCCACCATCAAGCAGAATGTTAAGGCAAATATACTTTATGAAAAAGCACTGTGTTGAATATTTCAGAAAAATTTGACGACCGATTCGGTAACTTGAGTTAGGCAAACGAAACCTTTAGAGGTGTCTGTTGCATATAGGAATCGAAGATACCATCATGCGTAAAAGGCAACAAGATGTCTGATTTGAAATTTATTATTTTGTTTATTTCACCGCTTCAGTACGTCAGTGCACAACAGAATAAACTGAATAGTAAGGATATTGGGGGGGGGGGGGGGGGGTAGGAGGTAGTTGCATTTTAGCAGTTTGTTTAGCTCCGCCTCCCCATGGTTACAAAGGCAGCAACGGAAACAGGCTTGAAACAATATGCGAGATAAATGGAGCAGGATATGTTTGTGCCGACAGAATTTGAGAGGGACATGCGCGAGCACGCACTTACATACCACCTGCTATCCCGCGTACCGAATTGCAGAACAGGGCTGTTTGTTCTGAAGGGGAACGAGCAGGGCAAGTAACCTTGTGCACCCCACCCCCCTCATACATGTAGTACTAGTAGTACGTCAAACGACAACCATCATTCTGTCGGTAGAGTTTCAGCCATGGTGAGCCTGACACATATCATCCATGCACCCCGAGGAGAAAAGCTTCGGACAACGCCACTCTTTGCCGGGCTTTTTTGTGAAAATCCATCTGCAATCCTTTAAATATCATGACGTCGCGCCTAAAAAAGTTCAGCTTATGATTTCACCTAGTGGTAACGCGTGAACTGACATTTAAATCAATGCAATTATGTGCGGGAAATGGAATGTGCGGGCGCGAGTGTATTGCAAGGCTGTCTTGTGGTGCGTTACACGCCAGCGTCATACTTAATGCCAATAAATATGTGCTAAAGAAAGCACCAAGGCAGCGGAAACTTGCAGTAATATTCTTGATCCGTAACTACTTATCTATTTTGTCCTTGTATTTGAAGCTCCTCCAGTTTGGAAAACGGAGCCCCGCGACACAACAGTAAGCGCTGGTCAGCACGTCAGCTTGGCATGCGATGGGACGGGGCATCCGTCCCCCACAGTCACGTGGAGCATAAGAGGTAAACACCGGCTGTTCATGTATCAAAATGCAATTCTAAATCACGCGTGTGCATAATTGCGTTCCAGGTAATGCAAGGCCTCTGGACACATCCGTTGGCAACCTCACGTTATCATCGGTGACCAAGGAACACCAGGCGTCTTACACGTGCGAGATTTCCAATGGGATAGGCGAACCACTGCGGAAGACAGTGACGCTCTTCGTAAAAAGTAACCAGTTTCGTACGTTCTACGTCCACCCGCCGTTGACTGCCGTCAAATTCAGATTCGGTTGCGTGAAAGTCACGGGGGCAGCATTACAGTGCGACTCTTTTCCGTTATGTGGCGCCAGGGGTCCTTTGTACGATAGATATCAGCCCATGTACGATGCGAGGGGAACGCTAACGCCATAACACTAATGTCGACCGAAGAGGTCGCAGCAAGAGCGCTCGGAATGCGACCGAGATTGTTGCTGTGTTGTTCAAGTGGAGTACGGCTGCCCGCGATCGTCATGAAGCCTGGAGCGCTATTGTGGGCGCTGCTACTTCTGAGTACGCTTTGGACACAACTACAGACAGCATGTGAGTTATCCTCCTCCCATTGGAATTGAGTAGGCGCACGATGCGTGGCGTAGCCAGCGATTTATCCCCAAACGTGTTTACTGCACTGTAGTATTCTGCTTTGCAGCGCCTCCGTCCATAGCACCTTTCCAATTTCCCAAGAACCTAGAAGTCCAGCAACGGATAAGCGTTATGTGCACCATATCAGTCGGAGAGCGGCCCCTTCAATTCGCCTGGCTCAAAGACGGCTCCGCACTGGCCAGCGGTTCCAAGAGCGTCCGTATTGTCGACAACGCTGAGTATTCCACTCTGCACATAGATGTTTTAACGTTGGACAGTGCCGGAAACTACACTTGCTCGGTGACCAACAATGCCGGCTACGCATCCTACACGGCTCCGCTCCTAGTTCACGGTAAGCCACTTATGACGATTCTTTGGCTAGTCAGATTTTTGCCACTCTTGTTTATATGTTACACTAAGTAGATGCTTTGATGGACGGGTTGTTGTATACGTAAATACATTGGCCTGTATGTACCATTACAGTGTATTTATGTATTTCTGAGCGCATTTTGCGTGCTGCGCCACATTCTCGACCTGAAACAGGCTGGATTGATAGCGCTGCTGAACATTAAACTAAAGTTAGTATTCTAACGCTACCAGCTCCAGTCGAACCCGGATATGTCGAACCCACGTATAACGAGCTATTGCGTATAACGAACAGCTGTAAAATCACCCTAAATTTATTTTTATATTTTTCTTTTATATATCGAATTACTATATATATCGAACTCTTTCGTAATCCTCTTCAGATTCGATATATCCCGGTTCGACTGCATTTCAATTTCCGTTGCCTCTGACTACCATCGCTTCGAATTAATAGGTACAGATTAATTTATGTACAGAATATAGTTTACCTTCACAACGGTCATTAGGCGGTAAAGTACGAAGAGTAGTTATTTTCCTACATGCAATAAAGAGTGCTATTCTTCAGCATCGCATACCTGCAGGAAAAATTAATTCGGTCTAGGTCACGCACGTCCACTAGTACTCGTACTCGTCCAGTTGTCACGTACGTCCACTTACGTTCATTCGAACTTAAAAGTACTGGCATAAAGCATACTTTCGAGCACGGTAATTTGACAGATTGTATGTGGAATATCACAACCACCCTGACGACGTACCTTCATAAAGGTTTTCCAGTAGTCGTGCATGTAGTTTGTATACGACACAATAAGCAGCACCTACAATTTACAGAGAAGCCTGGCGCGTAACTTCCTTGAAGTAGAGTTGAGCCTAAAACTCGCAATCACAACGCAGCTCCACCAAGGTGGCTGAATGAACCGCACGATGTCACTGCCACTGCCGAGACCAACGTGACAATAACATGCTCGGCGGACGGTTTTCCTCTGCCCACCGTCACGTGGCAAAAATCAGGCACGTGCTGCTGTGTACTTCTCTGGCCGTCCTAATTTTGATCTTGCAAAACAATGCTCTCAATACAGAACTATCTCTACGTGCAGGTGATGGAACGACGGTAACAAGAGCCCAACGAGACGACCGAGGAGCGTCCAGCATCCTTATCCAGAACGCAAGCAAGCACCATCAAGGAAGCTACATCTGTCGCGTCTCGAATGGCGTCGGACGCGAGCTCTCGAAGACGGTCGTGGTAAAAATCAAGCGTATGTAATCGTCGACTATGATCCCTGACGTTTGAATCGCTGCGCTATTTAGGCCGCTGAAGGAGCAGTTTCGTTTTCGGAAGTGCGCCCACCATAGTGCACGTTCACACCGAAACGTGGCGCGATGTGCCTGTTGGTCGGCAGTTCTGCCGTAAAACGCAGGGAACAAGGTACAATACACACGCCATTCTCCCCGTACGCGTCAGGCCTTCTGCCGGCTGGCGCGACAGTGCTTCCCGTCTGCGGTTACCGTCCACCGGATGAACAAGTGTGATGTACTGGTTTCATCAACACTGAAGAGCGATGGTGCAGGCCATACGGCATATCACGGTCGTGTGCATCGCCTTAATAGGCTGCGCAGCATCAAATACGAAAGGTAAGAGATACATTATTCTGTATTCTACATGAGATGCAAACCTCCGCACATATCCGAAAGCACTTGTAACTTGACTTTGCTCCGTGCTAACATCACATTAGGCGAACTGTTGTTTTAAAGTTTAAAGTCTAGCGTAATATAAATGCTGCACGCATACTTCTTGGATAGCACTTGCAGGTCACTCGACAAGAGTTTGCTGAGACGGTGTTCAACGATTCTTAAGCTATCACTAAGCCTTGGGATAATCAGTCGAGTCGTGTAACGCTGTACCTTTTCTTTTTTCCAACTTTGCGCCTTCTAATTCTGTGACACAATTTTTTTTTTCACAACAGCGCCCAAGATCCAACCTTTCTCGTTCCCAGCGACGCTGAACGTGGGCGAAAGGAGCGGGACAATGTGCATCGTATCGGCAGGAGACCAGCCACTCACATTTTCCTGGTTCAAAGACGGTTCCGCGCTGGTGACGAACGATAACGTTAAGCTGACAAGCAACGCGGACTTTTCAAGCCTTAATTTCGTATCGCTAGAAGTGAAGCACACGGGAAACTATACTTGCTCCGTGAAAAACAGCGTGGGATCTGCTTCGTTTACGGCTTTTCTCGCAGTCCATTGTAAGTTCATCGTTGCTTTTTGCGAGCGTTCTACAATTAGCAACAATCCAATACGGTACCGACACAAGAATGATTCTAAAATCTTTTTTTCCAGCACCACCTTCGTGGACGGAAGCGCCTAGTGACAAAGCGCTCACTGCTGGAGAAACTGGTAGCTTGACGTGCAAAGCACAAGGATTTCCCAGCCCAACCATTCGGTGGTTCAAGACAGGTAAGACACTGCATTTTTCTTTTGTCTTGAATATAATGGCATAAAATTTATCAGTGAAGATGTACCGCGAGATATTGGGATGTGAACAAAATCAATGCTTGCAGGCATCGAGTATACTAAGAGTGTGTCAGAGGGTCGAAGGTGCCTCACACACGCATAAACTCTAACAAATATATAAGCATACGTTATGTTTTAGAAAGAGTTGCGCCTAAGGAAGAACAAACACATGAAAAAACGAGGTAGACGAAAAGAGCGCGAACTATCAACTGGGTTTATTCTTGTCGAATCTGCATATATAGGCAGTGTTCATATGTGCCAACAAAACGAAGGGGAATGAGGAGGTGAGGGCAAATCAAGCCTCATGTCAACACAAGCTGCGCAGGAAATTGTGTTCAGCGTGACATAAGACAACAGGAATCTCACTTACGCAGTCATCGCCCTTTTCCTTGACATGAAAAGCTTCTAAAAGCTCACGAGCTATGTTATTCTTGCTTTTGCCTAGAATCTTAATTTTGTTGAGCAGTGGTCTACAACCAGCTTGTGTTGACGTGAGGCAGGCTAGATTTGCCCTGACCTCTTCATTCCCCTTCCTTTTGCTGTCACGTGTGAACACTTCCATATATGCAGGTTCGACACAAATAAACCCAGTTGATATATTGCGCTCTTTTCGTCTACCTCGTTTTTTCCTGTGCTTGTTCTTTCTTAGGCGCAACTCTTCCTAAACCATAGCCATGCACCAACTTGCCCATTAAAAAGTTCTTCTAAATATAAGCATACCTTCCACAAAGCTACATATTAGAATGCTTCACAACCTCAAGACCTGGAACTGTAAACTTCATAAACGGTGGAAACTCTGACAAGCAGCCACCGAATGTTGCTATTCTTAATTCCCGCACTGCACTCTGCCACATTAGATCGTTATGCCAAAAATTGACGTTTATTAAAAGAAAGTACCTAAGAAGTATTGCGCTCATCATATTTGCGAACAGATGCGGTTGCTGACGTTCAATTGGAACACGAGGATGGCACCTTCAAGATCGTGGCAGCCAAGAAGGAACACCAGGGGACCTACAAGTGTGTCGCAGACAACGGCGTAGGAACTCCAATATCAAGAACAGTGCGCCTGGAAGTTAAATGTAGGTAAAGTAGCGAGAAGATCGGCAAGTTCCGATTAAAAAACGAGAACGAAAAGTCAGCATTTGAACTGAGCTCATTCCCTACGCGTCCGAAGCCATAGTTCCCGCTTTTTTCGATGAGTGGCGCTAGGCACCCACGACAGCCGTACGTCAGTACACATATATGCGACCGTATGCATGCCGCCCTGGCCCGACGCCATAGCCTCCTTGCCACCATGGCCGACGCAGACCACAACTCGTAGCCCGCAGGACAACGTGAGAAAGAAGCCGAGCCTTACGCGCCATCAATGAAGTCGCTGTGTTACGAACCTCACAGCCTATGTGCTGTAGCGTTCCTGACCGTCATGATCATACGTAACAGCATTGCAGGTAAGCTTTCCCAGTATACGTCTCGGTACCCGGTCCAAATTTCTGTTTAAAGTCATGCACTTACTACAACCGCTGTAAACAGCACGCACAGCACTTGAGGATCAAACGGTGAACTTTCCATTCCGTAACATCCTCGCCTTCCTTGCAGAAAAGCCCAAGCTACAGCCTCTGGTATTCCCACGCAACAGGATTCGCGTCGGAGAAAGTGCTAGTGCGTTGTGCGCACTAGTGGCCGGTGGTCCAGACGTGAAGTTGCGATGGTTCAAGGAGAACGTCGAGATAGGTGGTGCAATGGCTAATGTGAAAGTGGAGAACAACAAGAAAGTGTCCGTGCTTACTGTGGAGCCTGCGACCCTCCAAAGCGCCGGCAACTACACCTGTACGGCTGAGAACAATTATGGCACTGATGCCAACTCCGCGTCGCTAGTCGTCGAAGGTGAGTCACGACTGTCGTCACTATTAAAGGCGTTCGCACGTGCACGTACGTGACTGGACAATGTCTTGAGGGGCGTCAAACGCCCTCCAAGCAATCGCGCCACCTTTCTCTCGCACAGCAAAACATTTTCATGGAGCATTCACACAAGTTATTATTCTCATCCAAACTGTCAGTGCTGTTTAAAAACTTGTATTACTGGATACAGGAGCGAGTAGGCAGCTTTCCAAAGGAAACAACGCCCTTGCAAACGCTCACAAGATGCTTATTGACAAAGTAATGATCAAAATATAAATGTCAAAAGTATACGTGTCAAACTATAAAGGGCATAAAATGAAGGGATAAGTAGATCTTGTATGCCAGAACCGCCGGAAAGAACCAAGAACTCGAGAAAAGCAGTGAATCTAAGTGTCCTCAGCATGAAGAACATGAACATTCATAAAACGCTGTTATTCAATTTTTTTAGGGAGGGGTTGGGGGCTATGTACAGGGAACAATTATTCACGATCACACACTGCCCAACAATACGGAAGCTGTCTGTCTCCTCCGTTTGGTGTTTTTGGAAGAGTGGGTTTAAATAGCGTAAAGAAAACAAAGGTTGCTAACATTACTTTACTTGCTAAGTGAGACATAAAGGAGCAAAAATACAAGCGCCATCGCACTAGTTCAGGCCACATTTTCAGCAGAGATCACTTAAACGCGTATTGTCAAGTGTAGTCATTGCAAAAGATTAGTTGAACGCTACCTCGAATTTCCATACTCCTCGCATACTGTTCTTGCACATTCACACTTTTTCACATGTGTGCAAAACAAATCACTTATTATTTTGTTCTCTTACAGACATTCCACAATGGATAGTAGAGCCCAAAGATGTCTCAGTCACCGCTGGGCAAGCTCTTCGAATAGAATGCGCCGCGTCCGGTTTCCCAGTACCGAATGTTTCCTGGAGAAGAGCAGGTGGGCCTTCGCGAAAGGATAATCAGTGTTTGATACCGTGTTCCACGAGCTACATGCGCTGTCTCTGCCGCAGAGCATGGCAAGGACACCAGCAAGACCTCGATCGTTACTGCGAGCGGCTCTGCTGCGCTGATAGAGGCAAAAGCAACCAAGGACATGGAAGGAAAATACATCTGCGATGCTGACAACGCAATAGGCCCGGCGCTGAAGAAAAGCATATTCGTTAAAGTCAAGCGTAAGAAACTCGGATTGTTAGAATATTTCCTGTTCAGCTTAAGGCACGCGCGCGATTTCCCTTCAGTCATTTTCGGGAGCGACTGTTGTCACCGGAACGCCATACGCAATAGCTCAACGTGTAGACAAAGCGGTGCTTGCTAAAACGCTAGCACAGCTGGATTCTTACTCGTCGAAACTGCCTATTGGACTTGAGCGCTAGTGTACTTATGATTTTAGCATTACGGTTGCAATAACTGCAACCGTAAATGTCATAACAAATACCACTAGGTTTCAGTAGCGTCACGCTGTTGTACTTCATGTTTAAAAAAGTCCCTCCTGTTTCGCTGTGATACTATAGTTCGCCTCGTCGACAAAACGGGGCGCCAGCTGCCTGCGTGAGCATCGACAGTGAAAAACGCTCACAGCGACGCTACCGGCCGTGTAACACCGTTCACAGACATTCAGTGTGAAGGAGACGCGATGCTGTGGGAGTACGTCAGTAAAGAAACCCCATGCGCATGTCGTGCGCGACTTTGCTGCAGCGGAGTTGAATGCGCCTGTCCCGTGACGCAAGATAGGTCTTAACACGACAAACACACCATTATGGAGGCTGGCTTCACCTTCCTTTTCATCAGCGGCGTCCTTCTCCGCCTAAACCTCGTCGCAAGCCTTGGTGAGCACTGTTCTTTACTACTTTTCACGTGAATGCACGAATATGACGCACACTTGGCGAAAATGTGCCTCCTTTTGATTTCCGATTTCTTTGACAGATGCGCCGAAGATACAGCCATTTTCATTCAACAACAAAGTGCGCACAGGAGGACGAGCGATAGCGACATGCACCGTCGTAACGAACGCAGCGCCAGTGACTTTCTCCTGGTCAAAAGACGGCGCCCGTCTGCAAGAAACGAACGGTCTCTCCATACAGGATTCTAAGCTCGTTTCCTTACTCATCATACAGCGTACAGAAACGTCAAGCCGTGGGAATTACACCTGCAAAGCCTCCAACGTGATGGGGGCTGACGAGCACATGGCAGAGCTATTAGTCGAAGGTAAGAAGCTCAAACATACCACTTTTGCTTGTTCGCTCGTTTCCATTTTACTAAACATACTAACCCAATTACCTGTGTACCGATCCGTTTATACAGAACAGTACGCGCCAAGTGAAATCGGTCCGCATGTATTATTTCTGTAGAACGCAATCTCCGTGAGCCTCGTATTTGCATTTGGACCTCCGTTTCTAGAACTGATCACGGCAGAACTAGTTCGGACATGAACAAAACAAACAGCGTTTTTTTTTTGTAGATTTAAAACAGCTCCTCGTGTCACTTGCGAAGTAGTAAGTCCATCTATGTGTTAAACTACTCCACCAACACAACAGCAACCCCCTCTGAGAAGTGAAGAGCCTTAAAAGTATATAGGAAGTCGCTACTTGAACACATAACCGTTTTCTTTTTCTTATTCAATAAAGTTAGACCACTTCAGCAATTATTTTTACAATTCGAATCGTCAATAATTTGCATATGATGACGTTGTAATTTATATTTTATCTTACATCCGTGTCTATTTGACCTAGTTGTGTTCAAAGAGCGAGATCACCTCTCACTGCTCGCACATGGGGTCATAAACTATGTTCACTGGACTTATCTTTGCCGCTACACTTTTTCTGCACGCGACAGCTCCTCCAGAGTGGATAAGTCAACCTCAAGACTTGTCTGCCGTAACCGGATCGAACGTAACCGTGCACTGCACGGCCAGTGGGTCACCGCCTCCAAAGATAACTTGGACTAGAACAAAAGGTATATGCCAACTATCCATTTTTAAAGTACGTTAGAAACAAGTGTGGTCATTCAATATCTCGTTTTCCTTAATGCTGCCGTTCCAGATGGCGAGTCAACTCTCCTGCAAGCAGAAAACGGTCTAATCTTCATCCACAACGTTCGCGTGTCCGACGCCGGCACTTATTCCTGCAAAGCCGAGAATGGTGTCGGCCCAACGATAGAAAAGTCCATTCGGATCACCATAAGTGGTACCCTGTTTCTGTCTTTACTTTTCGACGAAACGCGAGAACACACTTGCTCTTCCAAAGTTGTGGCAAAACTACGGCAGATTAAGACTCAACAAGCACGTTTAAAACCGGCGCAAACACCCTTTATTTAAGCGAATGTAGAGTGGCGTCATCTACGAGTTGAAACACCTAACTGAACCGACCATCAATGTTCACCAAACTACGCTCGGCTGTATGTAGTCCGTTTTGCTACCGACATGTGGCGCAGCTACCCTGTACATCGCGTATCGTGTGGCGATGTCCCAACCACCGTCACAAGTGAAGCTACGCTGCATCCGCCATTCGGCCTTTAAGCAAAGCAACGTCTATGGATCACCATTCCTCTTAACACAGAAGGAGCCCGACGAGATATTGCGCTCTAGAAGATGAATTACTCCAAAAAGGCCAGAATACAGACGCGTACAGCACCATGCGCGCAATGGTTAATCGTCACCGCCTCATTGTTGACATCAGCGGCAGCAGGTAAGCGTTTTACTGTCAAGTCATCGACAGTCGATGCTAAGAGAAGCTCGATCTCGCTGCTGTACAAGTCATTCTCCTTTTTACAGAGCCGCCAAAGGTGAATCCCTTCGCTTTCGGCAAGGCACTTTCCGAAGGACAAAGTACAGCGGTGACTTGCACAATAAGAGACGGCTCCAAGCCTGTGCAGCTCCAGTGGATCAAGGACGGACACGAAGTGGTCGGCAGTGGCGCTGTGAAACTGATCAAGCACGAAACAATTGTGGTGCTCTCTATCGAGCCAGTTCAAGTGGCGGATTCTGGAAACTACACCTGCGTGGCTCGTAACAAATACGGATACGACCGCTACACGTCAGCTCTGCAAGTCAATGGTAAGAAGATAATTTATTTGCCTTGTGAAAGCAGTGTGAGCCTGCGTATGTCACAAGCTGAGTATAAATATTGTCAATGTAAACGCGCCCCCCCCGGAAAAAAATTGGCGTTTACAATTGGAAAACACTACAAGGTGCAATACTTTACGACGATTCAACAACAATCATTCATAATCCACTGTACACCCTGGCAAAATAGAAATCTCAAGGGGTAGCTTCAGCCGCACAATCACGACGTTGACATATAAAGGCAGTGCCTGTTTTTCCCAGTAGTGATGTTGAAGTAGTCATCACAGAGCTTGAGGGCCGGGAATGTTCCCGCACCTAAAATACAGAACCACAGGGGAAAAGAACACAGCTACAAAGGTATGCCAAAATCACTGCTTCCACATGGAGCTGTTTCTTAACGGGATCTTCATCACGACAGCCAACCGATGGTCTTCAGTGCTTCGCTCGTTTTCAAAAGTTATAATTTCCAGCGTGCTCATACCCGTATTTCAGGGAACCGCTGCCAATAGCATATAACGGTATGCAGGTCAATCAATATTCAAGTCATAAAACGGCGCTTCAGATAGTTTGCTTTGCGTACTACTCTCGTCACAATGACGCAACTCGGCCAGGAATAACGTAAGACGCATTTAGCGATATTTTGCTTTGCCAGGTTCATCACAGTTTTAGAGTTAGTGATGTAATCGCCGAGACTAATGCAAGTGATATGTCCCAGATCAACCAGAGTGCATGAGTGGCATTCAAATGTCGTTCTTTCCTTTATCATGCTCACCACGCGGAGCAAGAACACAGCTGATCTGATAGGTAACTAAAACTAACACAAATAATGTGCAGATCCAACGCACTGTGGGAATCGATGTAAGTGAAGCTTTCCGTGCTGGATGCTTTGATTGACGGTCATTATCGGTGATGTTGACGGCTAAATCTCAATTTCTTCAGCGTTTAGTCTAACACGAGAGTGGTGAGTTGTTGTTACATTGCGTGCACCACCTTGCGTGCACCACTGCTCTTTGTCTGCGTAGTACACAGCGCACACAGGGAGGGATGTTTTCTCGAGGCGCTCTTGTGCGCCATACTTCATAACCTCCGAGAGGGTTGAGCATAGTCACTGCCTCACATGGCACACCACATTGTGGCAGAAGTACTAAACTTGAATTGGATTATGGGGCTGTACGTGCCAAAACCACAATCGGATTATGAAGCACTCCGTAATGGCGGACTCCGGATTAATTTTGATACCGTGATGTTGTTTACCGTGTCCCGAATCTATGTGCACACGCGTTTTATATTTCGCCCCCGTCGAAATACGGCTGCCGCAGTTGGGATCAAACCCACGGCCTCTAGCAATGCCATAGCCGCAAAGCTACCGCAGCGGGCACAGAAGGGTTGATTTGACGGTCGACCGTTTCAGTAGTGCCGCCTGGACCCTACGGTGCGCTTTAGGCAATGCGGCTCTGCTTCTTCACGCCCTGCGTAGTTTGTCCGCTTAACATATTTGCATGAAGTTTATTTTTCAGAAATAGCAGCAACGTACTGTGCTGTACCTTGAACTTAAGCTTATCCAGTTTCGCCGCAACCGCCATCGTATATTAGTAGGGTTTCCTTGCCTTCTACGTCATCTCCCCCCCCCTCCCTTGTATGGGAACTGCCTTTTCTCCTCCCTCTTTCCTACAGTTCTATCTACATCCCCTCTGAACTCGCATGAGGGCAGTGCTGCAGTTCTGGCAATGCTTCTGAGGGGAGTCACGGATAATTACAGCTGTCAAGAGGCTAATGTGGCGGCGGCCAGGGAGCTCCAGAGGGCATTGTGCACGTTCGACGCGGGGGTGAAAACGAGTTTCTGCGTCGCCTTTCCTCTCTGACTCGCTCCTGTCATGCATACACACGCTCTGTTCATCCTTTGCAGTGTCCATCATGCTGTGACCCTCTGTTTTGCACTATTGTCTGACACTTTCACAACTAGATAAATATGTTCTTTATTAAGCGTCCTTTAGTTCCTTGTGATTTCCTGGAACCGTCAATGTATGCGTACCCGTACTAGATGTTTCTCTCAGACGGGCCACTGATGCACAAATGCCTTGAAGTACCTAGCTAGTTTATGCCACTACGTATTTTTCCTTTGCTATAAATATGACTCAAGTAGCCGCCCCTAGAAGGACGGACACTTTCCTATCGTTCATGTTGTAAAAAAAAAGAAAAACAGCGCGTAACATCTTCTTTCGCTTGTGTTTGAGGCAGAATACAAAAACATTTTTACGAAAATAGTACCAAAATTATTTCATTTCCTCTATTCCCGTCCTTGCACTAGCACCACCTAAATGGGATGTGGAACCACAGGACGTGGTGCTCAAACGAGGAGAGACACTGGAGCTTCACTGCAAAGCTGTGGGGCACCCACCACCTGAAATAAGATGGCTAAAAGAAGGTAGGTGTCCAACATGAAGATGAGTGAAAAACTATATTATGATTTTGGCACAGGTTGTAATGTTTGGCTATCTGGCTGTCCTATTTCAAAACACAGGCACAGGGGCAAAATTTCCGAACGCGGAACACGTTTTCAGTAATGCTTAGCTTAGAATATATTTAATGCCCAAATTGACCATCCGATGCAAATAAAAATCGCAATAAAAATGACAATAAAGTAGCGACATCTTTTCCTGCTCACGTGCGCCCAATTACGGCAGGTCCCTTCAGTAACCGAACTGTTATGGCCCAACGCTGTTCTTTATGTAGAGTTCAATTATGACGCGAATATTTATCCCACTTAAATCGTCAGCAAAAATAGCTAGCTGGCACGAACAAGGAAATTAGGCCACACCATTCATACAATGGACGGAACAGTTAAGTAGCATTTGAAATAACTGAACAAGTAATCGGTAGGAGCACAATGACCGTCTAGCTCGCACCCGATGACAAGTGCATTCCCTAAGTTTTAGCTTTTCTACAACATCACAACAGAGCAGTCTCTATTAATATCCGGCAAATTTCACAGTATTTGTGAACACGTCAGTGTTTGTCAAGGAATTCCTGCGTTCATAAGGTAACGGCGCTCTACGTCCGGCCGCAACAATATAAGGTAATGACTGCTGTAAGCACCGCATGTTTACAACCTCACGGCACGTGACTGTGATTTCCGAATACCTGCAGGTACAGAGTTGAAGCGGCCTCCTGAAAACAGACTCCAAGTCCTGCAGAACGGAACGCTGGTCATCAGCAACGCAACGGGCGAATACAGCGGCAAATACTCTTGTCTGGCATCCAACGGAATCGGTGCTACACTCACGAAAACTGTGTCCTTGCTGGTCAAGAGTAAGCCGGCATTCAGATCTTACAACAGCGATCACATGTCACCAAATAGAGCGCCAAGTACAGCGTCAGCGCGCTTTCAAGGGCTTTTTTCAAGCCTCGAAGCTCCAATTTTAGCACATTCTCGCTGTACCCACCTGCAAACACTTGTTACACAGTGCTGGCGAACTTAAGCGTCCTTCCGCGACGCGGCGCCACGATCCTGTGTCGTCTACGAGCTATGGGACCGGCACCACAAAAACGCTCCCAGGGTTCTCGCGTAACGCCGAGATGCGCGCATGGCGAACGGGTGGCGACACGGGACCCTTGAGCCGCGAAGGGCTTTTGTTTTTGCGGCCCCCTTGCGATGCTGCTGCTGCTGCTCGCGCACGCATGGAAACCGGGTCTGCCCGTGACGGACTGCACGGTTGCGCGATGATCCCGGTTACGCAGAGCGCGTGAGCACGTCCCGCCGACCGCAACGATGTTCCTCCAAGTGCGGCTGCTAGGCCTCTGGACCGTCCTGGCGTGGACTGCCATCGCCAGAAAGCAAGGCACGTATGCACAGCTTTCAATGTGTTTCTTCTTCAGTGCTTGTCGATTGCGATCTTTCGCCGGAAGCAGCTTCTGCTTTTTCCATGGAGATAAATGCATCTAGCTCGAGTGCAGCGGTCAAAAGTAAGAACACTGGCATCTCGCAAAATACGTATACAACTGTCACCGTCACTAATTCACGATGCTAGCAAATGATCAGGCTGCCTGTGAGTGACAAGAAAATTGTTTTCTGTGCCAAAACAGAAATATTAGCAAAAATTTCGTCCGTTCGAAATATGTTCTTGTGCATGTGCCTTACACATACCTATAGATCACGGAATCATGCAAGTCAACAGATCAAGATAGAGTATATGCGCAGCAAAGAGTTGAAGATTTGTTCTAAACTGACGCCCTGTTACAGACGCGCCAAAGATCCAGCCATTCCAATTACCTGCCCGGGTGAAAGCCGGTGACAAAGTGATCGCCACGTGCAATCTTGCGTCGGGAACACCACCTGTCACCTTTTCATGGCATAAGGATGGTAGCGACGTCACAAGTTTCTCTAAGGATATCAGCTACGGCAGCAACATTGTGTCCGTCTTGGCTATTTCTTCGGTGTCGCTGGACTCGCAGGGTAACTACACCTGCACGGCAACAAACAGCTACGGCAGCGACTCTCATACAGTTCAGCTCAAGGTGGACAGTAAGTGTGCAGCGTCCTCCCTTTTGTTTTTCCTTATCGCTTAGCTCAAGTGATAACACGAATAAAGCGCTTGTACGCTGTCTAGAGACATAATGTTAAATTACCCATGTTCAGCTCAAACGAAAGCAGTACAACCACGTCAATTTCGATAACTTAAAGAGTCTTTAACGCCCGTTCTAAAGACTTTCACTGCAAGTCTTTAGAACTTTCACTGAAATCTTAGCATTTTCACTGAAAGGCTGACAGAAAATAGTTTTACGATGCATTTGGACAGGGTCGTGCCCGCAGGAGGGAGACGAAGAGGAAGTGGTAGACTGTCTACTGGAGCTGTGACCTTTGTACTAGCCTGCGCATTTGCCACTAACCTTTTCCTGTGTAAATAGTTATACATACGTTTGTGCTTCGGGATTCCTTTTCGTAACATTTGGTGGAGGTGCGGGTTCAATAGATTTTCTCTGTAATACAAACATTACCAAATATACGTATCTAAACATTTGCTAAAAATTAGGTGTAGTAAACACTGCATGTAATGATGGTAAAGTGCTTTCAACACCACCACATGAAATGTCACCGCTCCTTGTTTTTGACACCACAGTACTTATCGGGGTAGGGACGCGTTCAGATCCTTTCTGGAATGTTGTAGTCTCTGTGTACGTATACACACAGAGTAAAACTCTTAGCATGTTTTGTACAACTTTGTTAATAGTGCCGCCAGTTTGGATTGTCGAACCCAATGATGCGTTCGGAACTGTCGGAGGAATGCTGAACATCACATGTGTGGCATCCGGATCGCCGGAACCGACGATCACTTGGAAGAAATTGACGGGTGAGTGATTACCCGGTCTTTCACTGTCTCCCAGCGAAAAATGATCACGTCCGGGCCATGAAAACCGTATAATCCCCGTTAATCGAAGCCGTGTCGCAATCGATATGAAATTTCTTCCTGCTTTTCATTGCAGATAAAAACTCACTCGAGACGTGGAAGCAGCCTGTCGTCTCCCTCTTTCCGCTCACAGAAGCTCATCGAGGAAAATACACGTGCGATGCAAATAACGACATCGGAGGGCGGCTTACCAAAACTATTTCGGTATCCGTCAGAGGTAAGCGCTCATTTTTCAAAGACGAATAACCCGCTGTTTTTCAGTATGCAGCCCCCACAGCGAATAACTTCGTCAGCTGGCGCCACACTTTCCATTTATACACCGACGATGACGGGCCCTGAGTGCCAAAAGGGACCTCGTGATTAAAATAACTTCACAGGCAACAAAAACCCAGCAGTCGGCGTCAGTGACGCCGGCATCCACCATGTGGCGCCAAAAGTCTGTGCGGTGGGCTTTACACTGCAAACGAAGAAGACATGTCGGCGTCCATGCGCCGACTTGCCCGAAAGCCCGCACCGAGCTTGCATTAAGAGCGGATTACTCGCCGTAGTTTCGGCCTCCAGCTGTGCAAATGCACTTTCCCGTGCGGTGAAGCCTCCCCACCACTAAAGCAGTTGTGATGGGACCAGCACGCTATGAGGTTTCAACCGGCGCAATGCGGATGGTGTTTGCGCTTACAATTTTGGCGCTGAACGAAGCCGCGTCACATCAAGGTAAGCTTCACTTCATGTTCCGTAACGTGCACTTGCCTTGGCGCTATGACAAAATGTATGGTTGCTGCGTAGTCGGTAGCAACGCACGCATGGTCACATGTCGTGCGCGGTAAAACAGCGTGGGCAGAGCAGACTTTCAACACGATCTGCCACCTCGCCAGCAGACCTAAAGTAGCACAACAGCTCAACGTAGTCTTAGCGCCGAGTTCGGCATGCATGTTCCTAAATACCAGAGGTTAAAAGCTTGCTAAGATGATCTCGGAGACAAGGACATGTGCGTGTGTAACCAAGATTTACTTTCCAGAACGGCCAGTCATTCAGCCATTAGTGCTCCCCTCCGACGTTGTGACTGGCGTCAGCACCAAACTCTTCTGCAACGTGCAAAGCGGAACGCGGCCGCTGGCGTTTTCTTGGATCAAGGACGGTGCTCCCGTACGAGAAGGAATATCATCGCAGGACGATTACTCGGCACTGAGCATAGACCCAGTGACAGCTGCAAGTGCAGGAAATTACACCTGCGTGGTGAGCAATGCAGCGGGTACAGACCGATACACATCAACGCTGGAAGTGAAGCGTAAGTGTGCTCCAAATCGCATTGTTTTCCTCATGCTAATTATCTATAAGTTAGTGCAAAATCAGGAGATGCTATCTACTTATAACAGCAACGCTTCGTTTAGTTTAACTATGTCAGCGTGTTATAAACTACTCGTGATCCCCGCACAAAGTGATGGTAACGTTGATTGAAAGACACTACGCTCACGGGCGTTATCGGCACTTGCGAAATTGCCTAAATTGCCTGGCCAAAACAATTTAAAAGAAAGACAAACAGCAGGAAAACGTTGGTCATCTTCATCTCACTAATGCCTAGATGACAGAGCGGGTGCACCCTAAATACGATATGCACAGCGAAAGTTCCTCACTATGTGAGATCTTGGAAACGTCCGCGGCCGTTGACGGCTTACAACGCTTAGATGTCGGACGTAAGATCACAGCTACAGAATACAACCATAACTAAATTATCGCGTAGTCCTCTAGCTAGAAAGGGTGTGGGAAAACACATGAATAAGAAAGAAAAAGCAGAGAAACGCTGCTGAGTACATGTCACTTAAAGCAGGCGTACAAACACAAGTCGGAGCAAAAAGGACAACACAAACTTGTGTCCGTATCTTCTCGCCTTCCCTCTGTAACTCGAATCGCTACCAAATTGCTTTCAGTCATACAAAGAAGGGTAGGGGTAGCGTGCGTCCTAGAGGTCTTCTGTTTACTGCGGGTGATCATATCCAGGTATCCTACCTAATACCTACAGTGAACGGATTTTGGAAAAGTATTGCAACTACTGCCCTGTTTACGATCGTCTCTCCTGATGTTCGATTTGCAGAGCCTCCACAATGGATTGACGAACCCCGCGACGTTTCCACTGCCGAAGGTGCCCAGGTGCAGGTTAGGTGCTCTGCAGCGGGGCGCCCGCAGCCCGCCGTTACGTGGAGCCGATGTGTCTCCGGAGGTAAGCCGAAGTGAACATCGACATTAGCATGCCCTCACTTACCGCGTCTGCTAGGCATCGTTGTTAAACGGGCAGAGCTGTAAGAAGGAATGCATTGCTCGCACCACTTCTAAAGAGTACACTATATTGCTTACCACTACGAAATACAAAGAGAGAGGTCTGGCTAGTATTCGCAGTATTCAGCTTTGAAGGAAAGCCTGCAGAGTTTTCATTACGTTCACTATATAGCTTAATATTGGCTTTATGATACCGTTTTATCGCAGAGTTCCCACTAATTTGGCACTGTAAATACAGAACTGTATAGTGTCATAGTAATTGCGCAATAAAACGAAACAGATAGAGAAAGATATAAACGCCGCTCTCTATTATTTCGTCACGTGCTGTGTTTCGGAATACTGATGAAACCGAACATCACCACCCCATAGCATGCGAGGCGTACGGCAAGAATTACCCGTCCGGTTCACAAGGAGATGCACACATTCTCTCTTGCTCGTACTTTACCACCGTTCAATAACTTAGCAAGGAGAGATTCTTCATCTAAGGCTACCGAGCAACGCAGCATTCTGTTCTTCATATGGCGTTAGGGCGCTTGACAGAGGCCCAAATCAAGGAGAACGGAAGCCGCGTCAAGAAATCTTCAAAAAAGAAAATAAAGCAGGGTAGAATTTTCGCTAAGTTGGAAGAATCGCGCGGAGCTCTGGCGATGACGGGCGCTAGAGAACGACATAGCGGAAGGAGATTAGCACAAAGCTAGCACGAACAAGAAAGGGGGACGCAGGCGCGAGAGACGCCGGAAGTCGGCCGGTTCCGCACGGTGGCCATCGCTGCGCCGCGGCGTGCAGCTGGTCATCCTTGACCCTGGCTTCTTGCGGCAAGTGCTTCGTGCCGTGCCCTGCTCTACGGAGAGCAAGTGAAAGTGGGGAGGAGTCGCGGTGGAGACGCCGCGGGACACGAAATCACTCGCCCCGTCTCCAATGTCGCGGAACGAGGGGCACCGCCCCGAACTATAGCCAGCGCTCTTCCTGTCCGTAGCGAGCGTGCGTATGCATGAAGCGCCGCAAGCCACGGGAAAGGCACAAACGTGCCTATGACCTGTTTGTATAGTGCCGCGTGGAGAAGACACCTGTTCGAGGAGCTCCTCGTCAAGGGTATACCTTGTTGCTTCCGTGGCCCTTGCCATACGAAAGCGGCGGCGTTAGACGAGGCGCGCCAGGGAGGGAGAAGCTGCGCTATTAAACGCTATCCATGACTTTCCATCTGATAAACTGACACATTCCCATTTAAGTTAGGACCTTTAATTAGACCTAATCAGTTTGTACTGATCCAGAACTTGAAGCTTACAAACCTTTTCGTTCTTTTAATTATCAGCATAAGCGGAATGTACACTAGTACATAATGCATATTTCTTAATTACAGCCTTGAGCAATAGAGCTTTAACTTATTTTGAAAGAAAGATTACTCGCGGCGGTGCAGATTCGAACCAAACTTAATTGTGAATCTGCATCAAGTAGATTTCCCATTGAGCATTAGGTATGTAGGGTAAAATGGGTTTTAATCCATTTACCCTACCTACCAGTAATGAGGAATCAGTAAGCCTCTGGCTACTTAATTTAACTTTTATGCAAAAAGTAAATTTGGTTTAAAATTTAAAGAATACACGCTAGGGCGCACAGAACTCACACTTACAGGAGTTACAGAAGTAACATTGAGCATTAAGTCTCTGAATAACCTTTCAAGTTGGGCTCATCCCAGCATCACAGTTTCAATTTAAATTAAATGCTGAGGTTCTATGTGCAAAAAAAGTACGATCTGATTATGAGGCATATCCGCATAAAGGGGGACTGCGAATTAATTTTGACAACCTGTGGTTATTATACGTGAACCTAAATCTAAGTACCCGAGCACTTCTTGCATTTCGGTCTCATCGAAATGCGGCCGCCGTGGGTGGGATGGAACCCGAGACCTCGATCTGAGCGTCGCAGCGACTTAACCACTAAGCTGCCACGGCGAACCCAATTCAAATTTGGATACTGATTTCCCTACCTTTGGCAGGAGTGCAGACGAACCAATGTTCAGCAACGGCAGACCAAAAAGTGCGTAATGACAGTTTCCAGAGGATTACGCGTGAATAATGAACTGTTTAGCGACGCCTCAGAGGCATCATTGCACCATTTCGCCATAACCCTGAAGCGGCCAACCTTTTTCGTGCAGGCAAACGCAGCCTGGTCTGCGGTGACTCCGAGACACCGGTGCCCGTCAGGACCAGCAACGGGAGCGTCTCGTTCGCGCACGTTACGAAAAAGGACGAGGGGAGGTACGCCTGTTTCGTGGACAACGGCGTCGGAAAGCCGCTTAGGAAAGTGATCCGCGTGGCCGTCAACGGTAAGTAGATACGTCGGACACCCCATCGCCTCCAGAAGCCCCAAAAATACTCGGGAAGCAAGACGCGCGGCTTCCCTTCCGCAGCCCCGTTCAGCTTGGCTCAGCGAAACCATTCGACGGGAGATTTAAAAAAAAGAAAAAGCTCGCGGGTCTTGCCACACGACAGTGCTTGCGCTCTTGCACAAGCGGGACATCGTCTTTAACTATAGGCACCACATTTAATAGAGCCATAAGAGATAAGGCGTCCAACACAAGGCAGTGTCAGAGACGACAAGGAGGACTCGGTAACGATGATAAAGGACATAAGGTTCTGCTTGCAATGTCCGTTTAAATTTCAACACAAGACTATTTCTGCATTTTTGTTCACTTCTCAGTGCGGCTGCTTTCAATACTGGAGATGGGTACTGAGGGGCCGACTAGAAAGCCGCCAGTTGCCACAGCACTAATGAACTGCTCCTTCCTTTCTTTTAATTATTGTTATTTATTTGAGTTAGCTTAACAGTGTAGTTGGGTGAGATCAATTATTTATCGTCGCCTGAACAAGATCGATTGATTTTTATAGCCTGATGGTTCTTCGGGAAATCAAAACACACGTTACGAATCGCACCCGACACGAGCAGTTCCCTTCCGAACATTAAAGTGCATGATAGTTGGCAACGCCAGAGCAAAGTTATGGTTTGTCTACTGCCATTGTCACGCTTTTTAACGATTTACTTTAGAAGAAGCTCATAAATAAAAAAAAAAAACATGCGGATCCCACGCGCTGTGGGAATCGATGTAAGCGAAGATTGCTATGCTTTTTGCTTTCATTGACGATAATTAGCAGTGATGTTGACGGCGAACGTGCAATTTCTTCAGCGTTTAGTCCAATACGAGAGTGGTGAGTTGATGTTAAACATTACCTTGCGTGCAACACTATTGTTTGTCTACTTAGCACACAGAACACACAGAGATACGTGTTTGCTTGATGCGTTGTTGCGCGCCATTGTTCAT
Organism: Dermacentor variabilis; assembly: GCF_050947875.1. Classification (NCBI taxonomy): domain Eukaryota; kingdom Metazoa; phylum Arthropoda; class Arachnida; order Ixodida; family Ixodidae; genus Dermacentor; species Dermacentor variabilis. The sequence continues at coordinate 164,828,684 of NC_134573.1, read as the reverse complement.
ATGGCAGGGTTGATTGATTGACTGATGTTTGAGGTTTATTGGCGCAAGGGCGAGGTATGGCCAAAGAGCGAGGGTTGGGAGGGTCGAGCATTATCATTGCCTCACATGGAACATCGCATCCAGGCAGAAGTGTTAAACTTTATTTGAATTATGGGGCTGTACGTGCCAAAATCACGATCTGATTATGAGGCACGCCATACTGGCGGCCTCCGGATTCATTTTGACATCCTGGTGTTCTTTAGCGCGCATCTAAATCGAACTGCAGTAGCGTCTTTGTATTTCGCTTCCGTCGAAATGCGGCTGCCACGGTCCGGACTGAACCCGCGACCTCCAGCAATGCCATAGCCATGAAGCTACTGCGGCGGCCACATAAGCGGTGATTTGACGTGTGACCGCTTCTCTAGTGTCGCCTAGACCCTACGGCGTTCTAATGTGGCTTTACGTCTGCGCTCCCTGCGTCAGTTGTCCGCTTGACAAATTTGCGTGGTGTTTATTTTTCAGAAACAGCAGAAGTGCACCCTACCTTCAGCTTGACCGCTACAAATGTTTCCTTGCCTTCTCACACCATCTTTTCCCCCTCCCGCCCTCTCTCCCTTTAAGGGAACCCATTTTCTCCTTCCACCTCCCCCCCCCCCTCCTACAGGTCCTCCATACAGTTCTCCATACAGGTCCCCTCTGAACTTGCACGTTAGTAGAAAGGCAAACGCTGCATTTCTGCAACGCTTTTGAGGGGGGCCACGGATACGGATAAATACAGATGTCAAGAGGCTAAAGTAGCGACACCTAGGGTGCTCCAGAGGCCATTGTGCACATGCCACGTGTTGGAAACGTCCAAGCCAGTTTCTCGCCTCGACGTTCCTTTCTGCCACGCTCCAGCCATGTATATACAACACTCTGAACCCCCCTTCCCCCCCCCCCCCCCCCCGACGCGGTGGACAAGAAAGCGGCAGCAGCGTAAAAATTCAAGGGAAAGGCAAAAAAAGCTTCGCTTTAAAATAAGCCTTTAAAAAAAGCCGCTGCCTGAACACTCTTTGTACTCGCCCTGCGTCCGTCACTCGGTGCGCACGTGCGAGGTTTTCTTGTATCTGGGTAACCTGTTCCCGCTAAGGCGGGCTATGCCTTCAAGTTTTACAGTGCGGAGCCATGCAGGTGGTTTCTCTCGAATGCCAACCAACGTCTCAGCACATGTGATACAAGCCATGTTTTACCATGATTCTTTCTTCGCGATCCCAAATATGTACCCAGTTTGTGCACCCACAGCGATATTAAATAAAGTTTTATCACAAATTTCATACAATCTCACGTCTCCTTCTTCATCTCCAAACGGAGGTCGCAACTAATGTTTGCCCTTTAAGTGCATAAAACTGTTTTGTATCGCCAGTGTTTCTCGTTGATTGTACGAACGAAAATTCTTCCGTTACTTTCCTCTGTTTGCACTGCATTGTTCGAGTAGTTTACCGTATACACGATCATCACCAAAAAAGAAAGAAAGAAATACGCCTTCAGACCTGAGTGAGTTTTTTATGCTGGCTGTTCGATATCGTCTCGGTCTCACTACACATGACGCCGGCTTCCCGATCATGAGATAACTGGATTCTTTCGGGAAGCTTAGCGTTTGCGTCGCTCACTCCGTTTCCTCGATTTCTACAAAGGACTCCTAGCGCCACACTTCAACATAAATTAAACAGTAACAAAATTGCAGATTTGAATGTCTAGTCTATATTATCCATTGCAGTTAGAACTATGACAGATGGATTAATTGCTGTGTTTACACAAAAAGAAAAAAAAATCGAAAAAGGGCAGAACGAAAACGAAGTTGGCTAATCTCCTGTAAATGACGGAGGCTGCGGTCATCGTAAGCGCCGCATGAGGTTGAAGTGAACACACATGTTTTCGACATCAAATTAATATGCGACGTCGCGGTTTAGAGTTGAGATGTTCAGCATCTGATCTAACAGTTCTCCCTTTGGTTTCCTTTATGAGAGTCCTTGCTTTGTGCATGCAATGTCACTTAGTGCCTTCTTCAATGTAACGTTCTACTCCCGCATTTTTCAGACGTAGCAGAAACGTAAGACGAACACTGTCTACCTTTCGTACTCTCTCGCATCGCACGGCGTTATGAGACGGTGGCCACGAGCGCACATACTAATGGTGGGATGCTCTGCACGCGGACACTCGCAGTGCCGGCCAAGTTCACCGAGAAGCACAGCGTGGTGACCGCTCGGCGGGGCGAGAACGCGAGGCTGGTGTGCGACGCCCAGGGAGACCAGCCGCTCACCGTCGCCTGGTCCAAGGGCGTCCAGAAAATCGACCGAGGGGGAAACTCACGGTGAGACTCTGCTTGCTCTACTTTCTTTTCTATTCTTTCTTTTTTTCATTCTTTATTCGTCTTGTTAGCACATCACACCGTGCGTCCCAGCTAATGTTAGCCAAGTTGTCCCCCCCCCCCCAAAAAAAAAAGAAGAAAGAAGAAATACAGAACACTGTACAACACACAATTATAAGACTTACGGTGCTCGGTCCTCAGAGGGCTGACGACGGAACACCGTAGATCTTCAAATCGTATCTTGCACCATGGTTTGGAAATCTTCTTTCTTCGTTTCGTCGAACATGTTGGCTAACATTAGCTGGTACGCCCTACATAACTGCTACCCAAAGTGTGTTCAAGCCGGCAATGTCATACAAATCAACTGTGAAACTACAATGCGGTGATTTAAGTGACTTGAAGCTGTCAGCTATTACGGCAAGCAGCGATGGGGCACCTCTCTGGTGTTCGTGACATGATAACTCGGCGATAATGTGTAGATCCATGCAAGGTACCTGACACGCTGAATTCTTAAAAAGTGTGCATGTATAGACATAATGGAAAGGAAAAGAATATAATGGACGCTAAACGTGCATAGATTAAGCGAAGAACGACTACAGACCAGTGACTTTGTTACGCGTTTTAGGCGTACATCTCGTGAAACAAGTTAAAACTGCGAGCAAATAACGAACAAGAAGGTGCCGTCCACTAGCACAGGAAAATCAGTGGCGACACTAAGCGAGCAGTAGCACTTCAACAAATAAATATCGTCGACAACGGTACTGGCGACGTCAGTGAGACTGTAATCGGTGTATAGCGTGAAATAAGCACCAGCGGCGGCAAACACTTCGACACTAGGCCTATTTTTGCTATGCCGCTCATATCACATTTCACATCTTGCTATTCGTTGTGTGCTTGTGCGTGGCACCATGCATCCCATAGGCAAACGATGTGCAGTGGGTTGCTGCACTAGAGCGTCAAGCTTAAATCAAAGGTGCGAAATTTATATTCGCTACACGTGCCTGCGGGTATGCCTCTCTATCGATGTTATTCAAGGTGATGCCGTTCACAACGGCGTTGTTCAAAGAAATCATATGGTTAACATACCGACGACAACGGTTCGACCTCGTACTGGCCAGCTTGAAATGCGGATTACAGTGGCGCAGACATGTTATCATGAGCGCGTTACGCTCTACGCTTGTGTCATTGTCATAACGAAACGGAATTCCGTACAAATATAGAAAGACATCATTAAACTTGAACACTGCCAGAAAGTCAGCACAGCGCTAACTTCGCTCCAGTTGCTGCTTCGAAATTTTGTCGCTGCCTAAATACGCATGAACTGTGAAGGCCAGGCAAGACATGTTGCGATCCAGGCTTCATGTAGTCACTAGTACGGCAATCAATAAGCAGTGACTGCCACCTCCCATTCTCGTGCGTGCACTTAACCAGCCTGCTACCTAGGTGTGGGTGATAACAAATTCAAGTTGAAACTATCTGTCGGGAATTGTAGAAACACTACCGGGGGAAAAAAAAGTACACATATACACCTATGTATTTTCCCGGTAATTAGGCACGCACTTGAAGCGAACACGCTCCAGATACTGTCTGTGAAGCCGGGCAAGTTAAAAGAATATGTGCGCCTCCCAATCGAACTGCGCGTGGGCTACATATGCAGCGCTAAGGGAAGGATTTAATTAGGTTACTCGCGTAATTAAATCACGTCACACGCACGGCACGTTCGATCCATGTTTCCGGCCCTGCCTACGGAATGCGGCCGAGAGAGGCTTTCAGTGCAATAATTAACTTCTTTTTTTTTTCTTTCTTGAAGAACTGAGAGCGTATAGCGCGCGCTGCAATGTGCCGCGCGAAAAAACAAACAGCAAGGACGACAGAATCGCACGTTGCGGAAAGAAGGCGGGAATTATCAAGCTCCGGAACGTAAAACTCGAATAGACTCGAGCGCCTTTAACAGGCAGATCCATCTGTGCTCGGGGTATTGATTTTTCAGCTGCAGAGAACCACGGTTGTGTACGCAGTGGTCCTCACACAGTGTTCGAATTGATCCATATGTGTCAACCATGCAGTATATATGACTGAGCTTATCCCTTGTGCTGCAGCCGTCACGTACGTGGAAGAAGTGTGCGCCAATTGTTAAAGACTGCAAAGCACAACCTGTGTTTTTGTCCGACAGAGCATTTCGCTGTTCTCTGTTGAAATCAGCTTTGCTTTGACGATTTTTTTTTCGTCTCATGTAGGTTCGTCTTTTTCTTTTCTTTTTCTAGATGCGTTAGCATTAGCCGTGTCAAAGTGGGAAAAAGTATATGTGTGTGAAATGTTGGACGTAGGCCAAGTGGTGGGGGTATAATGGGTATGGGAGAGCTAATTGTGCGTTTGTGTACATATAAAAAACATATATCTTGCATTTCCCACTCAATCGCCACTGAATCTTTTATGCTGTAACACAACTGAAATGACGTAGCCGAGGTGCTTTAGATCTCGCTCTCAATTGCACAACACATTTACAGCAGAACGGAATGTTAATTCGCATTCGCATCGGTGACGCAATGCAAGAACAACTACGCATTCCGACATTTCGACACCCGTTGCAGAACTCCCCACGCTCAAAATTTATTTGTAGTTCTCACCCATGGCATCCCTTATAGACAAGCCATATTTCTGGGACGCTCAAATCGATCAGTCAGTCATGAAGAATGGAGGTTTCAGTTCTGGTGTCATCCGCACAGCGATGAAATCTATGAGCAAATGCCATCGCGCTGATTTTTTCTTCTTTTATGCACGTTGACGGAAAGAGACACGGCAAGTACGCACATCTCGACGAACAGTGTATACTATAGAGGCCTGTAACTGCGTATATTGTTTTCAAATGAGAGGCACACAGGTTGCTGAAAACACGATGGCGCTTATAGCGGCGACCCGTTGCTTTGCGCACATCGCTTGCCTGCGCGTCAATCGCGCAAATTTTATAAGTATTCATCGCGTGCGCAAAAGCGTGGAATGCCATTTCGCAAAAATAAATAAATAGGAATAAAAAAAAGCAGCGCATCCGGTGGCAATGTATGAGAGGATTACGTCGCAGTGGCATATACGTACTAGAGCCCATGTATAACGGAGCATGAGAGCTCGTGTGCGAAACGCGAACAGTCTGGTGGCGTAACAAAGGAACGGGGTTTTGAAACGGTCACCGCTTCTGCCTCCCATTCATTATGGAAGCACGAATGCCTGCAGCGTGCGCGCGCGAATATTCCCCGCTGTGGCCCAGAAACGCAACGCAAGAATATAACGAAAGAATGCCCAGAAATGCGACCGAAAGGGCAGGGCAACGATGGGTTGGAAGGCATAGCTAGAGAAAATTGTACAACGACAGGGAAATTAATGATTCAAATGTACGCCATTTCGTGAGGCTTTATACAGAAGCGAACAAACTGTGTTTTAACGAGCTTTTTACTTCATCGCAGTTCAAGTGCACGTGAGAAAATTTTAAACTCGACACAAAGATGTAAGACAGGATACGAGAGCAATTGTGGCAGCTCGCGAGTAATTTCGTTCGACCACGGAACAAGTACAACGCCATCACCGCATTCTCTCCCTTTTTTATTGTGTCCGCCTTGTTCACACTGTATTTTCATAGTGATTATTTGCCGGCTGGATCAGCTTTCTATTTTCCTGCCAGTTGTGAAGCTGAAAAGCGCCAGATCTCGCAGTAGATCCTGACTGAAAGTCTCCTCTAAGAAAAAGCAAAATTCTTTTTCACTACTAGATGTGCAATAAGCTTAGAGTACACAGTTATTTAAGGACAATTGTGGCGCACTTTACGACACTCGCCAATCAGCCAAATCGGAGACGTCTACACATGGTCTGCAAAGATGCGCAATATAAGCCGGTAACGCCACTGAAATCAAAATTACGATGTCACGAAAGCACGAGCTATTGACGTGCTCGTTCCTGCTACACATACTGAATTTTGTTATGATGTTTTATTAAGCACCTTGTTGATCCGCAGATTTCTCTAAGCGCGGTTACTAACTATCAAATTCCCTCTCGACTCCCGCAATTACGCTGTCCTTAGATCACACATTACAGCAAAAGCTCCTAGCGCCAAATGGACACTAACACACAAGGTGAATACAGGCGACAAGGAGCGCGCCGTCTGGTCTGCTGTGTGTCTGTGTCGCAGGCGTTTTCGTACAGCAACGCACCATCATCCATGGTCGAGAATCCTGCATAAGTAAGCAAAACATGCATGCGAGCAGTGTACCGTGCCACAGCATATAAATGTCCAAAAGAGGCGAGCAAACGTACGCTGGGCATCGAGCAGAAATCAGGTGGCCTGATTATGACGTCACTAATACTGAGTTGAGTGGTCTGCTGATCAATGTTGTTCAGCATTCCGAAGCAGCACCGGGACTACGAGAGACGCCGTTGCGGCTAGCCCCTAGTTATGTTTGACCACTCGAGTTTACTTAGCCTACGCTGTACTTCAATCAAAGTACACGAGCATTTTAGCACTCCGCCCTCATAACAGAAGTCCTTAACAGTAGGCACACAACACGAAAGCAGTCACCGGGCGCATCTCACTGCCTGCTTCCCTCTGCCCTAGTTTTTTAGGTCGCAGAGCGCACAAGTCGTCGTTGAGCGCGCGAGGATGCGGACATTCAAAACCGCATACATGAGAAGCTTTACATACACGCACAAGCGATTCTTAACTGCGTAGCGTCTGCCGAAACGGGAGCGAGCGAGCGACCCAAAAAATGTGAAGGTTAAGGAGGCCCCGGGCTATATAGCACAACAAGCGGGGAGGGATCACCCACGGGCGCCAGTGGCAGTGCCAGTGCCGGCAGGGAGCCCGAAGCGAGCCACACCGGAGGGGAGGAAGAGAACAACGCCGCCGAACGGGGCCACCAGGCACACCCGGCGCCGCGATCAATATTATTCTCCCGCCCTCTTCCGCACACGCCTGCTTCCGCGGACGCTGCAGTGCGGCCCCTCCCGCTCTACATTCCCCAGAACCCTCTCCCGCTCCCCACAACGCTCCGGCCGCAGTAGTCGCCGTGGCTGAGGAGTCTGGGCAGAGGGCCGAGCCAGAGCGCGCTCAGGGAGAGGTGACGTCATCTATTTGGGAGCAACGAACCTGCATCTCTTGCGAAACGAGGAGCGGCTGTTCCTGCGCGCGCTGGGTCCCCGTGCGTGCGTGTGTGGTGTGCATTTATAAGTGATGCAACGAGCTTGGCTTTCTCTTTGTCTCTCTCTTTCACCGTCTACTTCTTCTACACAATGCGACAGCGGGGATGCGTGACATCGACAGGTTTCATCTGGCTGTACTGTTAGGCCCTTATCGGCGAAGGAATGCGCGCAGTGCTTTTCTTTGAACCTTCGCTTTCAGACACTGAGATCTTCCTTTGCGAATAGATTACTATTCCGCGTAGCGGAAGAACAGCACATTTTCTTGAAGGATGTAGAGTGGATATAATGCAGCTTTTTATCCGGCAACGCAGAATTATAGGCGGCGGATATAAGCAAATGCGTTATAACCGCTGTTTGACAAAAGTGATCACTAATTAACTTTCCAACTTAATTTATGGCACATCGCGCCCTAAATTTTAGATTTGGTGCAACTGCGGAATGAAGCAGCTCAACGCTCAAGTCTTGTTCATTTGAAATATTCAGAGTGGCTGCCTCAATTCCAAAAGTAAGAATGTGCGCCCTCAAATAAATAGTTATATACAGCAAACCCTGTGAAAGCCCCCCTCCGCAGGTTTTGTTTGGTCTGGTGAACGTGGTTTATGCTCAAGTATCTTAACCACTGCTACTAGTTGCCCGCGCAGTTTCTCAAGTGTTCGCACAGACAGCGATAGCGACGTGTTTATAGCTAGATTTTACAGCTCTACAGCCTCGCCTCAGGATTCTGCGATTTCATCGATGATCGCGAAATATACAGTTTATCTCAACTATTTCACGCTTTCAGGAAACGAATATGATTTATTGAAGTAGTAGAGCCACTTTAACCTGCACACGGTCTACTAGGGCCATAGGTCACAGGAAATATGGCCATAGGTCACAGAAAATGAACTTTGTGCCCAGCAGCATGATCCAAGCGCGAAACAATGAAAGTAGCGCCGACAGCGTGCAAATATAGTCCGCAGCCCCGATCTATTTAGGGGCCGCGAAACCGTGGAGGCCTAACTTCGAGGGGCTCATATATACTGGAAACTTTGTGCGCTGTTTCACCAGGCGCCTAGCAGAGCCCTTTGCACCTTCGACTAAACCAAAGATTAAAGACGAAGTAAGGTGATTCAGCAAATGGTAATTACCAGATAAGCTGCACAATGCTACAGCCCAGTGGGAGGGTAGGGGACATTGTGGGAAAATAATTCAATGTGACTTAATGATCGTAATTCCAACCAGGTAACATTCTACGTCATCCGGGACGTCTAAGTGACAGAACTGCGGAGCGCCGGAGAAGACGATGCTCCAAGTCGTGACTCTACCGAAACAGGATTCGGAGAAACCAACCAATGCTTTTGTTGATAATGCGCGAACAGTTTTCTATTTGTGTGTGTGTGTGTGTGTTTCGGCTAATCCCGCGCTCTGGATCGGCATAAGCTACTGAGTGTCCTGTTCGGCGTTATAACGCGCCCCTCTCAACGCTTGCTCCTTCTCATATCTTGTACTGGCAGCGGCACCTCGCCGACGTTAGCGCTATGATGTTTGCATGTAGGCGTATGTTCTCTATACGGCAACAAAAATATGGCCACAGACACACAAACTCGCCCGTACGCAAAACTGGGTTGCGAGGACAGGTCGCCACACAACACCGATAAGCAATGTAACCAAAGTACGAGCCAATGATTAGCTCTTGCCGCCAACGACGCGCATGCGAATGGATTCTCCGAATCACCGCCGAAAGCGTATACGAGCCCTAATAGAAACAATGTAAATGTATAAGAGGCTAGAATTGACGTAGCGCACGCAAATAAACACGAAGGTCAGAGGCAGCAAGAACTACGTGCACTAGCGTGACTAATGACTCCGCCGAACGGTGCTACGCTATGTCCTAAGGCGAATCGCTCATTCGAGACCACAGACGACGACGCCGAGCGGTTCCCACGTTTCGTCACGCTTTCCGAGAATAGAATGTGCTGCAGACGCGAGACACATGCTAAATAAAAAGACAAAAAAGAACAGAGAGGGATGACACTGTATACATAGAGTTTGCCAGCGAGCATTCCATGTTTTTATCATACGCGTACGCGAAAAACAGGATACGTACGCTTCCTCTCGCCACCATTCGTCGACCCGCTCAGACGTCGCATCTTTTTTTTTTTTTTTTTCCATATTCAGCGGCCTAGTTACACCTCGTTTCATTCTTTCTTGTGATTTTCTTTTCTTCTCTTGTTTCTTCTTCAACCAAGGCTCATTCCTCCAACTCACCTTCCTTCCCAGGTTGCGTCGCGCGCTCGTCTACTATTGTATTTTTTGCTTGCCCTTTACTCATCGCTCGAGTAAGAAAAAAAAAATACACGGGAAAATCAGAATCGTCAAAATGTGCAACCAGGCGCTCCGTGGCCGCGCAATTACCCGGCCACTCTCGGAGTCAGCAGAGCGGTCATTTGTGAAGTCACACCGCGTGCGACGAGATTCCTTTTTATTTCATTCGTCATTCCTTCCTTCTCTCTTTCTCTTTTTCTTCCACCCTCTCTCCTTTTTCTTTGCACTTCCACTGTTTCGCCACCTTCTCCCCGCGTCTCCGACAGCCGCGAGGAGCTTCATTTTCGCGTTTCAGGTCCACGGGCACGCAGCAAACAGAGGAGTGTTTACGGAGCGCGCGGCTAGTCTATCGGAATTAATCTGTCGCGAAAACAATCGATCTTTGGAAGCAGCCGCTTGAGCGAAGCCGCCGCTTCGCAGGGACAGCGACATCAAAATTACAAAATTACGGCGTGCGATGGCCGTGCTGCGAAAGGTCACGCCAGCGAGTTTAAGCGTGAGCTAACTTAAATAAGAGGATAAGAAAGCTTAGATTGTCGAAGTTGAAAATTCCATAGTTCGTAGTTGCAATGATGTAGTGCCACGTGGTGTTCTACCAGGATTCCATCCTACGAAAGACCGGCTTCAGTTGCCACGACGCTGTACAGCAGCGAAAGGACACAGACGACACAAGTTGATCTTGTTATACCTAGCATTTTTAACTCATGCTATGGTGCCAGAACGCATCTTGCGTTTTGCCTCCGCCTGCTGATTGTTGTTTTCAGTATTCCTGTTCGAAAGCAGAGGTGCGCGTAGTATTCTGTTTCTTTTTCCCCCGACAACTACAGTCAGCTGCAATAGAACATAACGGATAAATGCCACAAAAGCAGCTAACGAAAAAAGATGCGCCTGTGAGTAGATGAAGGAGAGAGCGAGCGAGATAATGGTGGTGAAACGGTGCGGCACGACCACTGACCTTGCCCAGCCATTATTTCCGCGGCTAAACAGAGAGACACACCTGGAAAAGGCGAAGTGATGATGGCTGCTCTCCGGCGCGACGACGCTTCAGGCGTCCGCCCAGGGCGAGAATGTTGCGGTGTCCGAGGTTAGGCAGCGCCTGCCGGCATGGCCGTAACCTTCAGGAAGTCCCACTGCACACAAAAATCACACCCGCCGATTTGATTTCGTTGTTATTCAGAACGATTCTTTGTTAAACTTGAAAGGCTTCAAAGGTTGCTAACACGGCCATGCCGCCCTGAGGGCAACGGCACCTTTTCAATCGAAGTAGGTAACAACGTGCTAAATAGAGATATGTTGAATAGAGTAAGCAAATGTTCCATAGATAACTGTATTTCTGATTCGATTGTCATGCCAAAATGACGAAATTAGGATATGTTTTGGTTTACTGAGAATAAATGAAGTGACCGATGAAGTAGCCACGAGTGTGACGGAGCATTTCTGGACGATTGCAAGCTATTCAATTGTCACCAAGCTAAATAAATAGCATCATCGTCATGATCATCATAAACGGCCATCTATGTTGAGTTCACTTAAGGTCAAAGGACGCTCCCAGAGATCTCCAATTACGCTAGTCTTGCACAAGCGCGACCGATCTTACGCCTGCAATTTCATCGCGCCATCTTATCCTCTGCCAGCATTCACTAAACTGCCCTCTCTTTGGCGAAGGTTCAAACGGGCGCCAACAGTTACGTGCGCTCCATCGCCAGTTTTGACAGGAAGACACAATGGCATGCCCATTTTTGCGCGTTGAAAAAAAAAAAAAAGATGGCTATGCATCTATGCGGTACACCGTGCCGGAATAGCCCACTGCCGCCATTCACTAGAGGAAGATACTCCCAGGGGCGTCGCCAAGGCATTAAGCAACATTCTTCTCGACAAAGTTGTATTCAAAGACATGCATTAAACAGCGTTTTCTGTTCAACGCCCCGCGCAAGCAGCGCAGAACGTTAGCGACACCCTCGACAACTCGAAGTGACTGACGCCTGAACGCAAGGGCGTGAACGCGTCCAGCCCAGAGACGCCAGTGTTGCCGAGTCATCCGGCGGAAATTATGCGGCACGACGAAACCGCCAAGGCTTGCTCGCAAATGGCCGCATGTATACCCAAACAAATTCTTTGCCTCCGCGGAGAAAGAAAAAGGGAACTGTAAAAGCAAAGTGGGAATTTTCGGACACTGTGACGAATCTAGTTGCAGCTGACAGCAGGGTCATGTCCCGCCGAGTTTACGGTTTTCCACAGCAGCCATGGAATGCATGCATAATCACGCACGGCCCGTACGCGCGATCTTCGTGTACACAAGGCGCAGATTGTGTGCTGTACTGTAGATTGTATACTGTAATATTGTGTGCGAAAATTTCTGCTGCGGTGGTATTACTCGGAATTCCTGTCTATGCCACCACATGCTTGCTATTTAAAAAGTTATATTCCCGTAACAGTTACCAGCATGTTGAGATATAGCCGGTTACTCGCTGAGGTGTCGACCTATATTTCTCTCTTTCACTGCACGGTCACCTCTCCAAACTAAAGAAAATGAACTCACAAGTCGCTGCAGTTTTACGGCATGTATACCAATACCAAATGGCAGAAATCGGCTAGGGTAAAGGATATCCTTGAATTTTGCCAAGACATGAGCTTAGGTAGCGAGCTTACTCGTTTTGGTATCTTTTATGCAACTTTTCGTTGATACTTTCAATGAGAAAGTGATCATCCAGTTGCGAATAGGTGAAATCAATCAACGATTTGCGATAAGCCTCGGCTAACGCCACTGCCCAAGGTAAGAAGAACCAATTTATAGGGGCAAGACAACTTGGTAAAGGCAGCGCGCGAAGCTCATGATTTTCTGCTGACGTTTCCCAGGCGAGAAATAAGAAGGCGGTATAGCATAAGCGAACGCAATTGTTCTTGCGCCACACGATAATATCAGCATTAAGATTTCTGTGGACGCTATATAGCTGTCAACAAGAACTGCGCGTGGCGACCGCGACTGATCTGAAATCAGCTAGGTTCAGCGCCACAACACGAATTTCTTCGAACATGCATTTGCGCCTTGCACGCGTCGCTCTGTCTTAAAACCCGACTCTAGCAAAAACTGGGCGTGCTATACACAGCGAGGAATTAGCACGCCCCGTTTAAAAAAGATAACGGTTAAAGCAAAGAGCAACGCGAAGCCGGCAAAAGAAAGCACTCGGCATCTGGAACCACCGGCCCAACCATATGCTGCTCGTGCCGCGTCGTCTAGCCGCTGGCGCGTCGCCAGAGAGGATGACAGAAGGCGAAGGACGCGCTCTTCAACCCCGTTCGCTGCTTTGCTGTTTGAAGCGTGCATTCTCGCCCTCCTGCGGGCGTGTAAAATGAGACAGAGGCCGAACCAATTCGAGAGAGGCAGCGGCGAAGAGCGGCTCCCCTGCCTTTGCAGTCTTGTGGGCTGCGCTTTGGTCGGCCCGCTATCGCTTTTAAAGCCGCGGAAGCGTTCGCGAGACTTTTGAGAACGAGCGTCGACGTGAGAGAGATCTCAGCCGCGCGCTTTGCCAGGCAGGAGACCAACCCTTCGCGCGTCCCTGTTGACGTGGCTGAATGTCCCGGTAATGAACGAGTTCTGGGCTTGACAGTGTTCCGAAGCCAGGAGCACAAAATAAAGAAAGCAACACAAAAGGCAAACATATCAAATGAAGAATGTATATATATTAAAGACGACTAGAGCATGTCAGCAGGGTTCGTGCTGAACATTCGTCTCAAAGTTCAAGGACTGTCAAAGATTTCAGGGATGTATAAGGACAAATTTCAAGAAAGGGAAACAAAACTTATTCGTACACACACAATGAAAATGAGTCAGATCTGAGGTCTAAGCTACAATTTTTTTCAGCTGTGCAGCTGCTGAGTTGGAGCTGGCTTCAAGCTCTTCAGGTGCTTTTTCAAAGTTGACTTTCCCGTTGTAATGCCTTCACCCAAAGATACCCGTTGTATTAAAGCCAAATCGCTGAAACTTACTTTCCGACGGGCATTTCTAGAGCCTCTAGGGCTCGCAAACGGAACCAGGATGGCTGCGGCGTGAACTAGCGAAACAACAAAATAGTGACACGTCTTGGTCACTTGATCTGGCTTTATGCAGCTCCACGATGACAACGGTGATTTAATCAATCATGTCGTTCGTGGCTGTCAACATGCCACATTGCAACATTGAACAAAAAAAAAATAGAATTGTTTCCTAATAGACAGTGTCCATGGCATATATCCCCCAGGCGGAGTTCGTTGCTCTGCATGCCGAAAAGTCGCCCTAAACCACAAGTTTTCAGGGAATTCCAGGATATCATTTATTTTCAAGGATATTTAAGGCCCTTGAATCATCTCATTTTCCAAACTTACTGGATTTGTCATTTTTCGCGCGTGTGTGCGTGTGTCGTAAAGGACGAGGTGGATGGGGGGGGGGGGGGGGGGGGCTTCCCACAGTTCACACAAAACATTCAACTTAAAAGTGCCGCGCGGAATGAACTCCACAGTGCTCAGACGTTGCCATCCCTCCGTGTTCCACAGGCTGGAGATATTCGAGACCATGACGGACAGCGGCCTGCGCTCGGAGCTCTTCATTTCCAGCACGGAGCGCAGCGACGGCGCCGTCTACACTTGCCGCGCCGAGAACGAGTTCGGCCACGACGAGCGCACCAGCAAGTTGTTGGTCGTCGGTATGAACACCCTCGTTATTGTTTCTTTTTTTCTCCCCTTCTTAAACAACCACACCTCAATTCGATTGGGCTCGTCACAAAGAACACGTTTAGCTAAGAGGTGCGTTTTGACAAAGTCAGAACCTTGCTTCAAGAGAACCGGAAGTATATTGTCAGCAAAGCACAGCTTACCTTTATTGTAAAACATGCACCTCGCATTCTCAAAGCAACGACGCAAAGAAAACAAAAGCATTATATTTTCACCCGGCTCGCAGCCTACGCGGCGCCCTTCATGAAGTGGAACGCCAAAATTAACACATAGCAGCTTAAGTTTACACAGATCCTTTTACACTTTCCATTAACAGCCACTATCGAAAATATCGCGCATTCAACAACTCATTTTCTCGTTGTTAAGCGCAGGGGAGGTGACTTAATGCCCCTGCACGTGTTGCGCAAGTTTTCCGCCAGGTTTTTCGGTAACACGCTCACTTCGAATGTATATTTACATCTGTAAATGTTCCATATACAATCCAGGATGCAGTGAGCAAAGCGCTCAACTGAAAGGGAGGCTAAAAGGAAAATTGATTTCCTCAGTATTAGTAAATTACCTTTCTACAATATGAAAAACACCACTCTCACTACAATAAGACACTTGGTAAGCCAGAGAAAGGAGAATAACAAAAAAAAAAAAAGAAAGAAAACGGGTGACGACGCCTCCTTGAAGTTCCCACATCAGCGCGCTGTGACGTCATGGATTTTTACAGCGTGTACCAAGCCCTAGCTGATCCTCTAGCGATAAAAATAGACTAGTGTTCTACAGGAACCAAAGATTGAACATGGCGATCTTCGGGAAAATTTCTTGAGCCCAACGCGGCCTAAACACACACAAAAAAAAATTGTTTTGACATCCGTGACGTAAGAGTGACGTACCGGCATTGGGGATTCGGCACGAAATTCAAAAATTAAATCTTTGACCTTCATTTTCTCTTCTAATAATCAACCTAGTGTTTTGGAATTGACGACAACAGAGCTTTAGAAGAACGCTTTTATCCGTACAAACCGATTTAGTTTTCTTTCTTCCTTGTTTTTTTTTTATTTAATGTGCCCTTAAACCTTTTGCCTGCAGCATTATACAGAAACTAGGGGAAACGAGCGGTGCCTATATGCGCCTTCCGCGACGCAATATTTTTGCCAGGTGCACACGTTCGTCCTACCCACTGCTGTTCCACCGTTTCAACTAAGAACTTGTCATCGCCATGTCATCGCCAGCTCCAGTTTTACGACGGGTACATCTTCGAAACTTTTGGCGCAAGAGAGGGATACCTATTTTCCTCTTTGTTTCCGAGCGCCCTGCATTAATCTACCACAGGGGATTGTATAGGGCTACGTAGAGGCTCCAAAACAGCTGCACCATGTATTGAAGCGCGTGCCACTCGGTAAGAGTAAAACCTCGAGTGAGCGCACGCCACTTGCAGGAATGTGGGTGCTGGACAAACCATGGTCATCGTTGTCCGTAAACAATCGCCGCTTCTTCCGCAGAGGTTCCCGGTCAGCCACAAGATGTCAAAGTCTCCGAAACCTGGAGCCGCTCGGCGAGCGTCAGCTGGTCTCCGCCGTACAGCGGCAACAGCCCGGTCGCCAAATACGTTATACAATACTGGAAGGACTCCGGTGAGCTACGAGGGACAATGTACCTTCCTTCTGCGCATTGATGTTCGAAAAAAGAAAATGAATTCTGGGGTTTTACGTGCCATGACTGCGATATGGTTATGAGGCAAGCCATAGCGCATTAATTCTGACCACCTGGGGTTCCTTAGCACACGAGCGTTTGCACATTTCGCTTCCATAGAAACGTGGCCGGGATCAAACCCGCGACCTCGAGCTCAGTGCAACGTCATAGCCACTCAGCTACCGAGTCTACGTTCTCCGTCATCGTCCTCCTTTAGTACGCCTTTACCTATTTTCCCCCAGAACAGAGTAACAGACTAGATCATGCTAGCTCATGCCAACTTATCTACCTTACTGTTCGTAAAACATTTCTTTTTCTCCTGTCTAGACACACCCTCAACGTTTTTTTAATTTAGTACCAAGTGTTTTCCGCAAGGCATACTAACAAATACAAAAAGGAGCAAAAAAAGGGCACTTGATTGTAAGATATAAAGACCTAGCAAAGAGGCATGCTGGAAGGATGTCGAGTTCGTCCTATAGCTTAAGTGTTTTGCCCCGTTTGTAATTCTGAAGAATGTAAACACAAGCGGTTGATCTAGGACGTATATAGTTGGTTTCCTACATGAACTTTATGTTTCTTCCAGAGTGCCAGCAAAGATCATGCCCTTATATGCGTCCTCGTTTTTATTGCCCAGAGGCTGCCTACAGTTATACATCTGCTTATGTCTACATTACGCAACCGTGTATGTCGTGCTCTTCGCGAGCACTAATGAAGCCGCGCTAAATGAAAAACGAAAATATTTACACTGGAACAAGCGCCACGAAGAAAGTACTTAAAGAAATAAATACATCAAACAGACTCGCGCTCCTGAACAGACGAACTAGCGATCAATAAGACATGACCCAATGCGATAAGGCCCAGTCTATACAGAAGGCATCATCACGACAGCCCGGAAAAGAGAGATAGAGAGAGAGGGAGAGAGCGCAGTGGCAAAAAGGGAGGCAAATCGTAACTCATGTGCCCACGATAGCTGTAACGAAAATCAAACAAATGTGTTTTGACCACCTTGTCATTTACCATGTGCTTGGCATTGATGGAGCATAACTGCGCTTCGTGTCGCGTGGGTATACTGGTGACTTGTCCCTTTGACTAAACGAAGACTAACCCTCAGATCACAGGTGCATGTATTTTCAAGCCGTTGAGGTTATGGCCCCCACAAAGGAACATTGTTGCCAATGAATGAGCACATTCGACGCGCGCAAGCTGCGGGACATCGTACCTACCCCCCGCGCAGGAATAGATGTTCGATACCGAGTTCTTATCCACCGCGCAATCAAAGTACGTCACGCACTGTTACTTCTAGCAGTGATGACGGATATCTCAATCCGCTGTACTCATGCATCTTCCGTCGGGTTCTAGTTCCAATGAAATCAAGTCTTCGTCTTCTCGCCCTCCCTTTGTGCACGAAGCTTTCTTTGCAGTAGCCAAACGTCTGTTTTCCAAATTACTTGTCGCCAGCGTGTGATTCTTCGTCCGGCATTCGACTTTGCAGACGTGTCTCGCTCACTGTCCCTAAAAACCGCAGGTACAGCGCACAGGCTCCAAGAAGTGGCAGTGCCGGGATCGCAGACGTCAGCCCTGGTCGGCGACCTGCACCCCGGTTCCACCTATCACCTGAGCATCCTTGCCGAAAACTCGGTCGGCGTCGGCCTCGCCTCTACGCCTGTCAAGCTGCACACGGGCGAGGAAGGTAACGCAGTATAGCACTCACGTGACCCCCGCTCGGTAAACAGGGGATAGAATGCACGTAGGTTTTCGTTCTCAATTCAGCATCGAATGAAGTAGACAGCAACAGTCCCTGTACACAGTGAAAAAGGAAGGCTCAAGGCTCATGTAGATGCATCCACTATTCCTCGTTTTCCAGCCTTCACCTTTTTCAAGTTTCCCATAGATGGAGTAATCGCTTTACTTGATGATTGCCAAGCGCAAATACTGCCACAATCGGCAAGATTTTTAAGAGACCATTGATCAGAAAACGGTAGATATCGTGTTCGAGATATGTACTATAGACAAACTTGTTTCACTTTTCTCACTCGTGCTTGTAGGCATTCCTTCGTAACCATCACTCTCTGTGATAACAGAAAAGCTTGCTGGAAGCTTTTGTTTTATTTGCTGAAACGGAAAGAATCGTAGAGTACTCGTAGACCGCCGTTACAATTGCGCCCCCTTTCACAGTGCACTGTACTTCGCATTACGGTTATGTGAAAAGAGGAACGCCCCCAAAAAGTACGGGTTGACAAACGAGTACGTGTCCATCGTGTGTGTAGCTATCATGGCGCTGTGCGACCCTTCTATTTCTTACTCTTCTTTCCTAAACGACTTTTTTCTTCATGCACGTTTCAGAGCCAAGCGCAGCGCCAACTGACTTCCACGTCGAGGCCAGGGGGCCGAGCACCGTGCGTGTTTCCTGGAAGGCAAGTCTGTCACACTCCCTGCGACTGTTTTAAGTTCAAGTGACGTTGTCACATTGCGCAGAACAAGTAAGCTCGCCGGTATAGTCAAGGATGCACGTTTATTCACCAACTGCACAAGAACAGTGATTCGCGCAAAATTAGGCACATAAAATAGTGATTGGCTGATCGTTATATTTATTTATCACGTCGCGGTATGACAGGAGCTGGATGGAAAAAAAACCGCGATGATTGATCGAAGAGTACATCGCCATCATTTGAGTATGGACAAAAGCAGAACTACAGACAAGTTCTGTGCAGCGAAACGAAAACAAGTTATCTAACTACAACCGACCATTTAAACTAGGCATCATCGAAGGTTCGAACAATGTACAATGTCTACATGCTGATGTACAATATAACAATGAGTGATGGGGTTTTAGTCTTACAGAGGTAGAGAGCGGCTAGCTACATCCCGGGGAAAGACAAGCGTTTTCTTTTCTCTAATAAGTTCGTGCTTTCTTTTCTTTGACGAAAAAGTCTGAAACTCGGTGAGAAAAAGAAATCAGGTACTGATGAGAAATCGATGAGATAGCGTTGGCACTTAACAGATCCTTCCTTTTTTCGCCAATATCGGCCGAAACTGAGAGTAACGAAAAAAAAAAAAGAAATGAGAAGCATTAGTGACGTCCGCCGAGACCACTACGTCGAAGATTTAGCTGAACAAATCGAATTATTCATATAGTCAAATAATCGATATGCGTTGTACCGTGCACTTGTCGCGAAAAAGCGGGCGCAGGTTTTCGTAGTGCATTTGTATTCGGCGTGCTAAGACCGCTTCAAGCAAAGCTGATGTTTACATTTCGCCGGTGGCAGTTTTAAGAGCGCGA
Source organism: Dermacentor variabilis (assembly GCF_050947875.1). Lineage (NCBI taxonomy): Eukaryota > Metazoa > Arthropoda > Arachnida > Ixodida > Ixodidae > Dermacentor > Dermacentor variabilis. The sequence goes on along the minus strand of NC_134573.1, from coordinate 164,809,203 downwards.
AAGACGGCGCACATAATCAAGGACACACAAACACCGATGACGATGCCAAGTACCTACATCTGTCGAAGTTACGACCTCATCACACAAGCACGCCACGACGAATGCAGTGTTTCAAGGGGAAACTGCAGATTTGTTTCCTCTTTTCTTTAGAAACACTGTAAAATCAACAAGGATGTGCGATCAGGGCAAAGAACGCGAGTCCTTCACGAAACAGGAACACGAGACAAACGCAAGCTCGCCAACTCGGGCTCTCCTATCTTCGATGCAGCCTCCTCCGCCGGACGAATGGAACGGCGATCTGCTGGGCTACTACATCGGCTACAAGCCGACGTCGTCGGGCCAGCCATACTCGTACCGCACCAGCGAGTTCCGGCCGAACGCCAGCCATGAGTTCTTCCTCACCGGCCTCCAACGTGGGACGGAGTACGCGGTCATCGTGAAGGCCTACAACGCCGCCGGCTCTGGGGTCGCCTCGCACGAGCTACACGTCAAGACACTTGACGGGGGTAAGGCTGCATTTCGCTGAGGTTATGCATGCATTTCCAGCACGTGTGATAAACACTCTACGACGCATAGACTAAAGTTGACGCACTCCATAGGTTTCCAAGCTTTTACGGAACCGACTGCCACTTTTATATATATATATATATATATATATATATATATATATATATATATATATATAGAGAGAGAGAGAGAGAGAGAGAGAGAGAGAGAACCTCCGCGGTCATGATAGGCTCCGCATCAGTGCATTACACTGATGCCATTTCATTTTCCATATTACTACGAGCGGTTATGATAATTTAAGATGCCATTGTTGTTTGATTAACTCACAGTTACCGTCATTAAATGGGACACTAAAGGAACATATTAAGTCAAGCTAGATTGACAGATTAGGCTTCTGTAACAACGAACTAGCCCTTCGAAATGAAAACACAGCTGTTGTAAGCGAGGAAATAACGAAAATGTAAAATCGAAGCGGCGCCACCTATTGTGGATTATGGTACTTCTCATGTGATGTCAGCAATGGCTGATTCACAGAGAGCGGCATAGAGGGAGGTCACGTGGGAGATTACGCCAAGTGGAAGTGGTCCGTTATGCTGCGGGGTTCAAATTAAGGAGTAGGAGGGGCGACCTTTGGCGGCTATTTTCTGCGCAGAAAACTATAATAGACTTCCAGAAGGATAGTCTATGGATCTGAGCTCGATTTCACATTTTCCTTTAGTGTGCCCTTAAAGACTGTAGCTTTATCACACTCATTGTCATACGACAGCGTTATGAAAACCAGTCACGCTTACATTACCGCATACTGAATACCAACTTCTCTAAGAGCGATCGGACATGGGTGTAGAAATACTCTTTTTAAGAATTTGTCTCTTCGACGACTAGGTCAACAGAGAAGAGGCAAGCGTCCGATTAGACGTATTCACCATGTAACTGCCATTCGGCTGCAGATGGTTTCGCGGCGGGTGATCAGTCACGAAGACTTTTATATTAGGTACGCTTTCGCTCCTCCCCTTATTCGTAGCGCTTCTGATGTCATTCCTCCTCCCCTCATTCAGATGTGCCGCCGCCTCCGAAGGTGTTCGTCTCCGGCACGACGCATTCGTCCATCACTGTCACCTGGCACCAGCAGTTCGCCAGCGGAGTGAGAGGTAAATGAACGCCACTCCGCAATCGCTGTCGACCATGCGTATACGAGCGTGTGGAAAGTATACACACACGGAGATGCTTTGCCAGGCCATCTCTTCTTGCACACCTGTTGCGGAGCGCGAAGAGAGCCACGGAAGCAAGTTGTATCGGGCCCGACAGGCGAGGTTATTAAGCCACACTAGCTCATTTGATCAATCACCCTTGAAAATGTCGACAAGAGAGTTTCCGGGCGCCGGCTGGGCTACCTGAAGTCGCGGGCTTATACCAGCGCATCGCGCAACACGTGGGGGCAGCGCACTACGCCCCATCGGGCATGACTCTAATGTAAACGGACGGCGTAAATCCTGGCAATGTGCTACTAAGGTGTAACCAGTTGCTGAACGCTCAATAGGCAACACCTTTCACACTCAAAACATGTATCCCGCCAACGGTAATTGCCTCGGTGATCGTGAAAGCTCAAACCATTGCGTCTTCCAATTAATATAATAAGTAAGCGCTTCCTCACGGCCCTACGCTGCGACATGTCGATGGAGAAGCGCGATTCAGAACAAATGTGTTGATCTTTTCGCTCATTTCTATTCTCATCGCTTTCAACGCACTAAATTTTGCATTCACGTATACACCGTACATCTAAACACTTTTCCAAGAAGCTGTACATGTGGGCTGTCATAACGTTCCGCTCGAACAGACATTCCCGCCAAACAGTATAAACGGCGTTCCTCGCTAAACAGCACATTTGGGTATTTGCTACATATAACACATATCAACGCGAGAACTCTCATAGTTACGCGCCAACACAGAGCATGCGAGACCCTGCGTCCGCGCATTCGAAACGCGTGCCCCTGCGCAGGTTATGTGCTGTACCATCGGCCAGAAGAGAGCACCCAAGACTGGAAAGAGGTGAACCTTGACTCACGATCGTCCTCGTACACCGTGTCCGGCCTCGAATCCGGCGTCCTCTACCAGATGTACGTAAGCTCCACCAACGAATACGGCACGGGCGATCCCAGCGAGATCATTACCGTCAGGACGCACAAGGCCGGTGAGTGTCTATACAATAGCTGTACGCCGCCGTCTCAAACGCAACCCGAATACACAACACACAATTACAAACACTTACTTTAGTTAGAGTATGCGGTTTGTACAAAGCAACTAAATGCGATTTTGCAAATAAAACCACCGAAACAACAGCATTTGTGAAGAACTGCCAGCGGAATAACTATCGCCATGCTTGCTGCAAGGAAGGAAACGGCGCCTAAGGAGCGATATGGATAAGTATAAGGAGAGTTGTGCTTGAAATAAACGGCTCGCGTGGCTCAGTGCTCGTCCTGCACCTCGTACGAACAGTTAGTTGCCTGGCAACACATCCCGAGGCTAAGCATAGACAGCACGCCGCGACTTCGACATCAGACAACCATTGGCGTACAAAGTACAGTACATCGGCGAATGTCATTCAACTGCCGCGCACGGAGTGACGCGCAGATTGCAATATCAGCCCTTCCTGTATACAGCGCCTAGGAGAAACCGCCGTATGTACTTGCACATGTTTTTCAGTGTTTCGACGCCAGGAAAGGGCAAGCACCATTGCAGAAAGCAATGTTTCTTTTCCCGTGCGGTTAAGGGACGAGGTCCTTGTGTTGTAGCTCGGCGGGGGTGAATGAGCATCCGTATTTACAGGAAAACTATTCCCACCCACAGAGTAGAGTGTGCAAAGAGCTTTAGCAGGCTGTCACTCTTCTACACCTTGATGGGTGTTAGAGCCCAGGACGCTGCTAGGGCGTACGTAATACGGAGCCTCACAGTTCTACCATTGCTTGGACAGTTACAGTCCAGACTGCCTGTGATTGCCCAGTACTGCGGTTTAAAGGCAATGAAAAAAAAAACGAAAAGAAAAAAAAATGTGCGGATCCCACGCAATCTGGGAATCGATGTAAGCGAAGCTTTCTATGTTGTTTGCTTTGATTGACGATAATTAGCGGTGATGCTGACGGCAAATGCGTAATTTCTTCAGCGTTTAGTCCAATACGAGAGTGGTGAGTTGATGTTAAACGTTGCTTTTGCTTGCACCACTGCTGTTTGCTTAGCACACAGAACACACAGGGAGACGTGTTTCCTTCAGGCGTTGTTGTGTGCTATTTTTCATAATCGCTAAGAAGTCTGAGAATTATTATTGCCTCACGGGCAAATCACATCGTGGCAGAAGTGTTAAATTGAATTCTGGGGCTGTACGTGCCGAAAGCACGGTCGGATTATGAGGCACGCCATAGTGGCCGGACTCCGGGTTAATTTTGACATCCTGGTGTTCCTTAACGTGCACCTAAATCTCGTGTTTCTGTATTTGGCTCCAATCGAAATTTGGCTGCCACGGTCGAGATCAAACCCGCGATCTCGAGCAATGCCGTAGCAGCCAAGCTACCGCGGCGGGCTCAGAAGTGTCGATTTGACGTGCGACCGACTCCGTAGTGCCTCCTAGCCCCTAGTGTTTTAATGCGGCTTTACGCCTATGCCACACGTTATTTATACTTCAGAAACGCTGAACGTACTGTACGTGCTAGCCAGATCGTAAGCGTCACGCAACGCAAGTTATCCAAAACTAGAATCCCTGCAGGCTAACTTCGATTCTCTAGCTCTCACTAAAGGAAAAACACCAAACAAACTCTCTCCAACTTTCCTCGGTTACTTCTCAGCACCCTCTAACAAGGATGAGCCAGCCGGTTTTCGTTCGCAGCTGTCTACGACCGTTTGCCCCCTGACAAATGACTGTTCATAGATCAAGCTCACTGTCGCTAACCAGCTTTTACCGTCACAGGAGAGACACGAGCACTAGCTTATCAATATTTTACGCGGACCAGTCTCAAAGTCAGGCGTCTTTAGACAGCGTTGCGCTTCGAGTCTCGTCAAAGCGACGTGCGCGGCGACACGCATGGGTGACGCGGGAGAATTCAAACAGAGAAAGGTGAGGCGCGTCAAGCCACGGCCACGAAAATAAGTGAAAAATGTCCTAAACAAGTCGAAAATTTCGCCCGCCTAAGGTCGAGGTCAAAAGGTCCCGCCGTTCACGGTTTACCGCGCACGGAAGCCACCGCCCTCACCTCCGTCTCCTGCTTTCCTCTCTAAGCCATGCATTGCGCCAGTTAGCAGGAAGCGGGCAACACTCCGAAGAAAGTCGGCAAACAGGTGGCGCTAGCTTCTCTTCTAAACTTGTTCTAAAGCAGCACTACTGCGACGATGTCAGGCTTCGAATGATGCCGGGAATGTCATGCAGTTGCCTCTAAGCGGGTATGCGTTTCTTTTTTTTTTTTTTTCAGTCAGTGGGGCAACCGCGGGAATCGCGGCTAAGGTAGGGTGCTGCAGGAAAGCCAAACCGGAAGCTCGGACGGAAAGCCGCGCATCTACATGCGGAAGATAAAAACTTGAAAGGAGTGAAAGACTCTGTTCAGCGCTGCAGTGAACGCCGCAGCGCGACGAAAACGCCTGAAAAAGGACGGGATGTTTGGTAGTGTGCCTTGAATAAGAATGTGCCACGGCTTCTGTTTTGCTTTTTCCGACGCTGGTGCGAGTAGCTTGAGGTAGATGCAGTGACTGGCCTCACTTGTGCTTACCAGGCTACAGTGGCGGGATTTATGTAGTGTATAAACGTTTCAACCATTCCCACGAGACAAGTGTTGCGTGAGCATAAACGTAGGAAAGATCAAAGCAAGACATTGTTAAATGGTCATACGTTCTGCAAGCACTTGTCCTAGAGCGTCGCATGCTTTATTTATTTTTGCCGTTTTGCAAATTCTTTACCGCGTACTACACTTACGAAAACACGATGATAATATTCCTAACCGCTCTCGCCTGGTACAAACCCCTACATCAAAGTTGTAGGCGAAATTACATGAGCGACTACAACGCTTGCATTTTTGGTTCGGAACATCAGCTTGATCTAGAATCATGTACCGTTTCTGGACTCGCCGTCAGTCATCATGCAAGATGATTGATGGTGACTTTCATAACTTAGAGGAGTTTCATAACTTTTACAGCAACTGCTCGTTCGCGAATTACTTGTTTCCTTTTTTTCATAACTACTTGGAAGGTGAAGTATAGACAAAAAGCGAGATCGACAAACAGAAATGGAGCTCACGTGCAACTGGCCGTCCTGAATTAAGCAGGCGGAGCACATAAGTAAACTTGGCCTCCATGATTTAGCCCCTGTGACTGAACGTGAAAGTCGAACTACAATAGTGATATTATAGTGATACTGTCGACTCAAGTTAATACCGCGCATTAATTGACTGATAGCAGGCGAACTTACCCGGAAGGAGCCGTTAAAAGACGAAACTTTTTCGAAGAAGCCGTTGAGCGCCAGCTCAGGAAAAAAAAAACAAGATCTATTATCAAAAATCCGGCTGGCCAGATTTAACGCAGGCGTGCTGTAATTGGCACCTTACTTCCAATGCGAAGTCCGGTCTATAACAGCAGCGCCATGCCCTCTTGAAACTGTGTGCGTTTTGCTGCTTAAGCCGGTGCTTAAAGTGCGTCATCTAGCCTCAATGCATGCATGCTTTCCAGTTTCCACATGCATCATCAGCATAGACTGAAACGCTAAGTGATCAGAGGCGGCTTGCACGAACATTTAACAACGAAAATAATAACGAAGTTAAGAACACGTTCTTAAGTGTTCTTAGACAACGCCTAGTCCGCACAAGAACGCGTTCTTAAATTCGTTATTATTTTCGTTATTAAATGTTCGTGCAAGCCACCCCAGATTCGAACGCCTGTTAAGCGTAAGTACGTGAACTGTGGCTTGCAATTGATAAGCGTTGAAACACTGTGCGACGTAACATAGCAAAGAAAGCAAATTATTAGCAGTAATTAACACAGACGTTAATATCTCGCCAACCGCGGTGGCTTAGCGGCTAAGCAGTTGTTCTCCTTAAATTCAGCCAATGCTACGTATGCAAGTGAACCTGAAAACAGAACAACGCGTTGGAGCAGATTCGGAATTGTTCGTGTTTGAATATATGCCTATAGTACACGTTTTCTTCAAATTCAGCTCCCCGCGCATCGGCTTTGTATACGAACGCCGCGTATTTCATTATTTCATGAGTTCGCACTCGAAGGCTCGCAGCGAGTCAGGGATTCGGCCTGCTGCGAGACTTTGCAACTGCGTAAAAAGTGAACACGTATTTTGGCTGTCGAAAATCTGCTCTCCCGCAACGATGCCGCCGCTCACGTCTTTGCTTTGTGCACGCAGGCGGCGTGATGCAGTCCCCGATCTTCGGAGACGCCAGCACCCCGCTCTACCTGAACCTGTTCATCATGATCCCCGTGCTGGCGAGCTTGGTGACCATCGTGCTCGTGGTCATCGTGACGTGCGTGTGCCTCCAGCGAATCAAACGCCGACCTCCGCAACCGCCGCTCCAACCTCCACCGGGCACCATGGAGAGGCGGAGCAAGCAATTCGCCGCCGGCTTCGACGGACAGCCGCAGAGTGAGAACGAACCCTTGCTCGTTCAAGCCGCGACACCAACCACTACGCGGTGCTGTACTCTGGCAGTCCACGGTTGCCTACTACTCCACATAAATTGCTATAGGCAACAAAAGCTAACAAGGCCCAAATTTGTCCTGCCTCATCTGTAACGATTCAGCAGGGTTATACAGACACGCAGCAGAAATACTGGCGGCGTTAGCGTTCGCTGCCTGGCAAAGGATGAGATTCATGGACTCGCGTAACTCCTATTGGACCTGGTAGGTATCCTTAAAAAAAAAAATCATACCTTCCCGTCTAATAGTGCTGACCTCATTGTATCGAACTGCGCAGTTTCGAAACAAGACTTTCAATCTGTAGACAAGGACGATATATTTCTTTATTTCTTTTTTTCCTTTCTTTCTTTCTTTCATTTTTCCTTTCTTTCTTTCTTTAACAGTAAGTGCGCATTACGAGCATCCCAGTTCCTACTTGTGTGGTTGTCGCGACGTTCAGGCGAAAGCTCGCATGTCTTTCAAGCACGGTCCCAAAGTAGTGTCGGGTGAATATAAATTACATAAAAGAAAACAAATAATCATGACCCTGCCCGCTACACCGAAGAATCGCAAGCTTCCGAATCTTAAATAAAATTAATTGGACAGCTGTCAACGTGAATAATCTTGAGAACGAAAAAATGATATAAAATAATATAATAGGGTTATACTACCACCGCCTTCGATCAAGCACTGACAGAGAGACATTCAGTACGACAGGGCCGAACAGACTACTCGTGCAAAAGCGATGGAGCTGCGCAGTGCGTGAATCTGACATTGCGTCTAGCTGCCCGACGAGCTCGTGCTGACTGGTGCTCGGTGCATTTTTGCGCAGTGACATCGACGAGCGCGCGGCACGCCGAGAAGGCACAGCAGGCGGCCGGCGAGTACACGGGCCTCTCGCAGCGCTACGTGGAGGTGCAGCCACCGCCGCTGCCCGCTGACCACCCGTGCGCGCTGTACCCGGCGCCCTGCGCCACGCTGCCCATGACCGAAGAGCTCGAGGCGAAGATGGCCAGGCACAACGTCAACCAGGAGATGAAGACGTTCCTCGCACAGGTACGGCCACGCCATTCTGTAGTTACGCGTGGCTATAGGAATGGGGGGAGGGGGGGGGGGGCTATCTCGTAGCAAGCACAGCTACAGTGAACTGGTTTTGCGAGTGGCTCGCTTCGTCAAGGTCTCACTTTGCGATCTTCACGGAGGCTGGAGCACCCAAATGTCCCGGTAGGCGCGATGTATACGTAAAATGCGTTGCTGAAGCGCCAGTTACGCCGTTGAAGAGACTGACATTCATTACAGACACCAAGTAAGGTCGGAATCAGCAGAATCCCCTTGGTCTGTCGCTACATACATAAGGCAGGAGAAATTTGCAGTGAAGGACGGCGAGTACTCAAAGTGCAGTGTGCTGACATTTAGAACAGGACCTTATGACCTGCGTGCGGTATGCAAGCATTCTTCCGGCAAGCTAAACCGCTGCGTTAAGCAGCAAACGATGACGTCCTTGAATGCAGCCCATGGTGGCATTGCGCGGGAATAGAGGTTAACAAAGCCGCCATGGTTTGATGCAAGCAACTTATTTGACATTCCACGACAGTGGCACCGCTGTATGTGAACAGTAAATAAATATGACATAAGTAGCTGCTGAAAACTCGGGTGAGCTGTTGTGAAACACGAGGTTCGATGAAAAATTCAGCATATTATTCGCATTCTTGCATATCCGTATACCGCTAACGGGGACGTTCGCGCATTATTACTAGTATGGGCATATAGACAGCCTTTAGATTACGCCCTGGCAACAGCACGCTTTTATCGACATGCTGCTAGCCGACTTTGACGCAAAACTCGCATTCATGTTCGCATTCATGATGTGACACTATTCCGTCCCCTCGCAGAACCGGGAGCTACCAACGCTTCCCATGGGTGCCAAGGCCTGCATGTCCATCAAGAAGGACCACATGTACGAGAGCGCCCAGTGATGCCACGCCGCGTGAACTACACACGGATCCCACCGTAGAGGTGGAGTAGGCATCGGGCGCCCTCGAACCATCGTCGCACTCGTTTCTCTCACGTTTCACCACATCCGCTAAAAACCACAGAGCACACATCCGGACCCCGCTGTTCCCAACCCTCGGCGTTCGCGAGCAAGTTACGCTCACTGTGAGCGCGCCTAGCGTACCACGATGCAGTGCTCTCTGTCCTGTTACGCGAGTGCAACGTGCATAGCGGATGTTGCGCATGCGCAAACCTGGAAAGCTCGTGAGCTGCTGGCTCCTCATCAAACTAGTCACGGCAATCCCAGCTGCTCACCCGATGAGCTCGCAAGGAGACAAGTTGGCACCTTGCGAGTTCATCACCGCGGGCAATGTGTTCTCTCAGTGAGTCAGTGAGATACCCTACGGGGAGCGCGGTGGGGCACCACAGAATTCTTTTTTTTTTTTTTGCAACAATAACGCAATGAGATAACGTGTATAAGAGCTACAACTTTTGATCTGGCCGCCCGTTAAACCAACGATATGCCCCACGACGCTTGTAGCTCACCTACCGCATGTGCGACGTTGCCAGTTGCAGTCGCCAGTGCTTTCCGTCGTTAATTTCACATTTTTTGACAAACTAACTTCCTCAGTTCGTTGAAGTTTGCCTACTCTGTGATTTAGTGCGACTGTAACAGTATTACAGATGCCGTGCGGTCGCCCCTCGTGTGAAGCGATCGCGGCGATTGTGTTCTATCGTCAGCGGTGGCTTGCTCTACGGAAACGATAGCACGTTCTTGTGGAGAGCTACAGTGAGACTTGAGTTTGAAAATCCACGCGTGAACAGTGTATACATGGCCGTTACAACAGTGGCCGCACTCTTGCTCGTTCCTTTACGGGAATGCTTTCATTTCTGCGTGACGCAACGTCCAAAGAGACGCCGCGCTGGAGCGACGGAAACCTGTCAACGTATTCGAAAACTGTGCACTAAGAAAATAACGCTGGTGGAAGGTGCGCGCCTACAATCGTCACGACCTCTTCCGGTAGGTTCGCCAATCAACGTGCAATGAAAACAATATCCCCAAAAGTGGTCAATGGGAAATACGGCCCCAGGTTGCCGGATACGCATACTGTTAGAGGGGTACGAGGCCGGATATGACACGTTGCTTGACGCCATCGCAGAGACTGCCCATCGTGACTGTACAAGCACGTGACCATAATGCAGCCGAGATTAGCATTTGAATCTGCGTGCATACGTACAGGCAGCGCTTGCGAAACGCCTGAGGAACCCACCAATTTTGTTTGAGACACTTTTCTTTTTTAACCTTCGCACGCCACGCTCCGTTTATGCTCAAGCCTGTTCAGAATGGCGCGTGAGGAAATACGTATGACAAATGGTAGCTACGCACTCACCTGAAATGGTGACTTCGCGTTGTACATATGTATTCATGATTTGCTGCTGCGAAATTACATTCGATGGTTCCCACACCCGTTTATGCTGAGCGTTCACTTTTTAAGGTGCGTTAACTTGCTCCGCTTACGTCGCATCACAACACTGGTGTTGCCGCGTCGTTGCTGCAGTCGCGGCTGCAACCCAGCGTGACACTTAGTTACCACTTAACGACTACGCCGACATACTTTTGTTTTCCATAAACGTCAATTACATGCCTATCAAATCTCTTCCTCCTTCACGCGAACCTAAAGTGTCCCACGTCATACCCTATATGATATCTTTATCTTCATTCGGGCGCCGTTGGCACAAAGCCCTATCTGATACGCGAAGCGATAACCGGCATCAAGCAAAAGCGTCACGCGGCGCCGATGACGCTTCGTCCATATGCCAAACGTGCCGCATGAGGTGCCGTAAGGGCGCAGCGCCTAGCGCTAGGAGCGGCCAACGAAATGCAGCGGCGCGACAGGAATCGAGGTGGCGCTAAGGTTAATCTATATAGGGTATCGCCAGTTGCCAAACAAGTGTAGGCAGGAATGAGGTGGTGCGTGGTAGGACAATTCCTAGTAGAAGAAACAGACGTTACAGGGTTGACCCAGCGTCTTGCGTGTCGTGCCATACAAACTGTGCTGTGACGTTGCGGTGTGGTCGTGGAAACTCGTTCAGTCTCACTCGTCGACTTTAAACCCGTGTAGAGGGAACCCTCGCGCTAATGCAATGTTCCAATTATTTTCTCCACGCACTCCACAGAAAGCGCTCACAATCAGTTCTGCAGCCAAAACAGCACTGTGAAAGCGCTGCTAAGGTGTCGAGCATTAGAAATCGTTTCACGAGAAACTTACTGTTCTTTAGTCGGGCAACGTCACTTTCTGTTTGATGCTTCCGACTACTTAGCAGGTTGGCGTAAACAGGGTAGCAAAATTTTACCATACACTTCGTGTCACCATCGCTCACAAACTAATTGCGAAGCGGCGTTTGAGGCAAGCCGAGAGAGCCCCGTGAGATTGCCATCAAGAGCCATCTTTGGCAACGGCCGGAGGCACCCTTACACGCACGCTTTTCGATCAGCGTAGTGCACCAAAACCTGCAGCGACCACGTCAGAGCTCTCGAACGGAATTTTGAGTTTTAAGGAGAGAAATTTGGACTCTCATAAAGAGTTCTGTTTCAAGTCAATATTTTCATCGAGCAACGTGTCTAGTTTGCGACAGTGTTCATGAAACCACAAACATACGCCGTGAGTGTCTCCTATTTAGACAATATTTCGACGTAGTAAACGAGGTCACAGCGACATTCTTGTTATATCCCACCATTAGCCGCAGTGTTGAAAAATTGTGCCCTTTTGCTTTCACGAAGTTGTTTGTTGTAAATTTTAGGTTTCGAGTGCATGTCTTACGATGTTCGTCAATTTAGTGAAATGAATGCCGAGACGCCATGCAACCTTTTTCGGAAATGTAAAAAGTTATTTATATTTACTGCAGCTGCTGGTAACACTGCTGGACAACTTCTGCATAAACTAAATACTTTGGACACGGCCCGGGAAACAAGAACAAATTCCGAGCGATCACATCGCTAAGCTCACTCAACACCGCCGTTCGTTTCTGCAAACAAACTGAAAACTTTCAGACGTGCATTCTCTTCGCGTTAAAATATTAGATGTTCCGGTTATATTAAAGTTAGAGCCCGAATATGTAATTTCTTGTATACTTCTCTGGGCCCCCAGCAGACTTCCTCAATACACAAACCAAAGCTTCGCCAATGCACATTTTTTTCTCATGGAATTCCAGAAGCACACACACACATGCGAAGTCAACGCGAAACTGAAGACACATGACGTTAGAAGATCGCGAACATGGCCTAAACACAATATGTGCCTGCCAGCTGCTTCAATCACGGGGACGTTCCTTAATTATTGATACGCTTATCAGTATTGCGCCATGCGCTCTCACTTCCTGTACCATGGCAGCAAGTAAACTGTGGGTGTTCGTGACTTCCAATACAAAGCAGTATTTCTAATCGAGTCATTCTAGAAGTTATTTATTCTTTATGCGCTTGGTATTTCTACGTTATATTTCCATTCATATACATACAAAATCTATAAAGTACAGGTAATTTTCACAGCGGACACTCGACGTATTGAAAGTCCTTAGGGAATGGAACTGTTTCATTGCACATTACAATTCACGATAATGTAAAACACATCAAAATATACTGCTAACTACACGGTGGGCAAGCTATTCCGCAGAAGTGTCCCGCAGTGCTGACCAGCTGCTTCAGGCTTCATGTACAGTGTATATTTCGTTTCACCTTCTTTGTGTTTGCAGGCATACATCGCAAGCTGTTTCATATATTGTCTGTGGGTGTGATGTGAAAAAAAAACAGTGCTGTTGTTACATTGTTTTTTCTTGTGGCTGAATCAACGCGTGCGTCCTGAATGAGCCCTTCTTCTTTTGTAAAATGGCATTACATACCTTGTCACATTTGTAAATAATGAAAATAAAGAAAAGACCGCCGTTTCGGTTGTCCTTCAAATCACCAAACTTTGTCTGCGTTCTTTCCGATGAGCTCATTTTAGTTTCCGAAACGACGCCCAACTTTCACTTTCGTAAAGTAATCCGCAAATAGCTACAATGGCTACGTCAGTGTTGAGCTTGCGATCAAAGCTGGAAGACCAGAAGTAAGACTGCCATGCATTTTAGCAGTGTGTATACTAGTCTCGCCTAGGTCGTGTCTAGAAGCACGTGTGCCTGAAAACAACTAAGGAAACCTCTCAGACGTTCCTACTGAATCGCAGAACGAAAGATGGATGTGGAGACAGGAAAGGAGGTAAGAAGGTGTGAATTCCGAAGCAATCACTTATGCGTCAAAGGGACACTATAGAGAAAAATGTGTTTACCTGTATTAGTAAACTATGCTTCTAAAATACCTCGAACATCACACTTACCGCGAGAAGACGCTTGGCAAGGCAGAAAATGCGCAAAAGTGAAGTACGAATGGCGACGCCGCTTCGAAATTCCCGCCCCACCTCGCCGTGACGTCATGGATTTTGACGGCGTCTGCTTAGTCCAATGATTATTTCTTGATTGGTTAGAATGGGCTACGTTGTGTGCTAAAGGAGCCAAGGAATGAACATGGGAAGTTTCGGGAGCTTTCACTGAGTCAACACATTCCAAATACGAAAAAAAGAACTTGCAATCGTGACGGTTCACTGACGTATCGGCATTGCAGTATTGGCCCGAAAAAAAAAAAGCGGAACTTTCACCTTCATTTTCTCTTCTAATAATCAACCTATTATTTCGATATTAACGGCAAGAAAGTTTTCAAAGAGCGCTTTATCCGTATAAACTGATTTAGTGCTTTGCTTTAGTGTCCCTTTAATGCGTACCCGAAAAGACCGCCATCGCTCCCAGTTCCACTCAAGGTGTACAATTTGGCTTGCCTAAATTTCTATTGGCATCAACGGTACTACTTAATGCTTACAAATTCAGGTCATCGTGACTGGAGGAAAAGTGGTTATGTAGAAACATAATACCCTTACAACAACTGCCGCCCGTACTTGGAACTGGCAGTACTTGGAACTGCGTGCAACATGTCCAAACTGTCCCCTTCCAGTGGCGGATGCAGATGCCTACCGCTAGGTATCCATGCTTGCAAGGGGAAAGCTACAGCCTCTTACTGGAAGCTGTCCCCTACCAGTGGCGGTTGCAGATACCTACCGCTAAGTATCCAGGCTTGCAAGTGGAAAGCTACAGCCTCTTACTGGAAGCTGTCCCCTTCCAGTGGCGGATGCAGATCCCTACCGCTAAGTATCCAGGCATGCAAGTGGAAAGCTATAGCCTCTTACTGGAAGCTGGGCTCCACTACAGTGCCACGAATAGCTATGATCGCGGGGTACATGGGAACAGATACCACAGAACACTGCTTGAATTCATATACCCTATGCCTTAAGGTCAGTTTCCATCGTAATAACAACCAAAAAAACTAGAAAAAGGACTCAAGAACAGCGCATTAGGCTGTAGACAAAAAAAAAAGAGAAAGACCTGTAAAGAGGTCGGCCCTTTCGCATCACACATGGAAATATACAAGAAACACGTCTCTTCAAAGGAAGCTGACACCATCACGTGATGCAACGGTTCCTAAGGGGTCATGTCCTGTGTGAAACTAATCCTTACGATCATTCGGTGTGCGAACCATGTGCCTCCATCTTCAATATTACGTGTGAACGTGACGTTTTAACACAAGAAGCTGAAACCTAACAGTGGTTCAAAAGCGATGTCGAGTTCCCGCCCAGACAACAGCGCCACTGCGGAGAAAACTGTTAACTACGACTGGCGATTGGCGGAGCTGCCGTCAGTGCTCACGCGGCCACACCCAAATCGACGCCCACATCGGAGCTTCCTGCGGCCTATCGTCGAATCGATGACCAAGAAAAAGCAATATCGCACGCATTTGCGACCTGCAACGCTGGGTCCAAAACCACAGTTGCCCTCGTTTTACGTGCAAGCAAACTTCACCAAAAAGCTGAGCGAGTTTTCCAAGATAAACAACAATTAGTTCGAACTTCGCGCCACCTTCCACCCGCCTTCGTCAACTGATTCGAACTAAACAATTATTTGTGCCGCGCATTGTGTAGATTATCGGTGAAACGAGAGAAAGGGACTTAACAATGTAGATGGGAGTCGCAAGGTGGGAAAAAATCATTTTTCCGTCCAAATAATTTCACCACTAGACTCTACGGTGGCCAGGGGGCGCTTTGGAAACACGGACAAAATCGATAAATATCCCTCAACACGCTAGAGTCCAGCGAAACCTGAAACACGCGGAGTCCCTGTATTGAGCGAGGTGCGTTCGTCAAATATGGCCGATTTGGATCGATATCCCACAGAATGGCGACAGGGGCTGGCCTTTAGCGCGGGTAATCGTCAGTCGCGCAGGGGGCAGGTCGAGCAGTTTCGGTACGACCCATATGAAAAGGGAGCTCATTCAATATACTCAGTTTTGCACGGCGAGAATACCCTGCGTAAACAAATACACTCGGCACTTCATGCTCTCGATCATACAACTGACGCTGTCTGGGCGCAAAATTTAATATTGATGATAACTGTTCGCATGGTGCGGCCTTTAATCGCGAACTTCCGTACCGTTTTCCTGGCCTCTTTTAACCGATGCGAACGACCGCTTCTGTGCTTGCGGAACAATAAGGTATGACTGAGTTACAACCAAGACAGCTTCATTTGCTGGTCCAACGATTTGACGTTGCATATTTCTAGATTCCGAATGCTGTTGAAATAAACATGGCTAGTTCAAGCTGAACCTGTTAACCAAAAGTTTGCAATTCAAGAATTATTTAATGTAGCGCAGATGGAGTGCAAAACCAAGCCTGAATATATTCAGACAAAAATGCATAACTTGTTTAGACAATGTTAAATACAGATTCAATTAGGACAAAACCGCGCTGTGTGAAAAGCGAAGAGCATTAATGGCGTTACTGCAGAGGCGTCGAGAGATGGACAGCTACATAAAGCAAAAGCTCTACGCTGTGCATATACATTTTAGCATACATATGCAAACGCGTAATGGATACGTCGCACGTTAGCGGTCAGCGGTAAATAAACCAGCTTCAGTGCACGCTACATGAATGATGTACAATCACGTGTACGTAATCAGATACCGCAACCTTTCTAGGTTATTTCAGATAAGTCATGCAAGTCAGAGGTGCTCCTATGGCAGTAAAACAGCAAGGCCAAAAGGAAAAACAAAAACAAGAAAAGAAGAGAAAGACAGAAGATATATCAAGCAATGAGCAACACATGATCGACAGAGCTGTGGAGCCGCAAGGCAGAACTCAAATTTCCTGCCGCGCTGTACTAGTGGAGTTCAACGATGCAGGATCTAATTATTTACTATTATTAGAGTCTACTTCCTTGTTCACCCCTCTTGCAGTGTGAATTACTTCGCTCAGTAAATGTAACGTCCTCTAACATGCTGCTGCAACATGCTATTTCATGCTGTAATGCTTCACAAGCGTTTCCACGGAAGAGTAAACTGCGAGAAGACTGAACTTTTTGACGATATGTGGCGCTCTATGTCCGTCTAGCAGAAGTAAAACAGCCAACGCCGAGCGTCCGAAAGCGCCATAACGCCGACTAAGTCGGTACAGTAATGGAGCTGGGCCCCTGTGCCCACAGTGCTACGTAGATGCCGGGCATGTGTTCCTTTTGCACTTGAAGCGAAAGCATGAATTCTACACCGTTATGGATTTTTGCTGCGATGCTGCAACTAGTCCCAGCCGTTTCTTCTATCGGTAAGCGTACAGACTGCTGTATCTGATTCCGCACTATTGCCAAGTGATCACAACAGACGCGAAATGCGCATTTTAATCTTGTCAAAAACGCTCGCTACATGTGGTCCACTACGCAGAACCTCCGAGGGTCAACCCGTTTTCCTTTCTGAAACGGTGGCGCACCGGTGAGAAGACATCGGTAACATGCATGGTTACATCCGGAACGGCGCCAATGAAATTCATCTGGATGAAGGACGGCAAGGAGCTAACAGAGACGAAGAACGTTCGATTCAGGCACGAGCCAGGATACTCGATGCTTTTCGTCGAACCGGTGGAAGTGAACAGTGGCGGGAACTACACCTGCGTGGTCAAGAACAGAGCGGGTCTCGACTCGTACACGACGCTCCTGGATGTCGAAGGCAAGTGGCAGATAAAAAAAAATTGTTACGCAATCCCGACTTCACAAAAATTATGCGCAAGCATATTTATTGGGAAACTAAATGCGCGAAACGTGAAAGTGCGCTTTTCTTCTTTTAACGCATGCCCCTGGCACACGCAAAGCCTGCACTCTCGGCATTTCACTGTAACCACAGAACATGTGCCTATAATTCACAAAACGAAAGTGACGATAAATATTCCAGTATTTCGTTTTCACAGCGCCTCCTAGATGGGTTGAGACCATTGGAGACCAGAAAATGGCATTTGGAAGTGAGGCGAAATTTCACTGCCGGGCTACAGGGTCTCCATCGCCAACAGTGACATGGGAAATATACGTAGGTAAGAAAGCTTTCAGCTCCGTCGTAGTAAATAAGTGTTTTTTCATTTTCTTTTTGTGTATATCTAGATTTTTTTCTTGAACGTACTGACTCTGGAAGGCTGTGAGGAAGTTGCGATCAGCTTGAAAAGCCGAACGCGGTCAAACACAATTTCTCCGCGCTATAAAAATAACAAATGAACTTTCTCCAGAAGATGAAAACGAAAGTTTCAATCAGATGATCGAGAACTTAGCCGAGCGTCTTCCTTCGCAGAGTCGATAAAGACGTGGACAAAGCTGCGACCTGAAGGAGAATATTTGGACATCCCCAGAGTGACGCTAAACGAAACCGGCAGGTATCGTTGCACGGCGGACAACGGTGTCAAACCAGAGGCACGCCACGATTTCCTCATATCCATTTACGGTGAGCACCTACAAGCAACGTTCAAGCCATGATATCCAGAGTGCACCATGGCTCATTGATTACGCCTAGACTTCGACTTAATCTCTGAAAGGCTGTACTTAGTGTTTGGCAATGTGGATTGAACGTCTCTAACTCGCTTGAGGCCACCACCACAAACGCAATACAGTTTACACAGAGCCTAAGCGTGCTTCCCTAAGTCGACGGTATGTGGCGCCTCGAGTCCACGTTTTGTGAGAGCTGTGATAACAGAAGCCGCAGCGGCTTGCTGCTTGCTTCCGCCATTGCCACAAGCGCTGAACGCTGCATTTCTAAACTGTGCGCCGTTTTTTCCCCGCTGTGAAGTTTCGGCGAAAAACTGACGCCTCAGGGTGCATTGCGTGTGTCCTCAGTCTTGAAACATGGTGAATCGCGTGCCGCCACGCTCTCTGGAAGCCTGGAAGTTGGCTTGTTTACTCGCAGTGGTGCAGACCCGGGAAGCGCTTCTTCTAGGTAAGTCATGTTTTAATGCATGGCCTTGTAAACCAAAGCACTGCGGTCACGTACAACGACGCATCGGGACCCTCTCGCAGGCGCACCCAAGATTCAGCCTTTCAGCTTTCCGAACCGGCTCAAAGTGCTCGGAAGGACTTCTGTCATGTGCACTGCCGCAGACGGCACGCAGCCGTTTACTTTTTCCTGGCTCAAAGACGGTGTGTCTGTAGCAGGCGTAAGGAATGTGCGTGAAGAAAAGAAGAGTGACTTCTCTGTGTTGATCATCGAGCCGGTGGAAGCTTTGCACGCTGGAAATTATACGTGCATCGTGAAAAACAAGGCTGGCTTCGACAGCCACACATCATACTTGGAAGTCGAAGGTATGCTGCGCCTAAATACTCTCCTTCTCGTCGGCAATACAGATCTTATGTTAAACGCCGCCTATCGCAGCTCCGCCAACGTGGAAGGTTGTCCCTGGGAACACAGACGTAGTAGAAAGTAAAGAACTCGCCTTGTCATGCAAGGCGCACGGATCCCCTACTCCTAAGGTTACGTGGATGTTTAGAAAAGGTACTTCATC
Source organism: Dermacentor variabilis (assembly GCF_050947875.1). Taxonomy (NCBI): domain Eukaryota; kingdom Metazoa; phylum Arthropoda; class Arachnida; order Ixodida; family Ixodidae; genus Dermacentor; species Dermacentor variabilis. The sequence continues at coordinate 164,790,112 of NC_134573.1, read as the reverse complement.
GATGAACATTAGTCATATTACCTAAAAAATAAAACATGCTAAAATAAACCTTTCTCATTAACAATCCATTTGCAGGAGAAGCCAAAGAGTGGACAGCTGTATTGAACACGGCACGAGCAGTCGTGGGACCGGACGGGACCCTTACTCTGGAGTCGGCTCAGGAGTTGCACAGCGGAGAGTTCAAGTGCAGCGCCGATAACGGAATAGGAAAGCCCATCTCGCACACGTTCGCTGTTAAAGTGCGCGGTAAGAAATACAAACGCGATGGAGAAACAAAACTATTCGTATTCATTGAGAATATTTCAAAACACTTGAGTAATATTCGCTGTTGAGCTAGTTTGTGCACTACTTTTATTTGAGAAAGCACGTAGAAAGACAAGGACGAGAGCAATAGAATTAGAGCGCTTGTCCTGCCCTCTTCGTCGGTGTCTTTTTTTTCGTTCTTCTCAAGCATTTGAAAGCAAATATATATTATGATCTTATCCGCAAAACATATCTGCTCCAATGTCCAGTAAGCTGAGGCCACAGAGCCATGGCTGCACAATGGTTTCTGCACTCTTTGTCGACAGGAAGGAGAGCTGCCCTACACGCGTGAGCCCAAAGTTTCATAGCAGGAAATTGAGGAGTTGCGTAGAACCGAAGTTTGACACGGTGTGGCGCGCCATGTCCATGATCGCAGAAGCTGAAGTAAACTATGCGACACGGCTACGGCTTTACATTTACGTGTACAACGCCGCGACAAACCCAGCGCTCTGGCTGGAACAGCAGTATTTAATCGTCTATCGTTACGATCTCGTACTGCTTGAGGTAATGAACACTACTGTCGTCGCATTAGCGTACTCACTCGCTGCGTTGTTCGTCGCTGTTCTTCCTTCACTTGCAACATCGGCGAGCACCAACAAAGGTGAGACTGCATCCGCTTTGGGCATCGTTTCGTTCGCACTGCCGACAGCACGAAACTGCCTCTTCCCTGAGCCGTCCACAAGTTGTAACTGAAAATAACGTTCTCCATTTCAGTCCCTCCCAAGATTCTGGCGTTCCATTTCCGCAAGACCATAAAACCGGGCGAAAATGCGAGAACGACTTGTCTGGTGGAAGCCGGAGACACTCCGATGACGTTTTCGTGGCTGCGAAACGGCGTGGATGCCTCTCTGACTAAGAACGTCCACGTCGACACACATTCAGACTATTCGGTACTGAACGTGAGTCCTGTGGACGCCACAAGCGCCGGCAACTTCACGTGCATCGTCAAAAACAAAGCGGGCTTCGACAGCTTCATGGCATACCTAGATGTCGAAGGTAAGATACTGGCAAATGACTGTCGTACATATCAAAGAATGGTATTATGTTTGTTTTCTGCTAAATATAAAATCAACTCGATGAAATAAGCTGTGGTTAATGTTTAATGCACGCCTGCTTACATTTCCCAGGTGACCACAGTTTGTGCATTCTATGTTGACAGGAGGAAATAAATAGAGGAGGCAGGGATGTCGATAGGAAGTCGACGTGCGCGACCTAGCTGCTAATAAATGAAAGTACGACAATATGTTGGCGACGGCGACACCATTTTGTATGCACAAAACGCCTTTTTATGAAATAGCAGTAAACAGAGAGCAACCGAAGTTCGAGATAAGGGTCACGCGATGCGGGAGTCATGTTAACGAATAAGAGTATTTTAAAGCATGAAATGCATTCTGAGATAATCATGGCGATGTTTAAAAAAATGTACTGAGGAACTTTGACGCAGGTTATATTCTACTAGGGTTTACTTACACACAAATTCAAATCTACCTGTGATCTTTAGCCTTTGTCAAACTTGATCCACTCTGCGCACGAACTGAGGTAACTCCGAGATTAGGTAATTTTCTTGCAAATTAAAGACAGGAGGAACCTCGTGCGCATGCTCTAAAGTTTTGGCATTCCGGAGACATCATAGGAGTCCTACCAAACGTGTCAATGTAAGGGTCACTTTAATGTAGCGATTCCTTCCGCTCGGTTCTATTACTTTCTCATCACCCACCGCTCCCGACCAGCCGATCCTGATGATGACGTAGGTGAGCGCCGCTCCGTCCGCTAACGAAGCGCAAAAAAGATAATAATTATAACAGAAGAGTTACATCATTCCCGCATAGTTTGCATCATGCGCCGAACAGATCACAAACACTTAACAATATTTGTGCATGTACATAACCATGCAGATTCAATGATCCCATGTCAGTGTTCCGCTCTTTTGAATACAACGTAAGAAACAAGTGCATACAGCGAAATATGTTTTTTGCAAAACAGAACGACCATCGTGCTAAGGAAACAAAACAACAAACCAAACGCCATAATTATGACGATGGTACGGCCACGTCTTGGCTATGATGGACTCATTGAGCAGCTGACGGTACTTTAGCGCCATGCGCTTAATCTTTAGAACTCGCAGACGCCAAAGTTTGTCTGCGTCTAAAAGAAACCTGGCAGATTCGAATACAGCCACAATTTCTGCCCATGTTATCAAAACTGAAGGTTCGAGAAATCAACACGGAGCGGCGCACCCTGTCCATAAGGCACAGGCTTTTACGCGACTGTGGCGCTAACCTCGGTCTACACACAATATGGCGCTAAATGCACGCTGAAGCGTTGCCGCTAGTGCAACCGGATCACTGCGCTCAACACGATATGTTCTGATATACGTATCACTTCGTACCCAAAGTGCACGAACCACTATGCTCCTTCTGCTGCTTGCGATCCTTAGTATATGCACGAACTCAATATACGCCGGTAAAGGTAAGCGGTGAATTATCCGACTTTTTACGAGACAATGCACTAAGCTCCACCAATTATCTTTAGTGGCACCGAAGATACAGCCATTTCACTTCCGCAAGACAGCGAAGCCTGGAGAGACCGTAAGGACTACATGCGTTGTAGAAGCTGGCGATCGCCCGATGACGTTCTCTTGGCTACGAAACGGGCACGACGCATCTTCGTTGCCAAATGTCAAAATTGACACGCACTCGGAAGTATCGTTGTTGACCATTTCGCCCGTGAGTGCATCAAGCGCCGGGAACTTCACATGCATCGTGAAAAACAAGGCCGGTTTCGACAGCTTCACCTCACTTCTGGAGGTTGAAGGTAAAACGCGTAATCATTGCGCTCTGTGTAAGACATGCCGTTCCAGAGCGGATGTGAGGCACCTTAATATGTAGATGACCTCTGTGAATGGTATAGCAGTACAATAGACGCATTAAGAAAAGTGGCGTTGCTTGGCACTTCTACTTCACACAAATGTGCATTCGCACCACTAAACATTGTCGTTTATAGGTTATATGCCTTCACCGTAGTGTTAGTGTGAATTCAGTTATATAAATGCACTCATTGGCTTTCCAACATGGTGACCATGGGACAACGAATACACGCAGGGAGCTAGTGAAACTTGCGCAATGCAGCACTCGAGTTGCTCAGCGAGTAGCGAAACTTTCAGTTGTGTTAGCGTACAGAACGTGTCTCTGTCACAGTTAATGCATCGGGTAATAACAGAATGTTTACAACACATGCTGTTGCAACATTACTTCCAGCACCACCTGAATGGAAGCGAGAGCCAATGGACAAGGCGGGAGTGGTCGGAAGTACCGTGCACATAGAGTGCCTTGGTTCTGGCTCCCCTTCCCCCAAAATGAGCTGGCACATTGTACGAGGTAAGCTGCGAGTGCGCCATCAATTCACCCCTGCATGCATGAAAAATTCGCTTAAACATTTCTTTACAAAACGTCGTGCAGATGACGGCCTTCAACGAACTGTCAGCGATGCGATTCCATCAAGGACCACCGTGTATCCCAACGGAACCCTTGTCATCCATGAGCTGGACAAAGCTGACAGCGGGCAGTACACATGCACAGCGGACAATGGGGTGGCCCCTATGCTAAGGAAAGCGATTACACTGAAGATAAACGGTGAGAACGGCGAGCGGCACAGAATGGTATAACGATCGAGTGAAAGTGACTTCATCTTTAGCTTCCTTCCTTTCCCTGTGCTCCGTTATGTGTCCAAACGTTTTCAGTATACCACTTGAACCCTGAAAGGCAAGGCGGCTGCCAACAAAGTGTAAACGTCGTTTCTTGCATGCATATGTGCTCTCTCGAGATATATTCTAAAGGAAACATGCTGCGTTCGTCGCAACATACAAAATGGTACCACCAGGCACACGACAAGAGAGACTATGAAAGTCTCACGTAAAATTTAAAGAAAATGCTCAGACAATTAAACAATACACACCGCCATACATCCAGACTGAAAGCGAATTCATACTAGCCTGATTCACGCGCAAAGCCTCCTGGGCGTCTCCAACGTTCCCTGTAGTCGACGACATGTGGCGCACCATGTCCGTACGCGCGAGTACGCGATCAAGCCGACATTCGAAAACGCCATTCGCGATTATCTACCAGTGGTTTCGCGACGTCGCAATGCCACACGGCTGCAGAGGACGCACTCCAGCGTCAGCAGGATGCCTACCAAGCGGAATGGTCCAAGCAATGGTGGTTTACCTAAAGGCAACAGCGGCGCTGCAACTTCTATTTGCTTACATTCCCTGCATCGAAGCGAGTAACATAAAGGGTAAGCCATTTGAGGTAGCACGCTCGCGCCCGCAAGTGGTGTGATAGTAACTCTTGCTCTTCTGAACAAAATCTTCAGTCACTCCCAAGATCATCGCTTTCTCGTTCGCTGGAACCGCGAAGCCTGGAAACAACGTCCGAACAACATGCCTCCTGGCGGAAGGCGACATGCCGGTCACCTTCACCTGGCTTCGGAACGGTGTGGACGCGTCGAACTCGAAAAATGTGCACATTGTGTCGCACAGCGACTTCTCCGTGCTCAGCATCAACCCAGTGGATGGGCAGAGCGCCGGAAATTACACCTGCATCGCGAAAAACCGCGCAGGCTTCGACAGCTTCACGGCATTTCTGGACGTTGAAGGTAAGCAGAGCTAAGTTTACTGCTCATGCTCATCACAGCAATTTTGTTGAAGACACAGGTCCAACACAAAGTTAATGTCGCAGTGCTGGATTAGTGCTCCGTGCAGATTAATTCCACAAAATACGGGGACTACTCAGTGTGTCGCTATTGTTTTTATATCAGCATCATGAAAGCGGACAAAAGAGACCGTCGGCTCTGCACGAAATGCTGGCGATAAAGATAGGAAGATGAAGAGCAGTCGACACAATACTGTAAATGGTTAATTAAACAGTAATGCAATCGAAATCCGACATCGAAGAATAGGGACAGAATAGAACTGCTATCACAAACATGCTTTCATACATTTCTACAGAAAAAGAATACTAAGGCACAAATAACAAACGTTTTCGAGAATCATTTCATTCAATCCTTGACCCCAGCAAAGCCCTCTGCAGGCATTGCTTGCGTACAACAGAAGTGTTTGTGTTATGACCACGTAATTCCACAAACACAGGCTCGCGAAAATCTAGTATCTCAAGTAAGCCAACATTTCTTTCCAGCACCACCAAGCTGGTTACGTGAGCCTCAAGACATGGGAGGGACACTCGGCGCTACGCTTATTGTCCAGTGTGCCGCATCAGGCTCGCCTACGCCAATCATACGATGGTTCAAGCTTCAAGGTTCACTTAGCAGACATTGCCTATTGCTTCTTCTCATAAAAGTACGCGGCACATTTGCTATTTTTTTCATCCAGATGATGACTCCCCGACATCGAAGAAGTCGGCCCAGCCCCGAGAAACCAACAAGAACGGGTCCATGGTGATTCTGCATTTGGAAACACACGATGCCGGAGAGTACATCTGCGAAGCTGACAATGGCATCACGCCAACGTTGAGGAAGACTATCACCGTCAAAGTAACTGGTGCGATTCCTCGGGCGAATCTAATATTAAATTGCAGGGACGTACTACATGATTTTGGGAAAAAATGGCGCCTTTTCGTACTACAAAGCTGATTACACTCTTCAACACAGAGAGACTCTCCGCAAACTAACATCGGCATCTGCCGATATGTGGCGCCCCGTGTCCGTACCGTAACGTAAGAGGTGTCATCTGTGCGTTCCTTGTGTATTATGGCGTTGCCCATAACGGTTAGTACAACCAAGCCAAAATGTCGTATGTCTTGATGGGCAGCTCGAACCAGCCGAAGGTTATGTCTCTCGCATGTGCCCTATCGTACACGGTGAAAATTCGTGCGCCTCTCAACATCGCCGTTCTCAGTTTCCTTTTACTTCCAGGAGTTTCACAAAGCAAAGGTGAGGGCGATAAAATTTTGCTCCTTAACAACAGATTCTTGGAATTTTTTCCTCGCAGTGCGAGACAATTTTTGTGCCACTTCCCCGACTTTATAGCGCATTTTCTTTCAGAGGTTCCTGAAATACGTCCGTTCAGCTTCTCCAGAAACATTCCGGTTGGCGGGAAAGCCCTCATTACGTGCTTGATAACATCGGGAGCCCAACCCGTGACGTTCTCGTGGCTGAAGGATGGTCAGTCGTTACACACGGTACAGGGAACTCGACTGAAAGCAGACCCTGACTATTCCGTACTCCTCCTTGAGCCCGTCTTGCCTTCGCACGTGGGAAACTACACCTGCATTGCGAAGAACAAGTTCGGCTTCGACAGCTATACAACCGTCTTAGAAGTAGAGTGTAAGTATATCAAACTAATTAGAATTAACGTAGAGAGTAGTTCAATGTAATCAATGTAATGAAATGAAGGGACGATTAGCGAGAGTTTGGTTTACGCTGTGCTATTTGCCCTCACCTTGCGTGATTACGTCTCGACAGCTTCACCAACATGGAAAAAGGTATCTGGAGACATCTCAGTTGTTCTGGGCGGGACACTTGTCGTTGAGTGCTCGACCACCGGCTTTCCACATCCAACGATAACTTTCCGAAAGATCACAGATAAGTATGGTACGTCTACTGATGCATGAATATTTTTACAAGCAGTCACTCTTAATATGACACGTAACTGTCACAGCACCAATCGTGCTTCCTGTTATGTCGCTCCACGCTGCCAAGTATTAGTCAAGAACACAGTAGTGTGCCCTGTGTCTGGTTAAAGACGAAGCTTGTTTTCTCACTCCGTTCAACACTCGCATATTGAAATTAGCTCGCATTTTGCAGGTAAAATCCCGTACCGCCATACACAGCCTAAGAGAGCATTCGACTTGTAAACAGTATTCATTAACTCTTTGCCATCGCATCCAAATTTTACAGCCAAAACTGTTTTCAAATGTTATCGTAATACCAATACGTACGTTTTCTTCTGCTCCAGAGAAACCCTCAGTCATGCAAATGGATAATGACCGGATCACTGTTCATCGCAACGGCACTGTCATCATCACACAAGTATCGCTGAGGGACAGCGGAGGGTACACGTGCGAAGCTGAAAATGGTGTACCGCCCAGCATACGACACATCATCAAAGTCGCCGTAAACGGTGAGAAGAGGTCTCGACCAAAAATGGCCAGCCGTGCGCACAGAGAACGCATCGCAGCACTACTTGCAACTTTCTGGCATCGCCTATGACGGGCCTCTTAGTAACCGAACTCGTAAACGCTCAGCGCAACCTGGGCATCAACATTCAACGGACCATAATCAGCAAAGTGCAAGAATCAAACAGTTCTAACAAGCCGGTTCGTCAAACAGCCTCCAAAACAGGCGTCTGTAAAATCGCGGTTCTCAGAAAGGCAGCAGTTAGTTTAACATGCGCACACAGTGTGTCGCGATCAGTCTGTTATCGCACGATAATAAGTTCGAACGTCGTCGCTAGAGGGCGCATAAGCAACGTTCCTTTCCTTCTTCCCGCTTTTTCGCGTGTGCTTGTGGACGCCACGAAAATGCATCGACATATACATACGCCCGGCCCTTGTCAGAATGTGACCATCACCAGACTAGAGAAGTGACCGTGCTCATGTAAAAGCGACCAGCAAGTTCTACTTCTCATTACAAAAAGGAATAGCTCGAAGCGTCGACGAAAATGACTTCAAGGTTCATCATTGCGGCCTTGCTGGCAATAGGATGGCCAAGCCTGCACGCCGGTGAGTGAATCCTTGGACAAAAACTCGAATCATTACGTTGCACGAAACTAGGCTATCGAAAATTACGGCCCCGCTGTCTTTCTTTTTTTTTTTCGCTCAGCTACAACTGAAGTACCGAAGCTGCAGCCATTCACCTTTTCTGGATCAGTAAAGCCGGGTTCTCGCATCTCCGCTGTATGCATGACAACATCGGGCAATCATCAAGTGACGATATCCTGGCTCAAAGACGGCAAGGACGTAAGCGTAGCAAAAAATATATTTGTGGAAACGAAAAGAGGCCTCTCGATGATCCTCATAGAGCCAGTTGAAGTATCCAACGCAGGAAACTACACTTGCATAGCGAAGAACAGGGCAGGGTTCGACAGCTACACGGCAGTGCTGGATGTTCAAGGTACGAAAAAGGTAACTAACGAAGCTATGTGCGGAAGAATTATCTATTCTCTCTTTTCCATATTCCTTGGCTGACAGCACCACCGTTGTGGAGGAAAACTCCCGGAGATGCCAGGGTCAACATCGGAGACCGCGCCATTTTTGAATGCTTGGCGACCGGTTCCCCAATACCGAAAATCAGTTGGAGGAAACAGGGAAGTAAGTGTGATGAAGCCCCAAAACGTTCATTCATGCACATTTAGACTTTTCCAGTAAAAAAAAAAAGAGTATGATAAACTTCTTTTATTGCTTCCATGTCATTTTCTTCTTTTTTTCAGGTGTAATAAAGTCAGACTCAAGTGAAAACGGTACCTTACTCATTGACGAAGTTTCCACTGGAGATGGTGGTCAATATGCTTGTGAAGCAGATAACGGAATCGCACCCGTTGCTACACACGGATTCACAGTTACCGTCAACGGTGAGATGGGCGTCCCACGACATTTACCTACTATTACTAAGCGATATCGCATATGCTCGGTTACGACAAAAACTGTATCTAAGTGTACCCAAGGCGTTGCGGCGAGAACGCTCAATGCATATGCTGCAGAAGCAAGACGGAATAAACCAGCAACACTCAAACACAGACTATCTGCGGCGTGTACACAGACCGGCTCGCGTTGCTCTCATAAAGTACACGGGCGCAACACGTTTGCAAACACCTGAAAGTCTCACGCTCTGGCATGGCTTCCGACGTGATCACGAACAATTTGCACATGAAAATGCACCTGATCTTCGTGTGACATCTTTACTTGACCAGAAAACTAGCAACGCAATTTAAAAATAGACGCTTCCTTACACTCTAGTTAGTAATAACAGATTTCCGCGATATGTGGCGCCTCTTGTCCGCGAGGGAATGCCCGTAAAAAGCCCCCTGGCCGCGACTCCAAGCACTAAACCAACAGACTGACCATGGCTGCCAAAGCGAGACGCCGCATATAGGCTCGCAGTTTTGTTTTCGCAAGTTCTTCGACAGGCGCACCATGAAGACCAATGGCGAAAAAAGCACGGCGAGGACAAATCTGCCATCCAAACTGTTTCTTTTCCTCTGCGTTTTCCTACACATCTGCGTTCGCTCTTCGGAATGTTCAAGTAAGTGACGTTTTATTTACTTCACAATGCATGTTCTTCGCGTCTAGCTTGCTTTAACAGGATAAAGTTCGACATAGCAAGTCGACGACGTGATCTTAAAGAAAGCTTAAACACGCCGAGCACGATGATAAATCACACGGTATCGCGATCTGTTTTGCAGACCCGCCACGGATACGGCCATTCTCGTTTCCCAAAGTAGCGAGCAAAGGTGAAAGGATCAGCATCATCTGCTTGGTCAGCGAGGGAACGCCGCCTTTCTCCTTCTCGTGGTCCAGAGAAGGCAAGGAAGTACAGGCGACGGAGAATGTAAAAGTCAAGGCGGAAACCGAGTACTCTCTCATGATTATAAACTCCATTGATGAAAAGAGCGCCGGCAACTACACGTGCATCGTCAAGAATATATTCGGTTTCGACAGCCACTCAGCCTATCTAGACGTGGAAGGTAAGATTTTCTTGCTGTTGCGTGTGATTGCTACTAGTGATACTGCTGTTTGACGGTAGCCAACTTACAGGTCAATCTTGAAACCGATCGACCATGACATTGAACAGAAATACGTGAACATCAGCAATGCTTCTCGATTTCATTATGGAATAAAATATTTGTAAGATGTCATAATGCTTAAAAACAACCATCGGGATCTCTCAAAAATCAAATATTTCATCGTTGTAATACAGGACCACCATTATATAGGCAACAGATAGGGCAAAACCAGTCAGCGCAGTCCACAGCACAAATCTAGGAGAGCTGGTTCGTCACAGAAAATAACTTTAATGATAACGCGTGCTATAACGTAGAAATCGAGCTATATGTGTTGCTTTTCTTTTTGCTTCAGCGCCCCCTGTGTTCAAGAAAACAACGCCCGACACAAACGTTGTTCATGGGGGCAGCGTAACCCTGAGCTGCCACGCCGCCGGCTCGCCAAAGCCCACAATAAGCTGGTCAAGACCGTCAGGTACGAACATGAGCGAACTTGAACAGCCATTAGGAAGTCAGAAGCGCTCATGTATGAGCCTTTGCAAAAGCCGCCTCCCAATTGACGCGAAATCATAATGCAGGCACTGCCGGCGAGGTCGGTCTTCCTGCCACAAACCCACGAATCCTGAGCTCTCCCAACGGCACACTGCTCATAGAAGAAGTCACGGAACACGACGCTGGAAAGTACACTTGCAGGGCCGTTAACGGCATCGGATCCGTCAGCCACTCGCTGTACTTGCACGTACGAGGTATGAAGCGATGCACTGATAGAAGCGTAGAAAAACCAATTTCGCGAAAGCACGGAACACCGTTGCAGGCCAGCTATACCCCTACATCTACGCGTAAACAATATTGCAAGGGTACATACTTGGGCTTGTTAGCATAGCATAATTCGCTGCACGACGTGAAAAACAATGGATGATAAGGCTGACCTAACGACATAACGCGCTGTGTGTTGCCTTGTTTCGTACTGTGTGTCACCAGTTGTGAAGGTTTGCTACACCATTATATATATATATATATATATATATATATATATATATATATATATATATATATATATATATATATATATATATATATATATATATATATCAATTCTGCAGCGTTAATTTTGCTTCGTCGAATATCAACTGTTCTTTCAACGAGAACTATCCAGTGCACGTGATCAGCGATGAATGAAATCAAGGAAGCTTTCGGAAGCTTTCCATGTACTTCGGTGCCGAGCTGCCGACATAAAGCAAACACAGACAGGTTATTCACAAAACTCGGATGTCTCGCGTAGTTGTTTTGGTATTAATTTTAACCACCAACCACACATGACCAGAACAAAATGGTCTTGTTTGCAAAAG